>NC_134963.1:8536209-8840806 GCF_965638725.1 Aptenodytes patagonicus
GCTCAGGGCAGGTTTTGCAGCATCATGAGGGAGGCAAGGCGTAGTTGCAGGGAGGTGGCAGCTCCCTCGTCCCACCGGGGACAGGGTCCTGGGTCTTGGGCACGGGGGGGGTCAGGAAGAGGCTACCCACGGCCCTCCCTTCCTCCTCCTCAACCCCATCACTTCTCCTCCCACTCCAGCCCCAAGGACTCGAATCATTGCCTAATTTAGAAAAATGACGGGGAGACGGTTTTCCACTGACACAGTCACTACTGAAAATTTACTTCAAGGTTCATTGTCGGCAATGTCAAAAGTGATGAAAACCAATAAAAAGAACCAGCACAGCATGAATGTCTGGGTGACAGCGCACGGGGGGGGGCACCCCAGCCCCCTCGCCGCAGCCTGAGCCTGTACAGATAAAAGGTAATTGAAATGTTAGTTCCATTAATATTTCAGCGTGCCCCATATCTGACAGCCGCGCTCCTCACGCTCTCCCAGCCCTGTCTCTTTAGCTCCCCGGCTGCTGGGGGAGGAGGTTTCCCACAGCCCCAGCCCAGCGTGGGTGTTGGGCAGGGCTGGGTGACACAGAGGGTGTCCCCGAGCGGCACCGGAGCAGGGTCCCCAGTGCCAGCACATGATGCTCATCGCCTCCTGCGGTGCAGCCGGGCTCAGCCCTGGTCCTGCAAAAGCTTGGGGTCACCCTGGCATCGGCCCTGGTGTCAGGTCGGAGATGGGCAGAGTCGCTCACCTCGTGCTGCACACTGCGCACTGGCACACTGCACACCGGCACATCTCACACCCTGCACCGGCACATCACACACCGGCACATCGCACACCAGCACGTCACACACCATGAACCGGCACATTGCACACCGTGCAGACACCCCCCCACATCTGACAGAGTTTTTCATCTCCACGCCTGCCTCGCCGCATCCTCATCTATATCAAAGCATCAGGCAAATTAAATTGTTTGCAAAGTACTGTCTGTGCGTCTGTTTTATTCCTGCTTTGGGAAAACACGACGCTGCCGAGCTGCCGCGGCTGTGCCATTTTGTTGAGTTTTCCCTGTAATGCCTGTTCAAAGCGCCGCCGCCGGCCCCGCGCGCCCGCCTGCCTCCCGCCATCAGGCTAAGTGCTGCCGCGCTGCTGCCTGCCACGAGCATCAAAGGCAGCGTCTGATCCCCGCATCCGCCCCAGCGCACCCCTGACAGGGAACACAGGGAGGGCCTGGCTCGGGAGCCTGCTGGGGAATGGAGGGGGGGGGGGGGGGGCAGTTACGTGGTTTCCCCTTGGGTTTGAAGGCCGGCGATGGGGAGGACAGGGGGGAGCACGCGAGCAAGGTGTCCACTCCAGGAGACAGCGTGGAGGGTCCCTCCTGGGTCCCAGGGGAGGGGGAGGAGGATGCTGTTTTGGGAGCCACAGGGTGTCGGCCAGCCCTGGTTTGGGCACCCATAGGTGACACCAGCTCATGTCACCCCGGCTGAGCCAGAGCGATTTGGAGATCCCAAAAGGGCCCTTCGGGATGCCAGCAATCGCGCCCTCCCCGGACCCGGCTGCCGCCGCAGCCCAGGGTCTCATGCCGCCCCGGCCGCGAAAGCAAACAAATAAAATAAACTCTCGCCACCAAATTGCTTCCCATAAATCCTCCGCTCCCCACCACGGTCTGGAAAAAGCCCTTTTTCTTCTTCATTGACTGGCGGTGGCTGGAAACTGCCATGTCCCAGAGCCCGGGCACAGAGCTGCCGGCCCCGGCAGGGACATTTGTCACCGTCCCGTGGAGCCAGGGCAACGGCAGCAGGGAAAGGGTGGATGGCAAGTCACCTTTTATTGAATTTCAGCTCTTCCTCGCTGTTCCCCTGCTGTTTTTTTCCCCCTTTCTCATTTTTATGGCGAAGAATTTGATTTAACTTGATTTTTTTTTTTTAATCTGGTGGTGAAGCCAGCCTGCCTGCAGCACTGCCATCCTGGCCCGGCAGCACCCAGGGTGCCCCCAGGGCGATGGGCGATGCCCGGATCTGGCCCTTGCTATGGCTCTCGCTGTGGGCACCTCCCCACTGGGGGCTGGGGAGATTATTTGTGTTAGCAAAAAAGCAGATTAAAAGCCGAGAGAGCAATTCGTTGCTGCTGAATTGCTAACGCGCTGTGTGCAGCGGGATCTGCTGCAGTTGTCTTGGTCCTGAGCCACGGTAATTGTATTCTATGAAATATTTATTCATTTTCATTTCAATTTCATTTCCAACATGTATTTCCTATAAAATGATGTGGGGGGAAAAAAAAAAAATCGCCCTGGATGCATTTATCATCATCACAGGTTCCTTCCCAAACCTTCCCTGAAGTGGCACCGCCAGGCAGGACCACACAGACTGCCAGATCGGGTTTTTCTAAAAACTTTAAATGCCATTTTTCATTCTGCCGGGAGCCCGCAGGGACCCGAGTGGTGCAGGACCCGCCGGAGCCCGGCTCCCAGCCCTCCTCCACGGCCCCCAGGAATCGCATGGCACTGAGTGAAGTACCCCTGTGCACAGTAAAATGCACCTATGCATGGTAGAATACCCCTATGCAGCGTAGAATATCCCTATGCACAGTAAAATACCCCTATGCCCGGTGAAATATCCCTATGCACGGTAAAATGCCCCTATGCAGAGTAAATATCCCTCTGCCCAGTAAAATACCCCTATGCACACTGAAATACACCTATACACACTAAAATACCCCTACACACGCTAACATACCCCTATGCACAGTAAAATACACCTAAACCCACTGCAGATCCCGGGCTCAATGCCGGGACACGGTGCCTGAGGGCATTTTGGACCCCACGCCCTCCCGGCATCATGGGGAGGTTGGCACCCGACAGCCGCTGCACGTGTCACCTGCGCACCCTCGGGACCGTGAATTTAAGGCGATGACTGTATAATCTCCGTCACAATCTATGTAAAACCCTTACCCCAGTTATTATTTCCAGGCTGATCGTATACACTCTCTCATAAACAGTTGATTACTTCTCCTCCCAGCCCCGTGCCCAATTTGCATACAATAAATATCGCCCTCGGAAGGGTGCAGGGGAGAGCCGAACCTCGGCTCATGCTTTATTTATGAGAAATAAACACAAGATCAAGTTTGCATAATCAACACGTATTTAATTTGTGAGCTCTTCCACTCGGGTCTCTGGCTGTAATCAGGCTCCGTGCACGCGTCTGACAATCAGGTTGAAAATATCTTCATTAAGTGGCTGTTGGGTTTCGGAGCCAACGTTCAGTTGCCGCCGGCAAAGCCTGCGGTGCCCAGCCGGGCTGCGAGCCCCAAAATGCCGCAGCGGGACAGGGCACAGCCGGGGAGCGGGACTCCTCCCCTTCTTACCAGCTTCACACGCGGCTCCCGAGAAGTTCCCTTTACTGCCTTTAAAACCGATTTTTACTTTACTATAATTTGTCGATCTTAGCTTCCTTGTGCATGCTAATATATGCAAAAAAACACTGGGGCTCCTATTAAAATGCCATGAAAATCTAATGAAATTAATGTTGGCAACAAATATTACCTAATGGAAGAGCCTCTGGGAAAAAAAAAAATGAGTGCAAATATATATTTGCACATATTTAAAGGACTCTGTCAAGTAGTTTAGCTTCACAGTTTAGATTTTATTAAAAAGGAGGGGGAGGAAGCACAGAACGTTTACCAAGCCCAACACAAGCAGAAGGGCTTTCATGAATTGTATTTTTAATTTCCATGAAAACTGTTGCTAATATAACTGAGACCCTTTCAGCTGCGCTGGATGGCCAGGTAGAGGAGCCCAGGGCAGAGGTGGGAGCCGAGCCGTGGAGGAGAGGTGAGCTGGGCACGCCGCATCGCATCCGGCCAGCGTTGCGTCCATCAGGCATCGCACCCGGCGAGCATCGAGCCCGGTGAGTGTCCCATCCGGTGAGCATCACGTCCAGCAAACAGCCCATCCGGTGAGCATTGCATCCAGCAAGCATCCAGCCCAGTGCGCATCGCATCTGGTGAGCATCCCATCCGCCATGCGCTGCATCCAGGGAGCATCGTGTCCAGTGAGCATCCTGTCCGTAGAGCAGCCCATCCCGCAATTATCATGTCCAGAGAGCATCCCATCCACAAGCATCCCATCCGGTGAGAACTGCATCTGGCGAGCATCCCATCAGGTGAGCATCCCGTCCGTCAGGCCTTGCATCTGGGCAGCATCCCATCCATCAAGCATCACATCCAGGCGCCATCGCATCCGGGGAGTATCCCGCCTGGAGAGCATCCCATCCAGCAAGCGGCACGTCCAGCGAGCACTGCATCCAGCGAGCACCAGATCCAGCGAGCACCCTGTGCTGAGGGTGCAGGGCGGGGCAGCACCCACCCACGGCTCTTCACTACCAGGGCCTGAGAAAGCCGGGAGTGACTGCCGACCCATCACCGCGGCCGTGTGCGGGACGGTGTGGGGATTTCTGCCTTGGCTTGGCCCCGCGGCACAGCTGATGCTCTCCTCAGCCTCCCGTCCCAGGGGTTAACAACCCACACTGAGGTGGTGTCCATCCAAAATCCAGCCGAAGCGAGCTGGCTGCTGCCCACCGCCGAGCCGGCCAGCGTGCGCCGCTTTCAAACACCGTCAATAATTCACTCTCTTTTCTAACCTTTATGGCAACACGGCCCAGCGCGGCAGCCGGCTTTGTGCTCAATTAGGTGGCAGAGCGGGGAAATTCGGCACGTCTGCCTTTTAGCATCCTCTTAGCCAAAGGGGCACCTCGCATGGCCTGAGCCACACGTTAATTAGCAGGCTGGGGGCTGGGTGCTGGGTGCAGGGTGCCACGCCGCTCACCCAGCCACCAGCTGCTGCCAGCCGCCCTGACATGGCCTCCCTGGGGAGGGGACACCCAATTATACATGTTTATTAACTTACGTGTTAATACTCTAAAGCCATCCGGCAATGACAGCTTATTATAAGCTTATCTCTCACAGAAGGCTACTCCTCGTCGGCAATTACAACAGCTACTATTAATTCCTCTTTAAAGGAGCCCTGGCAGGTAATATCTGCTCCTAAATTTAAGATTTTCAAAAAAGCCTAAGACTTTAGTGCAAATATTCCCATTAATTATTTTACATTTGGGGTTTTTTTTTTCAATTTGCAGTAGACGCAGCGCGTTTGCCCTTCAGGCTCACCGGCAGCTTTCAGATGGCTTTGAAAGTCTCTGTAAAGACGAGTCCTTGCCAAAAGCTCAGGGGCAAGCCCCATCCTGCCCCATGGTGGGGGTGAGAGCTGCCCCCTCCCGGCACCCAGCAGGGTCCCCGGGACCCCAGGCAGGGGGGCCCAGGAGGGGTGATGGGGACCTATCGCTGATGGCTGGAAAACACCAGCTGGGCTGATGGATGTGAGATTTTGGGGCTGGATGATGCCCCCTCGTTGTCCCCATCGCCACAGTCCCACCCACAGGACTCGGGGCATCGCCTCCACCGGCAGGACGGGGCCGGAGGGGACGGTCCCTGCGGCACCTGCGCCCCACTGCGCCGCTGATTGCTGCTCCAGTGACTGCGGCGAGCGGTAATAATAGATTTTATGATCCATAAAAGCCATCTTTAATGCTTAAGAGCTTGTATCTGTGGTGTAATGGCATTAAAATGCTACTGGCGGGCAGCCATCCCGCCTGCCAAGGCGAGGGCCTGCCTGCCGGATTTTTCCCGCCGTGTTGCTGTTTTACCCACGAAAACAGACTGAACACGCCGAGAAGAAAATCTGCCACGACGCCTCCGGTGCCGCGCGGCCGCTTGGCTGGTGGGAGCGCTGCGGTGGTGGCTGAGCCCCCGCATGCTCGAGACGTATGTGCTGGGGACTCGGTGCCACACCACCCTGGCACGGGGACAGCCAGCCACCAAGCCATGTCCCCAGGAAGGCACGCCGAGGGCTTCGACGTCGAGATGGAGATGGGGACGAGGATGCCAATGTGGCCACCCAACGGCTAGTGGCATGGCAGGGCATTGGGGTGCGCAAGGGGCAGGGCATCGTCCCCCAGATTGAGCCTTGAGGGTGGGATAAACCCTGGGTTTGGGGTGGGAAAGAAATGTCACGTGAAATAAGGCTAAACTGGGCAAATGCACTTGGGTGGCCCCGTCCCTGTCCCCATCCCCGTCCCTGTCCCCGTCCCCATCCCCGCTGCTCCCCTGAAATTTGGAGGCTGATCCCCGCTCTCGCCCCTCCTGCCCATCCATGATTAACTTTCTCTTTAATCTCCCTAATCTCCATGACTTGTATCACACTGGAGCCCTGGCCCGTCCCCGGTGGCTGCCCGTGCTCCCTAAGCCCTTCTAATTACACGGGAATCCCAGGCGAAGCCGGCCCGGCCGCGCGCCCCGGCCAAAGGCCGCACGGCATCAGCCTCACGAAGGGCAATAAACGAGGAGTTTCAGCCGCAGGATCCACAGCCTGCGCACGGGCAGGGACGCGGCAGCTGGGCATGCCCCGGCACAGCCCGGCACCGCACGGCACGGCCGCGGCAGCCCTGGCAGCGACTGGGGGCAGAAAAATATCAAATTTCCCAAATTGGATTTGCAGTCCCGGCTTCGTATCCGGGAGGGAGCCACGTGTGCCCCGCTAAGCCGGAGACGCAAAGGCCATCTGGCAGTGCTGAGAGCCTGATGCCTGCCCCTGCTCGGTGCTCGTGGCCGTGCCACTGCCACCGCCACGGCCACGGCCATGCACGCTGAGCTGGCGCAGGGCGTGCTGCCCCGTGGGAAAAGAAAGCAAGGGGGGTGACATTTCAGTGCCCAAAGGAAAACCGCGTGGGAGGGGGCTGCTTTGACACCGGGGGCATGTTGACATTTGTACTGGAAAATAATCCAGAAAAAAAATTGTTTCGGGTCAAACCAACTCATTGTGTCTGCCCTGAAATGCGAATATTTGGGATTTCCTTTTTTTTTTCAAGTTAAGCCTTTGCAAAAGCCTTCCCATCAATGTGTGTATATATATATATATTTATAAAAATATGAAGCTCAATTTTTATACTTATATAATAATGAAGTTCATTTTCAACCATCAGCACGTCCAGAAAAAAAAAAAAGCAGAATTTCACCTGGGAAGCACCCGGACAAAAAGCTTTGAGTCCCAGGAGCCATCCACCCGCAGATCCCAGCCCGGAGCCCCTCTGCCTCCCCCAGCCTCCCTGAGAAGGGGTTCACTCTTCATTTTAAAAACCAGTAACTTCCCCCCTCGCCCATCTCTCTTCCCAAGTCCGAAATAGCTTTGGCGGTATCCGCTCGGCTCTTCCAGAGAGGATTGTTCAATATCTCTCTGCGAGCTGTGGGATGTCTGATGTTAGTGAGCACATTAAACAGGGGTATAAATTCGTAATGAGAGCCCTGAAATGAATGGTGCTTATCATTTATGGATGGAATAATTAAAGATACTGTACTTGGAGGTTTTACATGGTACTGTAAATTGTCAGCCGTGGAAGTAGGGGAATAAGTAGGATTGAAACAGCTTCAACTTGGGCAGCTGAGGCAGCCCCTCGGTGCGCCCAGGGCCGTGGGACCCTGGAGGATGCCACCGCCAGCGGTGGCTGTGGGGACGTCCCCGTTCCCGCCCGTGGTCACCCTTCCTGGCTCCCGGAGAGAGCGAGCCTGGGCTGTCGGGAATTTGGAGATTTACACTTTTTTGATGACTTTCCTGCCCTTGGAAATCACCCACTGGCAGAGCCAGCCCTGGGGCTCCTGCCTGCTGCTCGGCCCCGGTGCGGGGCTGTGCCATGCCCAGGCACGGCACAGCACAGGGTGCCACAGGCTGGCGGGTGATGCTCTGCTCCGGGCACCCTAGAGATTTGGGGGGTTCCCTGCCGGTGCCCCCCCCCCCCGAGGTCCACGCACAGCCCAGCCACAGTGCATGGGGCTGCGGGTTGTCTGGCCGTGGGGCACCCCGTGCCACGGGGCAGCGGGTGCAGGGGGGCACTCAGCCCACCCAAGCACCCCTGGGACCCCCACGACGCCCCGGTGCACCCTGGGGGGCAGAGCTGCCTCTCCCAGCACCGCGTCCTCTGTCCTATTTTAACTCCGATCATCTAAAATACTGTAACTATGGCAACCGCTGCAGGTGAGACTCATTACAGTTAATCCTCTAATTACTAACTACCTCTTCAATCAGTTGTAATTACTTTGGGGACACAGTTAACCTCTCATTAGAAACGCATGGCCACGTTTTACCAAAAGCACAAACAGTGACATGCCTGGTAATTTAGCACCGCGGCACTCAAGGCCACTCTCCGTCTTTTACGCCGGCACAATCTCATCCCTGTCATTAACCAGGAATGGTTGTCATGACAATTAATCATTCAATCCCTCATCAGCAACTTTTGCCAAATGTCACCCTGCTCTTGATCAAATGAGAAGGGAAAATTAAATGAATCAATTCAGCACCCTGGCATTTGTGCCTATTTTTTGGGGGGGCGGGGGGGCGGGGATTGGTGGGTGAGTTGGAGATTGCCCAGCAGCCGGGCTGCCTTGCTCTGCCCACGCGCTGGGGGCCTGGGGCGCCTGTCCCGGGTCCGGGGGGCACCAGGCACCCTCCAAGGAGCCCTCCCAGGGCTGGGGGTCACCCTGTGCCCCTCGGGGCTCCCTGACATGATACTCTAGCCCCTGGGGCTATTGGGCCATTGGGCCATTGGCAGCCCCAGGTCACTGCCAGATCCTGCTGCAGCCACCCAGATGTGTCATCTCCAGATGTGCTGTCCCCAGATGTGCAGCGGTGATGGGTCGGCCAGCCAGGTTAAGGCTGGCGACCTCTGGAGCAGAGCAGAGCAGAGCAGAGCGCCCGCTCCTCTGCTGTGCCCCAATTTTGCAAACAATCCTCTCTCTGATCATTTTCCTTTTAAACCTGTAATTAGCTGGAGTCATTTGCTGCATGCAAATCCCAGCCCTTAATTGCCAGCACTAACCTTGTGCAGCTCTTGGGCTCCCGGCAGCGCCAGCCCCAGCCCCAGCCCCAGCCCCATGGCCATGCCGGACCCCCTGGCAGCCCCCAGCCCGGGCCTGGGGCTTGCATGGGGTCAGGGGGCTGCCGGGGCTCTTGGTCCCACCAAAAAAGTATTGGGGTCTCAGCGCCGTCAGCCGGTGATGGGCTCTGCACCATCCTGTCGGCCCCAGGGAGACGTCGTGGAGCCCCGTGGGAGGGCACGAGCCCCCCGAAATATTCTGCCCCGATATGGTACTGCTCTGCTCAGGGCTTCATTTATAATTCCTGGGGGCTGATCCAGGCCAGCCCCCATGGGGAAGGCAGGGGTGTGCTCGCCCAGCTGCACGGGCCCCGGGGAGATGCGGTTGGGTGGCTGTGCATTGGGATAGCTGGGCATCGGGGTGGCTGGGCATCAGCGTGGCTGCACGTCGGGGTGGATGGGCATCGGTGCAGCTGCGCATTGGTGCGGCTGGGCATCGGTGCAGCTGCACATCAGGGTGGCTGTGCATCGGGACAGCTGTGCATCGGCATGGCCAAGTTTCGGGGCAGATGTGCATCGGTCCTGGGGACTGTGTGCTGGCAGATGGTGGCTGCTGGCACCCCAGGGCACCCCAAGGCCACAGCTCATCCCAGAGGGGTGTTGACCACCGCGGAGAGCATGGCATGGTCTTCGGGGGGGCTGCACCCATGATCCGCATGGTTCTGCCATGGGAGGGGCGGCTGTGGCAGGCTGGGCAGAGCTGAATCCATCCCCCCCATTGACGGGGAAGGGGGAAGTTTCACTGCGACTCAATTATAGGAGATTGTAAAATCACATTAGGAAAGTTGGCATTTAAAGCTTGATGCGTTTGGACAGTGTGTCTCTCCCCGGCTCGGGGAAATTGATTATCCGTCAGAGGGCCGGGCAGGCTGGGGCGTGCTGCTCGCACCACGCACACCACGCAAACCGCGTGCCCCCCGCCAGCAACCACGCGCCTCCCGCCAGCAGCCGGGGCCAGGCAGCCTGGGGATCCCCAACTGGGGCAGGAGGTGGGGCCAGGGCTGGGGGCTCCCCTGGGGCGCCCGGCTCCAGCATCCCCCTGGGCAGGGCAGGGGAGGGGTGCCTGCCCCAGGGCAAGGGGGTGCCCATGCCCCCGTGCTGGAGAGCTGGGGTTCGGGGGGTCCCGCGGGGCCGCTCCCATCCCCCCGCGGTGGCAAGCAGCACGGCTCAGCGCTTTTTTATTTAATAGCCTTGATTGTGAATTCCCGTCCTGTTTGCTCACACGTGCGTGGCTCGGCTCGCGCTCCTGCCCGGGAGAGCCCATCTGCTGCCGAAAGCCCCCGGCACCGGCACTGGCACCCGCCTCCCTCGGTGCTGCCAAGTCCGCGCCGGGGCCAGGGCCACGCTCGCTCCCCAAACCGGGTGCGGGGTGGGTGACACCATTCAGCGTCACCTCCCCGGGACGACATGGGAAGCGTCACTTTGCCTTAGGCTCACTTCTTTCCGCTCCACGTCCCAACCGCTCTTCCGGCACCTCGAGGCAGCCAGGATCCGGCCCCGCTGTGGTGTGGGTGGGGATGTGCGGCTCCGGGGGACGGGATTGCTGTTATATTGGGGTGTCCTCCAAGGGCCCCTCCGATGGGCCAAATTCCCCCTGGGCGCAGGGAGAGCACCGGGCGCCTCTGGCACGGCTCCAGGCACCGTCATCAATGCCGGGCTGTGCTGGGTGTTGGCGTTGCCCTTCCCGCCCTGGCTGTCCCAGCTACCCGGCAAGCCCCTGATTAATTCCCTGAAACCTGCAGTGCGCAAATGAGTAATAATCCCAGCAAACGCTAATTGGTGAGCTGCATCCTGACAAATTGATTTGCCGGCGCGATTGCGCGGCGGGGCTGTGTTAACATCGCACGCCCGGCCAGCCCCGCGCCCGCTGCACAGGGGGGGGTCACTCTGGCCCGCCGGGCGCGGATCCCGGAGCCATGGGGTCAGATGGCTCCTTCCTTGCCAGCTCCTGCCTGCACTGGGGTGGCCAGAGACTGTGGGTAAAGCCAGAGCAGCACCCAAAGCCCCGCGACTTCACCCCACTTGGGCTCAGAGCGTGCTGTCCTTAGGAGAGCACGAGTCTCCAACCGTGGAAGCGCCAGGCAGGGGGGGAAGGAGCCTGGCTCCAGGGATGCTCCAGGGATGCTCCAAGGGCTGCTGGTAGCCAGCACCGCCACAATGCTCCCGTGCCACTGGCTCACACCAGGAGAGACCCGGAGGGAGCCAGGATGGTGCAGCCAGGCTCAATCTCAGCACCTGAGGGCGGGATGAGTGGGGACAGTCCCTGCAGGGATGGGGACAGTCAGAGAGGGCATTGGGACAGGTGGTGGCTGGGATCCAGCACGCTGTCCCCACACCTCTCCTGTCCACTGGGAGACATCCCCTGGGCTGGCAGCAAACCTCTCCAAATCTGCCCTTGCCCTCCCAGCTCCATGGCAGGCAGAAGAAGCCTGGGGAGAAGTGGTCCCGTCTCCCCAGCGCCCAGGTGACAGTGAAGCAGTGCTGGCTCCTGCCTCCCCGCAGCTCCGCCTGAGCCCCTCTGCTGCAGGGCCGGGGTCCCTGCCCTCCTGGCAACGCAGGGAGAGGGACCACCCCGGCCCCAGGTGGTTTTTGGGGGAGAGGGGCTGCCTGGAGTGGGGAGCCGGGGGGTTCAGAGCAGGGATGGGACCCAACGGGAGCCACGGGACCGCATGGGGGGCACAGGTGGCCCCCAGCCCCCCAACTCCAGCAGGGTCTGGGGAGGGGGCTCAGGTGGGGTCAGCAGGGATGGAAGCCTGGGAAGGAGCATCGGTCCCTCCACCCTAGCTCACCCTGGCTCTGGCACCCGCACAGCTCTGCCAACCTCACCAGTCACTTGTTGCTGCCGAGCTCAGCAGGCAGGAGCTGGGCAGGAGCCCGGGGCTGCGCCGCTGCCACTCACTCTCGTCAATTCTTTATGGAGCTGCATCTTTAATAGCTTTACAGAGCCCATTTAATGTGCTCCGAGACATGAAGTGCTGTCTAATCAGCACATTTAGGAGAATTGCCCACATCCTGGTCTCGCTGCCATAAAACAGTGCCCACAGAAGCATCTGTAATTAATGCTTTTTTTCGCTCGCTCCCTCTCTCTCCCACTGAATCAATTTATAAAGCGCGGACTTCCTCTGCGCTGGAGCTTTTAGGCTGTTTTACTCCGGCATCCGAGGTGACTAGGCAGCACTCGTCAATTAAGCAGCTGTGTATAATGGATGCTTCAGAGTAAAAAACACAGTCTGATTCCCAGAAATGATCAATGCGCATTTTTCTCACAAAAACACAGGCTCACACGTACCCACTGGGCTCCGCTCACCCTCCCGGGGCTGAGCGAGGCCACCGAAAAGGAAAGGGGGGGGTTGGAAAAGAGCTTCTCTTTTCTCCTGCCTTTGGAAGGGAAAAGATAAAACGGGCTGAGAATTAGGGACAGAGTTAATTACTGTCACCCACCTGGGCAGGGACCTGCCTGCTGTCACCCGGAGCGGGTGCGAGGTCCCTGGGGAAGGCACCGACCCCAAATTGGGGATCCTGTGCTGGGGGGAGCAGGTCAGTGTGGCCATGGAGGGTGGGAGGGAGCGTGACGGGACCCCTGGGGGGTCCTGTGCGGTACGGCCCCCGGCACAGCCCCCGGCACCCCGGCTGGGGCTCTCCGGGAAAATTTGCAGGTTTTATTGCATGAGCCGGAGGTGGCTCCTAATTGGGAACCAGGAAATAAAAAGGGAGAGAAAGCGGGGCTGGGTGGGGGCCAGGTCGGCAGGGAAGGGCCAGCCACCCCACCCCCCCCCCCGAGCCCCCCGCTCCATTTTGGGAGACTTCAAAGCCTCCTGGCGCACAAAGGCAGCTGCCTTTGCTCTTTCGCTTTGCGGATCAAAGCCCTGCGGCAGGGAGGACACCCGCCAGCGCTCGGAAAGCTCAGCGATGCGCAATGTCGCGCGGCCCCCAGCCCCCCTGGCCCCCCAGCTCCCGGCAATGCCCAGCACCATCCAGCATTTCCACCTCCTCCCTATTCCCACTGCCGTGGAATGCAACGGGAGCCGAGCCCTCCCGTGCCCCGTCCCGGCCATCAGCCCGCTGTGGGTATTACCACGTGCCCCCAGCATCCTCCCTGCACCCCAGTGCCCGGCACCAACTCTGGCTCCCTTCACCCCAAGAGACCTGCTGCCCCAGGGATGGGGACAGGGACAGCCCAGAGCAGGGCACCACACCGGTGCTCGGCACCATCGTATCCACCAGGACATGGGGACACGGCCAAAGCGTCCCCGCTCCCCTGTTCAGAGCACTTTCTGCCTTCCTAGCAGCAACCTGCCATTTCCAAGGCAGCAGGTTTGGGATGCTCTGGTGGTGCCGGCACAGCAAACAGGGGCCGGTGCCGCCGCGGGGGCTCAGTGGTGGGAAGCCACCCTGGGGTTGATGGTATTGGATCAGGAGCAGTTTCGCCCAAGCAAGGACAGCCACGGGCTCCAGCGGCGCTGCCAGCACCCAGCCCCGAGCCGCCCTGCCTGCTCCCCGGCAGGGGAAGGCAGCCGTCCCTGGGCAGTGGTGGCTGATGGTAACCTGCTCCGAAATGGAAAACTTATAATGGTGTTTTTAAGGCAAAGCCTAATTAGGACCGTACACTTGGGCATCGTGCTAGTTTCCGAGCAATAATTGGCCTTGTAAAGTGGAGGGGGTGGTGTGGCCGGGCTGCAGTGAGCAGGATGCCAGGAGGGGGGTGCCGAGAGCGGGGTGCCACTGGAGTTGGGGTGGTCCTGCCAATCCACTGGGCTTGGCAGTCCCTGGCTGGAAGCCCCGCCAAGCTCTCAGCTCCTGCAAGCTCGCATCAAGTTATCCTGGAACAACAGGGCTCTTGCCCATGAGGGCTATGGATTTTCCAGGAAGGATTTCAGGGCTGGCTCTGCACGGAGCCCGGCTCGGGGGCACACAGCGGCTGATTTGCACGGTCTCGGCGGCACACAAAGGCGGAGCGGCGCCAGCGGTGACGGATGCGCTGGCTCGGTCACTGAAGCTCAGCTTCCTTCTCCCCAGCCCCGCTGCGGCTCACGCGGTGAGGATGGTCCCATGGGGGCAATCTCAGCCCGAGTGGGGCTGGGGACGCCCGATGCTGCTGGCTGGGCTGTCAGAGAAAAGCAAGGTGCTGCAGAGAAAATGGCTTTTGAAAAAACAGGGGAAAAGTCCTGGTTTAAATCAATTATCTGCCTTGGAGGCAATAGGCTTGGAAACACCCTGCTGAGAACGCGGGCAGGTTTCGGTGCCAGGTAGCAGGGAGAGCAAAGGAAGCAGAGCCCGAGGCTGGGACAGCACGGATGGATGGCAGAGCTGCGGCACCGCTGGCCAAGAAGTCTGATTTTTCTTTTCCCCTGCAATGTTCTGGCCGGTGGCCGTGATGAGGCTTTTTATTTCTTGCCTGCAAAAATATCGATTTCAATAGCTATCGATGTGCCTCCCCGGAGCTCTCGCAGCCTTGTGCCTGCCTTGTCCTGCTGAGACCCCGAGCGGGGCCGTGGGGCCAGGCAGCATCCCATGAGGATGGGACAAGTGTTTTGGTGCTGCAGCTCAGCGGTGCCCTCGGCATCCACGTCACGTTGTCCCTGGCACCCGGCGAGCCAGTGCCAAAGTAGTGACAAAACTTCGACAGTCCAAACTGGAGCATCTTTGGGCGAGCAAGCCACTGCGGGCAGGAGATGGGGTGCTGGGAAGGGGGCTGTGGGGCTGGGGACACCCCCCAGCACAGCCACAGCACCCCCACCCCTTCCCTAAGGGCTCCCAGCTGAAGGAGGAGGTTTCCTACTCCTTTCACTTTGTTTCCAAATTCACCCTAATAAATCCTTCCAGGAGCCGGAGCCCCCTAACAAACATCATTGGGAAAATCCAGGGAGATGGCGGGGCCATGGATCAATCCCAGCCCAGCGCTGCTCCCACGCCTGCCCCCTCTGACCTCTGCCGCACCGGAGCAGCCGGTGTCCCTGCCTCCCTCTGTCCTCAGCTCTACGGCTGAACCGCCGTAACCGGATTTACGGCCGCAGGCTGGAATACATCATGCGGGGATGGAGCCGCTTGTACACTCTATACATCTCCATTAATCTTCCCCGGGCGCTGCGGGTCATCGGGCCCCACTCCTTGGGAAGGGTCCCACCGCTCCGGGGGAGGGGGAGAAGGGGCTGCAACCCTGCCAGGGGGCCGATGGAGCAGGAGGAGCAGAGCCCGGTGCCACGGCAGCTGTGGTGCCATGGCCAGGCTGGACCGGGGGGCAGGCAGAGGCGTGAGCAGGGGTCTCCCACCCATCACTTTGCCGGCGTGGTTGTCACCTGGCTGCGGCATGATGCTGCCTTCCTGGAGGTCGTGGCTCAGCTGTAATGCCTCCCGAAGCCTGAATGTGTTTGCCTGCGGCAGTCTGCCGAAAATTAATATGCAGAGTGGAGGGATCCTTCCCCCCCCACGCGTGTGCCACGACGGAAGCCGTTTGAGTGAGGGGAACATAAACCCGAGCTGAGCGCGCCTGCCATGGGAGCAGCACTGGAGACGATGCTCTTATCAGAGCAGCGACACCGACAACCGGGCTTTATACATTTTTAATAAATCATTTTAAATTCTTGACTGTCAGGAGGATTGAATCAGGTGCTTCCCTGGCTGAAAGGCTGAGGGGCTGTGCCGGCTCTCCCGGCAGCCCAGCACTGCTGCTGATGGGGTGCATGGGGGCTCCGGTCCCACCACGCGGCATTGCTTGGGGCTGCCAGGCATCGCTCTGCGCCACGGGCACCGGGCCATCCCACCGCGGTGGGCTTGGGGATCTTTCGCCTTCCTCTTCCCCCCAGTGGGTGCCCTCCGCCATGCCTGGGCCACTGACAGCCCGGCAGAGCCATGCCGAGCCGGGAATGGCACAGGGGAGAGGGGGAACTTGCTGAAACAAGCAAATTGCAATGATTCCCTTTTTCCAAATGTCAGCAGATTTGGTGGGGAAAGAAGCAAATAAGTTAAAGGTGAAGATCTCTCGGGAATCTCCAGCTTGCTCCGACTTCACTCCCAGAGCCCAGCGTCCAGCCCAGCTGCCCACAGACACGCGCTCCCCCCAGGCTGCCCCCCTCAGCAGAAACTACCCTGTAATCCATGCTGACAGCACATGCCAGCACCGCACCGTAAATGCAATTAAGCGGTGTAATCGAGTCGTTTGGGGGAGAAGGAAACTAGTTTCAGAGCAACAGAAAGGAAATAAAAAAATCTGTGCAGGAGGGAGGTACGTAACACCGCACACAAGGGATGGGGCAGGAGCAAACCCAGAAGCAGCATCACGCCCGGCCCTGATCATCTCCTGTTTCCAGGAACTGGTTGCTCACAAAGCCAAAAGGTTTCAGCCAAGGAGCCGGTGAATCGCCTGTGATGGAGCTCTGAACCCCTGCCAAAGGAGGAGGCACCCTGGGCTCCGTGGGTCTCTCTGGGCTGAAAGGTGCCCTGGGGACCATCAGGGACGAGGTGATGCCCACCGGAGAGGGGGACAGTACCCAGCTGGAGGTGGCCATGACTGCCAACTCCTCTCTGGGAGTGCTGCCTTCGCTGCTCTGCAATGGCCGGGGTGCTGCCTGCCGCAGGTCCCTTCCACAGCCGGAGCCACGGGGACCCCCTGGACCCCCCTCGGCTGCGGCCCCTCCCAGCCCAGCGATGCTGCTGAGCGCTCCCGCACAAAGAGGCTGCAAAACAGCCCCGTGCCGGATATTAAATGTTCCCAGGTGAGATAAAACCAAATCACCTGTCAGTCAGCCCCGTATCTCTCATGGCATCAGAGGCTCGTGACTAATAGGGCTAGAAAATGCACTGCAGGCTGGAATCTGCTCTTCCTTGCGCTCCCGTCCCCACTCACAAGGGCTTTCACCCAAGCTTTTGAGCAAGGTTGAATTTTTCACAAAATACAAATGGGGAGGAAAGAAAAAGGCACAGGATCTGCTCTGTCACTGGCAGGGGACCGAGCGCAGGGACAGCAGAGAGTGAGGATGCAGTGACCCTGGGATGCTCCCTGGCTGCTGCTGGGATGCAGAGCTGGCACAGGGCCGTGCCAGTGCACAGTTGGGGCTGCTGCTCCATCGTGCCCCGGCCCAGGAGAACACGGGTGTTTCTCGCAGCCCCACAGTGTGGGTGCTGTGATGTCTCCTCAGTGCTTTTACAGGGTGGGAAGGGTGCAGGGGACTCTCGCGGGAAGGCCGACTCCACTCCTCGTCTTGGAGCTGGGAAGACCCTGGGGGAAGTCGCAGGAGCGATGATCCATCATGTGTCAGTGACCCAGACTAGGATATTTTTAAGCAGGGAATAAAAATAGACTCCAGCTGATGGCGAGCACTCGCTCCCGGCATTGCTGTCAAGGGGGCTGGGGGCTGTGCTGGGGGGGCAGAATGCACCCCGGCCCCTTGTCCCCCAGCCAGCCCAACCCCAAGCCCTGCACGGTTATCCCCCTGCCATGGACGGTCAGTCCCGGCTCACTCTTAGGGTGGCCTTCATGTCACCGGCTGCACCCTGGGGGCCACCACCCTGCCCAGGCACACCCCTTCCTCCTGCAGCCTGCAGATGCCGGGCTGTTTGTGCTGGACTGCTGATGCCCCCGTAGAAATTGTGCTGCCTAATGTACGGCTGCCTGTGAGATAATGCAGGCTGCCACTGGCCCCAGGACCTGACTGAAACGGAGATTTGTTTCAGCTGAATAACTTGCTGAATCTATAAATAAACCGGGGGGGGGGGGGGGGGGCAGGGGGGAAGCAACCGCAGAGCACAGAAGCCTCTGCCTTCCTGACCCCTGCAGCACCCAAGGCAGCTGCCCCCGAACACTGCCCAGCCCTGCACCTCTGCCACCTCCCACAGCAAGCAGCACCCAGGGGGACAGCGAGGAGGATGCTCTTGGGACACGGCTCCTTGCCCAAACTGGAGCCTTCCGTGCCCGGACCAGTCGCTTGCCCTCTATGTCCCCTGGCTCCGGCTCTCCCTGGCTGGCCCTGGCGCTTGGGGCATTTCTGGCCCTGGGGACCCTGGCAAGGGGCCGTACAGGACCAGTTTCTTGCCTCGGGCTTCCCAGTGGGCAAACTCTGCTCTCACACCGGTAAGATTTGGGATCCGGGAGTGAGCCCACGCACTGGCACGGGGCAAGGGGCAGCAGATCCTCCGTGCCACAACAGCAGCTCAGAGAGAACCCCACTCCTGCCTGCCTTCCTCCTCCTCCTCCTCCCCCTTCACGCCTGGCTGCCTGTGGCCGTCTCACTCCCGCTCTCCATTTGCTTTCCCAACAGATGTTGGTGTTTCTCCTCTAACAAGCGTTTTAACGCCAGAATCTCTCTCACCCCCTTGACTGGGAAGCAAAAAGCTTGACATCTCCCATCAGCATCAAAGTCACTTGCCCAAACACCCCGCACCCCACCACGGCTGCCAGCGCCGCGCTCCTCCGTGCCCGCAGAGCCAACGGGGCACGGTGCCAGGAGCACCGCGAAGGCACTCGACGCCCACTGCCTGCCGCATTCCTGTCCCCCACGTGCCCTGTCCTTGCCTGCAGGGAGCCGCCTCTCCATACCCCCATCCCGGCAGTGTCCCTTGGGGAGCCGCATTTGGAAACGGCTGGGAGCTGGAGAAAACCTCCCGGGATTTGCCGTGGAACGGGGAACGGGGTCATTAGCCGAAAACCGGCCGCAGAAAGCACCCACCTGCGCGCCAACACCTTCGTTAGCACCAGTAAGCCCTCAACCCGGGGGCGGGCATCCCCGCTGGGCCGGGCTGTGCCCTGGTGATATCAATTACGGGCAGGAGCTGGCAGGGGAGGCGAAGGCACCGTCCTCCCCACCGTGTCCTTCAGCATCTCTTTATGTCCCCGTTGCCAAGACGGGAGGGCTGCAAGCGGGGCAGGAGGCAGCGATCCCAAATATCGATGCCGGCCCCGATCAATGCTATCTCCTTTTTCCATGCCTATGAGCTCATTGATTTTTTTTTTGTTGTTACCTCTCTGTTTATGTAATGTCTGAACTTTGCACAACTGAACCGTTTAATGTGCAGAAAAGAGCCCTGTTGCCATGAAAACGGACCTGCAAATGACAGCACGAATGCGGAGATATCCCTGTTTTATTGGGCCATACTGAATGTATTTTAACCTTGATAAGTCAATAACTTTTCGTACAAAAGGAACCAAAGCAGCTACGGCTTTCAGAGCCTTGAATGCATTTAAAGCGGAGAGTAATGGCCCGGTTTTAATCCCCTGGAAATCTTTCTCATTCTGAGGGCCAGTCATTTCCAGAGCAGACTGACATTTTGGTCGAAGAATTACAGCGTGCATTTGTCAGGATGAGAGATGAAAATGCTCAGTGCTCCGGATTGCTAGCGCAGGTCAAAAATAATGATATTAAATTAAAGGGACACCGTCATCTTAAAGATCAGCGGTTACGATCCCGCGTATCTCCGCTTTGTGAGCGCAGTGACGAGGCAGCCGGCATGGAAAACTTTGGGTGGGCTCCCCGGTGCCACAGAGGAAGGACTTTCCCGCCGCCACCCCGGATCCGGCCGATGCATTATTTATTTGTGCTAAAGCAGAAGGACTTTTAAAAATCTCTCTCCTCCAGCAGCGAGGGCTGCCCGCTTCCTTTTTGCAATTCAATCCCTCTGGATGTGGAAGCGGAGCCAGTCTCACTTTGCAGAGCTCATTCATTAGCAGATTAAGGCTCTCCTTGTGTTCCCAACATCGCTGAGTGAAATTTATGTTCCGGCAAAGTACCACGGGTTCCCTGAATCACAAAAGTGTTTCTCCTCTGTAAAGTCTTAAAAAAAAAAAAAAAAAAAAAAAAAGATGTAAATGGGGAGGTCAGAACTGCTTAATAGTATCTTCTTGAAGGCAGTGCCGAAACACCCACCTTTTGAAGTCCGCTATTTCAAGATGGATCTCTTCCCCAGCAAAAACGCCATCACCCTTTCAAGTCCTTGTGAGTGACTTCAGGTGGTTAAAACATTTTCTGAGAAGAATGAGGGCTCCTTTTTTTTGTGCCGAATAAAAAGCAATCATTCTTCCTGACTTACTAATAGCTTTGATTAAATTATCTTTGAAAAATCTAAGTGCTGTTCACAGATCTATAATGGTTTTATTCTTATCGCTGGCCTATATTGCAACACAGAAAGCAGATAAATAAGCTGCAGAGAATGTACAAAGCTGCACAAGAACCTGCCAGATATATGAGCTAAAAATGTTTGAACTGAAACAAATGAATAGTATGAATAGCCCTGCTCAAAGAGGGAATTTATTCAATATAATGTATTTTCACAGGGAGGATAATACATATTATAATTACACAGAGGAATCGCTCTCCTGAAAGCATATCTAGCTATTATTTTAATTTCTCAACCTTCAGCGTTTGCTGGATCAGAAGTGGTGACTGGAGCATCTCCCCACGTTCGGAGATACCCAGCCTCCCGAAACGGCTCCTGGGTTTGAGCTCTCCTCCCGCACACCCAAGGCCCCGGACGCCTGGGGAGCTGCCGGGGGCTGCCCTGGACAGAGGAGCTGGAAAGGCCCCGAGAAGAAGGCAAACCACCCCAAAACTCCTCAAAGCCTCATGCTGCAAGGCAGGAGCCGCAGAGGAGGGAGGCGGCAAGCCGGCGAGCCCCAGGGGCACACACTGGGCTGCTTCGGGGGTGCTCGGCGGCAGGGAGCTGCATGTGCACGTGTGTAGGGCTCCTCAGGGTCATTATGGGCAAGAGTGAACGGGCTGCTTCTCAAAGTCCTCTCTATCCACGGACGCTCGCACTCGCACGGCCTACGCCAAAGGTACGGTGGATTTGGGGAAAGAATAAAGGAGCTCAGGACTCGTGCTAGTGAGGGCAGACTCAGCGACGACAGCACTCGCTCTGACTACGCAGACCACGGGGCCTCAGCGGCGGTCACCGGCTCCCCGGGGAGCGCTGGCCGTCCGGTGGTGAACACCGCGCTCCTCCAGCTGAGGTTTCGTTCCCTGTTTGCCGGAGCTGTGGCACCCCGGGGGGGGGGGGGGGGGCCGCCGCACCGGACCCCTCCCCGTGCCCTCGAGGGCCCCGGGGGGCTCCCCACGGGGCCCGCGGCCCCGCCGAGGAAACCCTCCTCCGGCAGCGGGACTACAACTCCCATCGCGCCCCGCGGCGCCGAGCGGGGGAGCACGGCGCGGCGGCGGCGCGCGGGGCGCGCCGGGAACCGCAGTCCCGCGTCGCGCGCCTGCCGGAGCCGCCTGCCGGCGGCCGGTTCGAATTTTCCCGCGAAAGGGGCGCGTGTGCCGGGCGGCCCCGCCCCTCCCCGCAGGACGCGCGGCGGCGTCCCCTTGGTAACGCGCCGGGGGCGGGGCCGAGCCGCGTGCGGCCGCCGGGCCCCGCGCGGGGCGCTCAGTGTCGCCGCAGCCGCGCGCCGGGCGGGAGGCAGCACCGAGGGGGCCGCGCCCCGCCACCGCCACCGCCACCGAGCCGCGGCCGCCCCTGCCACCCCCCCCCCGGCCGCCGCTGCGCCACGGGCCGGCGGGCACCGATCGCCGCCGCACAAAGGAGCCGGAGGACCCGCGGTGTGATGCCCCCGGGGTTCCCCGCGCCGCCTGAGCCCGTCTGCGCGGGGTTTATTTTATTTTAATTTCTTACCCCCCCCTACCCCCCTCCCCCCCCCGCCCCGGATATTTTTCTCCCCCCGCCCCGGGGGCAGAGCGCCGGGAGCCGCCGCACGCTGGCCGCGCACGGGGCGGGGCGGGCCGCCGGCGGGGCGCGGGGCCGGGCGGGCGCCGCCGCTGCTGCTGCGCGGCCCGGGGGGGGCGGCCCGGCGCGCCCCGCACCGCAGCGGCCGGAGCCGGCCCGGATCCAGCTCTGACGGTAACGGGGGGCCGGCGGCGGCGGGCACCGGGGAGGGGGGGTGGGGGGGATTACCGGCGCGGTGGGGGGCGGGGGGGGGGGGCGCGGGGGACCGCGGGGCTCCGGCTCCCGGGGCGCATCAGGAGGCGGCGCCGCCGCAGCGCGGTGCCCGGCGGTGCCCGGCTCTCCCCGGCCGCGCAGCCGCGGGGAAGGCACGGCGGGCGCGGAGCCGCCGCCGCCGCCGGCGGGGGACCGGCTCGCCCGTCGCTACCGGAGAGGAACGGGAACAACTTTTTTTTTTTTTTTTTTTTTTTTCTTATTTTTCATTTTTTTTTTATGGCTTTTTGGGTCGCCTGACTCGTAAGTGGAAATAAAATATCCACGGGTGCCTCCACGAGGAAAGCTGAGACACTTCCAGCGTGAGCCGTCCGCCAGCTGCTGCCTTTTCTGCCGATCCCGGCTGCCCCTTTTCGCCTGGAAAAAAGGGTTTTTCTCCTCCGCCCGGAGCCGGCCGGGGAAGGGAGGCGGCGGGGAAGCGCCCGACCCCGCAGGGACACCGGAGCGGGTGGTGGCAGAGCCAGGACACCCGCAATCGACCCCGCGCTAGTGTGGATACGGCCGGTCACAAAGGAGAGGCGAGGAAAAGGAACCACCCTGCGATGTTTTATTGAAAAGCCCATCTCCCTGGCTGCCTCCCGCGGTGTCAGGTAGCTCGGCCGGAGGAGAGCTGACTGCGGGCGAAATGCATCTCCCACAAGCTCCGCTGCGGAGGGAGCATCCCTGTGGCATCTTCTGGACCGTCGGCGCTGGGAATACGATTCACCGGGGGACGAGGCGTCGTGCTCCCCGAGAGCTCGTGGGCAGCACGGCTGGGCATCCGCCGAGGCTGCGACCAGCTCCGGCCGGGGACGAGCGGGCTGTGCCGCCTCTCCGGCTCGGCCCCCAGCAGAAAATGAGGTGTTCCCAGTGCCAGCGGTGGCGGCTCAACCCCAGCATCCAAATCCGGCTCTGGGGAGAGCCGTGAGATCGTGGGAATTTAATGGCTGGAGAGGCAGGGCCTGGACGCAGAGAGCCGGCGGCAGCTCGGCACAGCTCGCTGCAGGGCACTGCTGCACCGGCTGAACGTGGCATGGCTCTGGCCCTGCGGGTTTATTTCTGAGGAGAGGCAGCAGCAAAGTTTTACAGCCGTGCTCGGTGTTTTCCGAGGGATGAATTTGCTTGGCATCGGGCAGTGGTGGTTTGCCTGGCTCTGGTTGTCGGGGCACAGATGTCTCCGTAGGGAGTTTTTTGATATATATGTGTGTGTGTGTGTGTGTATATATGTGCATCCTCCTGCTAGGGTTGCTCTTGTTCAGAGGCTGCAGGCAGCTTGCCTGGGTAGGCAACGTGCTTTCATGGAGGGCAGAGTGCTAAGGGCGCCTGGCCGTGGGGCTCTGCGGGCGTGGGGGCAGAGCCACGTGGCCCCTGTCTCAACAAGGAGTGTCCCGCATCTTGCTCGGGATGATTTTGTGGGATTTGACGGTTTTATACCTTCCCGTGCCCCTGCTGTGGGGTTTTACCGTCCGGCGTGCTGGGCACATGCCACTGCTCGCTGGTCCGGGTGCCCGCGCGCGCCTGCGATGCTCGAGCGGGACCCCGGCTGGCAAAGCCTTCGCATGTGGGCTCCGGTGCCGGGGGGGTCAGGTGGGAAACATCCCTGGTCAGAGAGCACCCGGCATCCCAGGCCCTCGGGAGGGACTTTTCTTATTAAGGATCCTTAAAACTTTCAGGCGTGCATTTTCAGGTGCCGATGGCCGTGCGGGGGCGAGCCGCGGTGTGAGCCATGTGCCGTTGGGTCTGGCTGCCTCGAAGCCGTAGCGGAAGGAGAGGGAAGCTCTCGCCGCGGTGCCTTCCTTTGACCTTGTATGTAGAGCTGGGGAAGAGAAAGCCGTTCCCTGGCTGTGGGAGCCTGGCTTGTTTTCCCGGCTTTAGGAACGGCTTTCCTGCCGGCTGAGTGGGTTGGTACCGGTGGGGCGCATTCTCTGCGCTGGAGAAGCGCCGGCTGCGAGATGGGCCCCGTTTCAGCTGACCGTACCATTAAAAATTGAAATATCTTGGTGTGAATACTTATCCCCGGGCTGGAGCAGAGAAGCCCACGGAGGGAGGAGATGGGATGGCTGCTGCCGTGCCGTGCCCCGGGGGACAGAGCACCTCTGGGGAAGCCATGTCACCTCATTTTTTAAGCCCCTCTGGTTATCTGTTTTATTTGAGCCTGAAACACACATCCATCCCTGAGCAGGCTGCGGAGGAGCCTGTTCTCTCCCAGTACTGTTTTTTAATTGCAGCCTGCTGCCCTGCCCGGGGAAGGGCTCCAGCTCCCAGGGCCGAGGGTCTCCCAGGTCCCACGACCCTGCGGCGGTGGTCCGCGCCGAGCAGGGTGCTCCACGCCTGCTGCCGTCCCCGAGCTGCCCCCGCGCTCCCTGCCGTGTGTGCTGGATTAGTGCCGGGCATTTGCATCCCTGCCAGGGGACAGAGTTATTTTTTGCCTGAAGCGGGTTTCCTGCGTGGCCTGAACTTGTGCAGGAAAATCTGCGGTGAAGCCGGACAGCCCCCCTCCCCTCTCCGGCCTGATCCTGGCCCACCTGCGGCACAGGGAGCTATGGCCCCGTAAATATTTGGTGAGAGCCAGCCCACGCTGCCATCCTCCTGCTATCAGGGTACCGAGGGCAGGGATGCGGGTCCCACCCCTGAGCATGGTGGGTGCCAGGGCGGTGGGGTTGGTGGCGGGAGCCTTGTGACCCCACAGCTCCTTTTGGGGACAGAGCGGGATATCCTTTCCTGACAGGATAAGGTGCTTTGCTGGTGGTGTCTGATCCTCGGACGGGGGAGTCCGTGCTCTGTGACCCCCCCCTACGGCTGGCTGCTGCCGCCCGCAGGGATGCTGCAGCTGGCGGGGTGGGCCGGGGGCTGCACCTGCCGGGACCCCACTCCCAGCCCCGCCGGCATCTGTGCCGCCGCATGTCCGTCTGCAGCGGGCGCATGCATGCAAAAATAAGACATTTCTTCTTTCTCTTCTGCCTGCGCATTCCTCAGAAAGCTAATATTCATGAAAGGTAATTCAATCAAACCGCGATGCCTATCAGCTAATGCAGCAAAGCTGGCGCAGGGGTGAGAATGGGAGCCAGGAACACAAAAGCCCTGTTTTATTACCTCCTGCTTGCCTGAGAATTGCTTTTCTCCCTCGAGTGAGCCGGCTAAAGCTGGCTTTATTATGTTAACCTATTTGCGTGTCAAGAGCTATTGTGCCTCTCTTTATCTGTGTTTGTATTTGCTCGATGCAGGGAATAAAAGGACGAGGCGAAAATGGATGGCTGGTCAGTGCTTTGCACTCTGGGGGCACTGATTGGTTGCTAAGTGATTTGCATCCCCGGTAATCGCTTTTATCTCGGAAGGATGTCGTGTATAATTATAAGCCTACTGACATCTTTTGAAATCTGCCTAATGGGTGTTTTTAATTTACATGGGAAGCAGGGGCTATTTATGTTGCTCTGATTACAGGTTGTGCGAGTATATGGTTTAAAATATAGATATTTCTGTAGACGTGGGGGACCGTGAGTGATGGGGCTGTGATTTTTGGCGAGTCCCTGCTCTCCTGGGGACAGCTGGAAGAGCAGAAGTCACCGTGCATGAGTTTGGGGTTTAATCTCTTAGCCCACCGCGCAGCCCGGGGTGCTGCTGGATCGTGTGCTCAGCCCGTGCATCAGCCGTTCCTATAGCCGTTCGTGAAATAAAACAAGAGGTGGGCTCCTGGCTGCTGCAAGCTGGACCCGGCTGCACTGCTCGTGGCCATTTACCCCCAGGAGCTCCCCTCTGCAGCCCTGGGACGAGGCACGGGGAGGGGGGCCGTGCCACCGAGCCCCCGCTCCAGGCATCCGTGCCACCGTGGGGCTGATGGTGCTGAGCATCCCTGCCGTGCTGCAGCCGTGCCGGCGCAAGCCCCGCAGCCGGGTGGTGTGGGGAGCTGGCTGTGCTGGCTGGGGGGAGCCCGGGCTCTGCGGTTCCCTGCTTGGCCTCCCATGCAGAGAGTGCTGGGTGCTTCGCTGGGCCGGGGGGTAAATATTTAACTGGTGCCCGGTGCTCCAGCTGAGCCCCGCCAAGTCGTGGTTCTCAGGAGCCGTGTGATCCTGCGTCTTTATTAGAGCTGCAGCTGGTGGGTTCGCACGGCCGCGGCGGAGCCACCGCGTTCACTTACGGCAAATAAAGCTCCTGATCACCTGCGGTCCTGCTGCCAGCCCCTGTACCCGTCGAACTCCGAACCAGGAGGCACACTGGAGCCTGCTGAGGTGTTGATGGGGCTCAGGGCTTGCTCCTGGCGTTGGGGGCATCGGCAGTGCCGTGGGTGCATCTCTCAGGTGGGCGGTGGCATGTGGGTGCTCCGACACGGTCCTGGGTGTGCTCGGGCACGGAGGAGCCCTGGTGTGCAAAGCAGCCCGGCAGGAGCGCGTTGCCATGCTGGCCATGCCGGCGGTGTGCTCGGCTTTCCTGCTTTCTGCCTCCGCACTGGTAAATTGTTGTGGTGTCTTAGGGGCTGCCAGGGCTGAAGGGTGGAGGCTGAGGTGGAGGTCGCGGTGAGATGAGGGGTGTTGGGGTCCCTCCTGGGGCTTTGTTAGCAAGGACTGGGACATCTCTCAAACATGCAGAGGTCCTGATGCAAAGTCGGTGCTCGCAATGGGTGCAGGGGCCGGCCTCCCTCTGCAGCGGGTGCTGGGCTGGGTGAGGGTGCAGGGCAGGTCCCAGGGGCAGGTTACCCGTGCGGGCAGCTCGGGCTAGCTGCCTTCCTCCTCCTCCTCTGGGAAGGACCACACCTGAACTGCAAGCGTGCCCAAGCACGTGCCCCTGCTCCCTCCGGCCGTGCACAAGGTGACCCCATAGATTTGCAGGGCTGAGGTGGTTTCGTGGCAAATGGCACTGCGGGCAGCGCTGTGCCGTGCCACGCCGTGCCGGCTGGGGTGCCGGGCTGGTGGGAAACGCGGGGCCCAGGAAAAGTCGATACGGCGGGGGCAAGCACCAGACCCCGCGCCCTGGGGTGCTGCACCCACGAGCACCAGACCCTGCGCCCTGGGGTGCTGCACCCTCCTGCGCAGGCAGCCCCGTCCTTTCCCACCCCCACCCTGTCCCGGCTGGCGAGCGGCGGGCGCCGCTATTTATGGCTGACTGTAAACAAACTCCCAATGAAAGAAAGTTAATGACCTGAGACTGACAGGAGCCTGCTGGGAATTTTTATAGCCCCTGGGACTCCTTTTGCTAAAGAGAGAATACATCAGCGTTCTAACCCAAAACAGCGAGCCGTGCAGTGCAGGGGCCGGGGGACAGCCCCAACGTGGGGAGGCATTTTGGAGGGGTTAGCCCTGGGCGAGGAGGAGGGGTTCAGTGAGGTACTGGCGGGGGGACCAGCTCCCGACCCTCTCCCCGTCCCCCTGCGTGGGACCGGGGTGCGCAGCCTCCTCCTCGCCCTGGCAAGGGCAGGCACGTCCTGGGGTCTGGGGCTCTCCAAGGCTTTCACCATCTGCCCCTTGTAGGTCATCTTTGCTGTGCTCCAGGCTAGAGTGAGGACTGGCTTAGCGTCGCTGGTAACCACACACTAATAAAGCCTTAATACCCTGCAGCGGGGAGATTTCGCTGTCAGAGATAAATATTCATATCGCTTTCGAATTCAGCCTTGGTTGCACGACAAGGGCGACGTGGGGGAGATGGGAACGCTGCGGTGGGGGGATGCTCTGCAGCCCCGCTGGCCTGCCTGCCCTGCCCGCTCCTGCCTGCCCGCCCAGCCGTCGTGTTTAATATCGCATCCTGGCTAATTGCAGGGTATCAATATCGCCGTCGGTGCTCTTGGGGGACAGGATGGCAAGCATGGCACAGGGTGCCCCGCTCGCTTCGCTCACCGCCTGCTCCCTTCGCCGCCGCCACCTTGCACGCGCAGCCTCCCTCTGCGTGCGATGCTTGATTTACTGAGAAGAGCTGGCAGTTAAACCTGACAAATTGAAGGCGGTTTTAAGTGGTTCAGGTTAATTAATAGTCAGGGAAGTATCAATTTTTGAAGGGATGCTCTTGGCTCGCGGGGAGAACTGAAGCTCGACTTTCCCTTTGGAAAGTAACGCCGTCTGTGCAGGTCCCCCAGGCAGGGGGACGGAGCCGGGCTCGGTGGCATTGCTCTTTGGTTTCTGACCCACAGCCTTGTATTTCTGCTCAAATTTCTCACCCCGTGTGGCTATTGCCGAGGGAGGCACCAGGACAGGGAGGGATGGGGCCATCCTGCACAACCGGCTGCGGTGCCAAAGCCCCACCACTCCTCTTGGTGCCCTTTGGACCTGCTGCTGCTGGGGTCCGTGCCGTGGCAGCAGCGCCGTAGTGTACAGCCATGCTGCTCCGGTAACCGGAGCGCTTTGGCCATAGCCGCCTGTAGTGGTGCAGCCAGGTGGCCGCGTCGTCCCTGCTCCCATGGGGAACCCGCAGGTGAGCACCAGCATTAATGGGACCATCGGGCTCTGTCCTGGGCTGGGACTGGGAGCTGATGCGGATGAACTGGCGCAGCACCTGCTCCCCTCGGTTCATGCGCATGCAACCCAGATGCTCACATCTGCTCGCATCTCCTGAGCTTGGGCCGTGGGAATGCTGTCCAGGGTTTAGATTTTAAAAAAATCATAGTGAAAGAAGCTTAAACTTCCCTGTAAGAAGGAAAGGGAGAAAAGCAGCAGTACCCAGTCTCTGGGTGTGTGCAGCACAGAAATCCTCCGAGCTGTGTATGATAAAGACTTGATGGTACGGGGACCCGAGCAGCGTCTGCGGTGGTCTCAGTCTACCGGTGCCACGGGGTGTGGCAGAGGTGGGCACCTCCGGGCTCTTGCTCGGGGCCGTGTCCCAGCCCAGGTCCCAGAGCAGCACAAAGCCTTCGCCGGGCCGCGTGCTCCATCTTTCTCAGCGTAGACTGAGATGTGGATGGAAGTGGTGGGTTTTCAGCAGCCCTAATGCTTGGGGATATGAGAGATTAAGGTTAGTGACCATTTTTTAACTCAATAAAGGGGAAGACAAGCTGGAGTCTGCAGTCCAGAGATATAATTAGTTCGCAGCAGTGGTGCTTTCTTGATTTAGCTTCAGAGAGCAGAACAAGACAAGGATGTTATAACCAATTAGCAATAACATACAGTCTGAGCTTCGCTAGGTGAGATAACAAGCCATTTTTATAGCTCTTCTTTACGGACTTTTTTTGGGAGGGGGGGAAGGGGGAGAGGGACCGAGTCGCTATTTCTTTTCATTTGGGAACAATTATTAGTGAGCTCAGAAAGCCCAAAGCCGAGTGTTACACTGGCCAACACAGATGATTTAAAAAAAAAAAAAAGAAAGAAAAGCTGAAACAGCCTGGAGATGGGCTGAGGCCGTCTGTCTGTCTGTCCCAGTGGGCTACGCGGTGGCCCTGGGGCAGCCGGGGGGAGGCTGGGTGGATGCCGGCTGTGTCCCACAAGGACACGGACAAGGGCCACCCACGCACTGTGGATGTGTCCAGTCTGCTGCTGCGAGGGTTTATGGCACGTGGACTGGCAGCGCTCGCTGCCCGGAGGGGCCTGGTGCACATGGGGCGGCCATCGGCGCTGCTGGCAGCCTGGCTGTGCCCCGAGCCGTGTTCCCTGCCGGGCACGCCGGTCCCCCAGCAATGTGACCCCCAGCCGTGTCCCCTGCACAGCACCGGTCAGATGCCAGTTGCCTGCCGTCTGCCAGCGCCGCGTTCCTGCTTTATATTGCAGATCGATGGCCATTGATTTTTCCTCCCGTGTAAACCTGGCTGGGTTGGGGCTGTGGAGGGTTTTCGTGCACGTCTGGCTCTGGCTCTCTCGTGGTCAGAGCATCCCGTGCTGGTCTCCACAGCCCACCCACCCTCCCGCAAGCCTCTGTGCAGTGGCGAACCTCAAGGACATCCAAAAAAGCCAGCCTTGTAAAAAGTCTAGAAAACTTAGATTTCATTAATCAGCTTTTAATAACGGGCTCTGCTGTTTATGTGGGTCATTCGCAGGCTGCTCTCCCCCTCTCCTTGCTCCCCGGGCAGCATCGCCAGCCCAGCCCCTCCTGTGGCACCCAGTGAGGACATGGCTGTGGGAACTGGTGGGGACTCAGCTGCATTTGGGGCACCCATGGGAGCAGGGTGGCCTGGCGCTTCCCTCTGGGCACAGCCGGCATGGGGCATCCCTTGGGACACCCCTGCCCCAGAGGGGTCTCAGGGTGGGGGACATTCTCCCTCCTGGTGTTTCCCCCCCCCCAGCCACCCCTCTCCCATGGGGAAGAGCCAGGGGATGGGGCACGAGCTGCTCACGCCCCCGGGAGGGCAGGGGGCTGCTGTCCCCTCCCCTGTCCTTCCCCTCCCCTTGCCAGAGTGTTTTACAGGTTGATCGGCCATGTCCCTCCCGGGGGGGGCTCTGGCCACATGGGACCACTGGAGTCCGTCCCGCCACACCCCCAGCCCGCCCTGGGGAGCGTCTCCCCTTGCACGCGCGGGGCTGATGGGGACAGGGTTGGGGACAGCCCGGCTCTCGTCCCCACCGGGAGAAGCCGCAGAGCCACTCTCTGGACTATTAACGCCCCACAATGATCATCAGCTCTCGTCGTAATCATTAAGACTATTAGAAAGAAATGTTGGCTTGCAGCTAATGTCAGACTTTCCGTTCTGCTTTGCAAACGCACACAATTAATGCCAATCAGCCGGGGGAGGCAGCCAGCTCGCAATCACGGCTGCTCCGGCGCGGCTGTCAGCTCTTGCCATCCCGGCTTGTACATTTTCATACAATTGCTATAAACATCCGAGGGAAACTCCACGTTCTTCGGCGGGTGCGGGTATTGTTCTCTGTTCCTTTTAATTACTCGGCATTCAGCAGCTCATCCGGCCTCGGATCGGTGAGGGAAAGTAGGGTTTTGTAAAACAGATACATAAATCTTGAGAGATGCCTTATTTTCCCCATTTGGTGGCTGCATTAAGTTATCTATGGCTAAATAAGAAAAGCCTGTTTAATTTTTCTTTGGCTTTTTCTTCTTTCTCCCCCTCTTTGTGTTGCTTTCTCCCTGCGGGGACACAGGCTGGTCCCTCTCCCTCAGGGAACCCCAAAAGCAGGGCCAGCTTGGGAGAAGTGGGGGGAAGAGCTGGAATTACTTGACCGGATGATGGTATAATCCTCCTTACAAAAGTACACATCAATTATAAGAATTCCTACAGTAATCTTAGAAATCTATCTTTTCTGCTGAACCGGCTCATTAAAGAGCACCATTCATTTCCATCTCTCCGGGTGAGAAGGGTTTAAATCTCCAGAGCTTTGTATTACAAAATAGACTTAGGGTGATGGACTCTCGTTAAATATTAAAAGAAAGAAGTTGATTTTTTTTTTTTCCCCTTTTTCCCCCTCTTTTCCCCTAGACTGGCAGCGCAGACGAAGCGTAACGTAAGGAGGCCAGGGTGGGGGGCCTGGGGGGCTAGGGAGGCCCCCTGCCATGAATAGCTTCCCCATCTGTCGGCGGGGCAATGCGGGGCTGCGCTCAATGGGCGCCTTTGAGGACCCCACGCCTCCCCTCGCCTGGGGACCCCAGCCAGTGCCGGGGGAGGAGGGAGGGAGGTTTCCCGGGGCCACCCTGGCAAGCCCCCGAGCCTGCGCCGGCCCTGGCTGCCAGCACAGGCAGGGCTTTTGTCTGCCGGGGGGGGCAGCGGCCGGCCGCGGGGCAAGGGACGGGCACAGAGCCCCTTTGTGTGCAGCTGTGCCCCGAGGCGAGCAGGGGCAGCGGTGACGGAGCCAGCCGATGCAGGGATGGGGCGTGGGATGCAGAGATGGGGAGCAGCGGTCGGGATGGGGAGTGGTACCTGGGGATGGTGAGTGGGATGCAGGGATGGGGAGCGGGACCCAGGGATGGGAAGCGGGTACCCAGAGATGGAGAGCAACGGCCGGACGGGGTCGAGGGCGGCGCGGGGCCATGTGTGCGCTGCCGTGGAGGCTCTGTGCAAACACGTTAATTTGTTTTCTTTCTTGCCTCGCCTTTCAGGGTAATTGGTTGCATTTGAAGCCTTTGTGAAAGCCTTTGATTATAGTAATTTCAGCAGCGCGATCTACCCTGGATTCCTTCGTCAGATTCTTTCACAGCTCAGGCGCTTGGGGCTGTAATTACCGAGCAGCGCGCGCCTGGCTGCCATGCACGGTGCAGCCGGACGGGCGGCTGGCCGGCCCGGGCGCTGCGGTTCTGCCGTGCTAACCGTGGGAGCCCCAGGCCCCCAGGCACTGTGGGGGGCAGGCAAGCCCCCAGGATGGGGCAGGAGGAGCCGTACTGGGCACTGGGGAGCTTTGGTCTCTGCAGCGTCAAGTCTGTTGGGTCTCGGCTGGGGACGTAGGTGCTACACGCACCCAGGATGGTGGGTGCCCGTGCGGGGCTGGGCTCCCAGCTCGTTGGGGTCCAGAGTGCTTTTAAAGTGCTGCTCTGGAGGCCACTCTGGAGCTGCTTGGCTTTTCTGCCAGTTTGGTCCCGTATCTCTGCTGGGACCAAAAGCCCATGAGCATCCTGAGCATCCCGCTCTCACTGCTGGGGACGGTGGGCAGCTCAGTGGGCTCATCCCCCCCCAGCCCCTCTCCCCCCATCTGTGCGCAGGATGGAGGCACGGCATGACCATGTCGGATGAGCGAGGTTTTGCTTCGAGGGGCTGGGCAAAGGACCCCCTGGGGCAGCGTGCCTCCCGCTCCCCACCGCCGGGCACGCTCCTGCAGGGTACCAAATTAGAGGGGATACATATGTATAGGCAGATCCTGCCTACACGCTGCGTGCCAGCCCTGCCGGGACCCCGGTGCACACAGCCAGGGCTGGGCTCTGCCAAAACGCCGAAGGCACCCGAGCGGGGCCCTGACCTTTGCTAACAGGGCCGCTCCCCCCCCCTTGCTCCTGGCATTCCATTCCCAGTCCCACGTAATGACCTTCTCGGCAGCGGCGTGCCAGCGTCTGCCACTTCCAATTACCCACGCCTGCTCAGCGCCGCAGCCTCTCCTCGCCCAGCAGCAGCACAGGGGCTTCTTCCACCCCGGCAGGATGGCAGCAGGTTAGGGGGATGTTGCATGGGAGTCTCCCACCCTCGTGGCTCGAGGACCCTCGGGGACCCGCCGGTGCTGCCCAGGGCTCTGGCTGCCCTGCCCCGGGGTGCTGGAGACACTTAGGTTTCCAGAATGATTATTAACCTGTTCGAGAGCTTTTCCTGCTCGCAGCTAAAATAGATCTTTAATCTCTGCCCAAAATAGCTCATTTGATGAGAGGCCTCCTTAAAGCTGACACATAAATTTAACCAGGCCGCCTGAGCCCTGTGCAAGGATGTCTGCAAATGCTCAACAGCACTCGAATTGTTTTTTTTTAATTCCATCATTATGGACACACCTGATACCTTATTTCTTCCATCGGGTCATTTGTACCAGTCGGGAGGCAATTTGCTTGTCTCTTCTGCTCCGGGCTGTGGCGGCTGTGCCCCCATCCCAGCCTCCCTGGCCCCGCTGGCGAGCAAAAGGATATTTTGTGGGAGTTTTTTTATGTTAATTTTCTGAATTTTCAGGCGTTTCTCCCTGGAGCTGCCCTGGGAGCAGAAACCTTGGCACTGGGTAGGATGGGAGAGACCTTTCCTCGTTGCTGCCTTAGGATACCGGCAGCAAGGGGATGCTCTGTCCAGGTGCCGGCATGGGCTCGCAGCCCTCGCTGCCTGCGTCGGTGCCGCTGTTTCTCTGACAGTGTGCCGCGGCCGGTGAGCTCCATGCTGTCCCGGGGTCATGGCAGCCCCGAAAAGGCACCATCCCACTGGCAGTGGGGCAGCAAAATGTTTCCTCCATAAATAAAAGCAGGCTCTGGGCAAGAGGGAAATGGGGATGCTCACCATGTCGGAGCAGCAGCTGCCCCCGGAGTAGGGCTTGAGATGGGGGCACAGGCAGCGCCTGGCCCTGCCTGTCCCGGTGTGCCTCCTGGTGTCCTGGTGCTGGAGGGGACCGTCCCCATGCAGGGTGCGCTCGGAAGAGGCTTGTGCACTCACATCCCCGGTGGGGTATGCACCCTCTCCTCCGTGGGGTTCTCCCTGCAGGCTCCGTCTCCCGGGGTGGGGGATGATGGAGAAGATGGGGGGCAAGGGACCCCCCTGGCATGCAGCTGAGCGGGGTCCAGCTGCCGGGGTCGGACCCTCAAACTGAGGGCGCAGCTCTGCTCGGTGCCAGCCGGGTCCTGGGCTCACCCCGGGGACCGTTCCCTGCTCAGCCGGCGCGGGTCGCTCCCCCAGCCCCCTGCAGCCCCCCCTCAGCCCCCTGCTCCCCCACTGCCCCAGCAAGATCCCGAGCAGCAAAGTAATCACTTCCAGCATCATTATCCGTTGCAAACCCCAGCTTCCAATTTTAATCAGAGGAGCTGGTGTTGCTTTAAGATCTGTGGGTTTTAAAGATCACAAGAGGGGTTAGAGAAAATTACCCTTGACTCTTACATGCTAATGTAATCTCTAACCAGATCTGCAGCACTGCAGCTAAAATTGCTTTTTAGATTAACATTTAATTATTAACAGGGCCCCCTGAAAGGCCTGGGGCTGGAGCACGCGGAGGGGAGCGGATTAGCCGGGTGGGATGGAGCGGCAGCCGGGCGAGGGGAAGGTCGTGGTTCAGCAGGCGGCACCGTGCCGTGCTTTATTGCAGCCCTCGGCACAGCATCGTCAAACTTTCTGCTTTATTTTATCTGGTGCTCCCCGTGATTTACAGCAGGGTGACCTTTCCTGTGCTCGCCCATTGCAGGACCAAGCTGCAGTGTCGCTCACCGAGCACCGTGTCCCTGCCACCGCCTCGTCCGGGGGACCATAAATCTGCTGCTGGATGGGAGATGGGCACTAGCTGGCACGGCAGCTGCCTGCACTGCCGCGGTGCCAGGCGGCAGTGCCAGCTGAAATCCTGCTCGCGCCCCTCTGTGCATGGAGGGGAAACCTTCCTCCCCTGGCACCTCCTCACCCTCGCAGGAGGGATGCCATCTGATGGGAAACCAGTGTTGGTGGGGACCAGGGATGGTGATAGCGGCTGTGCCTGGGCTGCTGCAGGGGTAGCACCGATGTCCCCGGAGCTAGCGGGGAGGGGGAGCTCCCCAGCGGGGTGGTGGGTTTCTCCTCCATCCCAGCGCGGAGGGACAAGGAACAGGGGTGTCCCCGGTCGCAGCAGGTAGCCCCGGCACTGTGGCGGGCAGGTTTGTTGTACTCCGCACGCTGGGGACCGATGAGGGCTTTTGCTTAATTTATCAGTGCTGCCAGCTTGCAAGGGTTGCTGCCAGCCTTGGCCTTGCTCCCACACTGTCTGTCCGTCTGTCTGTCTGGCGCTGTCAGAAGTTTCTTGCACCTCTCCTAGCAAGGGTGACCCGGTCACCTCCTGTCCTTGTGCCAAATCCAGCGCTGTCTTTTAATAGCCGGGGGGAGACGCGGCGGCATGACTCAAACAGCTTTGCAGCATCCCTGTTCCTTTCCCCCTTCCTCTCCCAACCCCAAAAACTCCCTTTATAAAAAAGACTTGCACCCCAGGCAGCCCTGATAGCACCCGGGGAAGGATGCACACATTTTGCCCCGCAGCCCGGATGGTGACCGAGACCTTGGCCCTTGCTTTTCCCAGCGAGAGGGCTGCTCCTGCCCAACCTGCTTGCCCGGGGCTGCCCCTGCCCTCCCCGCCACCCTTGTGCTGCCTGGCCAGCGGCACAGGCCTAGTTCAGGCTGAGACTTTAAAAGTTACCTTTCCCCCCCCAGCCCCGTCACATTTTCTTTTATCTAAATCCTCGCCTGCGAAACCCTTATCGACAGCTGCGCCGGCCTTATCTCGCCAGAGGGACCTTCGCGGGGCTCTTGGAGGAGATAAGCTCGACTTATCAGCCGCTGATGTCAGAGGAGGTGCCAAACCCGCCCATCACGGGGGCTTTAGACATAGAGGGTGTGGGGTTTTTTTTTTATTAAAGTCACAAAGACCTTGGGCTTATAAATAGTGCGATGTAGAGATAGAGCTTTGAAATTAGCCGGCCCAGGGCGGGAGGTGGGAAGGGGCGGATGGAGAGGGGCTGGGGAAGAATGGAGGGGGATGATGCCGGGACTGGGGAGCGATGCCGTGGGATGCGGGGGTTGGGGCTCCTTGGGGGACCCTGCTCTGGGTGTCCCCAGGGGACCCCACTCCTGGCATCCCTGAGAGCGGGACACTCTCGCCACATGCCACGGTGCTGGCTGTGCCGCTGGCTGCGTGGCGGCAGGGCTGTCGGCGCGGGCTGGGCAGAGGCCGTGCAGACTCGGGGCGGTTTGGCAAAACTGCTGAGTGTTGTCTTTCCTGCCACGAAAGAGCCAGAGCAGCTTGAACTAAATCGGATCCTGCTGATTGGAATTAGTTCAAATGCAGATGGAGCTAACTAAGCCGGCGCTAAGCGTTCGGACAGCCCAGCGCCCAGTTCCCATCAGCTGATTCAGGGGCTTTTCTGAGCGGCATTAATGAAATGCCACTGCGGCACAGATGCCCATTGTGCCGGGCTGCCCACCCTCTCGCCTACGGGCGCTTGAGAGGGCTGGGGGGCACCCGGCAGGGTGCCAGGACAGAGGGACAGTGTCGTGGCACGTGTGGCACCAGGGCCCTCGTGGTTATGAAGTGTGCCCATGAAGGTGGGGTGAAACGCAGCATAGCTGTTGGAAAAACCCATCTCCACTGCATGATGCTGGGAGACGGGGGCAAAACTGGGGTCTGAGTTAATCGGTGGCTTTAGTTTGGCATGTGGCTCCTGCATCTCTCCTGGCTGATGCTGATGGTGCTCCTGCTGTGCATGGCTGAGGTCGGGACGGCTCCGGGAGGGTGCTGGGCTGTGCGTGGGTGCATGGCAGGGCCTGGAGAGCAGCGGTGGGGAGAGCACCCGTGCCATCATGGGAGTGTCCTCAGGGGACCTGCATTGCTGGGCTCCCAGGGCCGAGGGTGCCTGCAGCTCCTGTGACCAGCCACCAGCATCCCCCCTTCCCTGGGGGCTCAGCCCTGGACCAGGGCTGCATCCTTGCCCTCCCTCCTGCCAGCACCTGGATTTGGTGCCCCGCCGGCAGCCGCATCCTGCCCCGTGGGGGCTGGTTGGCCTCTCCGCTCACCCCATGCCACCCCCTCCCCTGGGTGCTTTCTCCTTGCTCTCAGCCCCATTTTCCCCAGGGACCAGCAGGGACCTGACGCGCATCCGGCAGCGGCACGAGCTGCCCGTGAAGCCCGTGCCCAGCAGGGACACGGGGCAGCATGCCGGCGAAGAGCCGGCCTCGCTGCAGGGGAGGAGGTGACATCCGCCCGCTAATCGGCCAGATGGTGACAGACAGTGGGATGCCGGCCCCGAGGTCACTGTGTAGGTGAAGCTCAGGTACGGCGGGAGCCGGTGCCTGGTGCAGCCGTCCCCCACGTGGCCGTGGGCGCCCCGACCCGGGGCCACCCTGCGGGGCCAGGGTCAGCGCGGCAGCTCTCCCTGGCGCGGATGCAGCCATCGTTGAAGCCAGGCGGTGGGCGCGTGCCGGCGCGTGCCAGGGGAGCTGAGGCGCGCTGGGAGCGGGGCTGCGTAATGAACCCCGAGTCCCGGCGGGGAGAGGCGAGCTCCCTGGCAGTCAAGTGCGCTCAGCCTCTGAATAAGAAGCACTTCGTTCTCTTTTCAAACTGTATAATTTCTGCCTGATTGTAATGGCATATTTTAAAATTACCAGAAATCGAAGCCAGAAAATGGATACGGCTGCTTTTACTGCGAGCTGCGTTAACAAAGGATATGTAATGCATGAAATAAAAACACCTCCCTGCCCCCCTCCTTTTTTTTTTAAGACAGTAATAGGAGAAAATTGGTTTTGAAACTGAATAAAAGTCCCTTTCAGAGGAAATCATTTCTTTCAGGGTACCTATGCTGAAAGTAAAATAGTGAATAATGAAAGGTGGTTACATGATTGTCTTTCATTTAGAGAGCGCGAGGACAGATGGAATCTGGGAGAAATGCACGATTGGAATAATTGCATGGTAACAAGGCGCTTGTTGTGAAATTAGTATCTTAAGAAAGTAGTGAAAAAGGCTTTTACTCATGAATACTTCATTATTAGGAGAAAACAGCACAATTTGGGTTCTCCAGACACCTGCTTGGTATTAGATGACTTCCTCCTCCCCTCCTGCTCCTCACACCTTTTGCTAATGAGTCTCTCCCTTTCCTGAGTTTGCAGCGTGGTGGCGGAGGGGTTACGGGGAGAGACCCCCAGCCCCCTCAGGCAGAGCCCAGCCACGGCACTGACACCCAGTGCGGGTCCCACTGCCACCGCTGGCTGTCCGGCTGGGGGATGAGCCCAGAGCCTGGGACCCCCCCGCCCCAGTGATGGGGGGGGCAAGGGTGGCAGCAAGCAGCAAGCACGCGGGCACTGTTGTCTGTGCACCCATGGTGGCTGCGAAGGCGTGTTTCGAAGGGTGACATTTAAACCGGCGGAGCGAGGAGAGCCCCGGGCACAGCTCGAGGAGCATCCGTCCATGCTTTGCTGCCCGGCGGGTGATGGTCACAGGCTCTGCCAGTGCGTGCCCGAGGCCACCGCACAGCTCCCCTGCACGCCGGCCCTGGCACTGCTTGCCAATCCCGAAGCGTGCAGGAAACGTCCCGTCTGCCGGATGGCTGTGGGAGATGGTTCCCCCGCAATAAAGTGATGTACCCCGCCGTGCCACCCAGCCGTGACCCGCAGCGGTGAGCCCCAGCCATCAACATTCAGCCGGGAGAGCGATGGCTCAGAAGCTGCGACGCTGGAGGACAGACACCGCTGCCTGCTTTTCTGCTGCTCCTGCCCACGTCTCCCTGCCCTCTCCAAGCGGGAATATCGCTCCCTCCGCCAGCCAGAGCAGTGGGAGGGTGTCAGCAGCAACTGGTTATAATTCATGCCCTCTGCGGTGGCTCGTGAAGGATGTACAATTAGCAGAGCGGTGGCGGCAATGACTTTGGCCTGACCCCTCCAGCTTTTGTCGAGCAGATTTTGATGCCAGCTGGGAGCTGGCAATGGATCCCAGGACCCCAAGCGGGATTTTAACGCCATCTTTCCCCAGCCTTGGCCCGAGCCGGCAGGGTCGCTCTCTGCCGGGAGGCACTGGCTGGCACACCAGCAGAGCAGTCTGGCACTGCCCGGAACACGGTGCCGGAGGGATGCCCCGGCTCTGCCCTCTTCCTGGCGGGAAGGGCGGAAAGCTTTGCAGGAAACACAAATCACCCAGAGACCTTCATATTTATTTTATATACATTCATATTTATTTAAGGCTTTCAGAGTTATTTATTTATCTCCAAAGGAGCAAAAGGCTCTGAGCAGCACGTGCTGATGGTTGGTGCCGGGAGCTCACTACCTCCAGCTCCTCTGCCCGGGGAGCAGCTGGGTGGGCAGGAGGGTGGCGGGCAGCGGGGCGGGCAGGTCCCCTCACCTGACCGGCGTGTCTCTTCTCTCGGCAGGGCGCAGGCCGGCTGCGGGGGCGGCGCTGCCCGCCGGGAGGCCCGGACCATGCTGGCCTGCCTGCAGAGGACCCAGAACCCCCCAGCCCAGCACCTCGCCTGCCCCAACAAGGCGCTGGAGCCGCGCAAGTGTAAGTGCCCAGGGGGCCGCGCACCCTCTTTGATGCTGCTTCTCTTATTGAAAAAGACATTTATTTAACTGATAATTAAAAAGAGCAGGAGAAGTGGGGAGGAGGGGGAGGAAGGAGACAAGATAAGAAAATTAAATTGGGTTGCTCTGGTTGATAAGTCGAACTTCAGAAAATGTTGCAAAGCTGTCTGGGAAGCACGGCGGCGGCAGAGGATACTGCTGTCGCCTGCTCCGCAGCCCCCCAAACCTCCCCGGCCCTTCCCCCCCCTAATTACTTTCCCCATTTTGCTGCAGCTTGCCTTCCCCAGGAGCTGGCCTTTCAGATAAGCTGTAAACTAGTTACATTAAAATGGGATCCAAAAGGTCACTCCAGTAAAGCACCTGTCTCTCCCAGCCTTTGTCTCTCAATCCAAACCATGATTAAATGTATATTTAATGAGCCTGCTTTAGGCAGGCGTGTTTGACCTCCCCGGCTGGGAAAGACGCATTAAGATTCTCAAGTGATGAATGTGTGTTTTAAAGAGGGGAGTGGATATTTTTCTGCTGGTCTCAGTTGGATTTTTAAACATTGCCGGCTGAAGACAAATCAGCTGCTAAAGCTCTGCTTGTTAGTCTGTGACAGCCCCCGGGCATTTGTTTAATGATCTGTATTTTCCCGGAGACGTTGTTTTCCCTCTACCTGGGCACCCCGACGCAGCCAAGTGAGCCTGGCTCAGGGTTTGGGCGATGCTCACCCACCCTGGGGACCCCCGGCATCTCTCTGGTGGGGCTTGGGTCACACTGGCAGCCAGGAGGGTTATTTTTTGGGTGAAGCTCCCCAGGCTCCAGCGCAGCATCGCTGCAGGGAGCAGATCACCCAGGGCCAGAGGCAGGGTGATGGGCACCCGCATGTCCCAGCATTGCAGGTGGGGAAGCACTTGCGTGTGCATCATGGGAGCGGATGGGATCGGTGCCCCCCGAGCTGTTTGCACCCGAGCACCCATCAGGGTGTCAGCTCTTGGGGGTCTCGGCGAGTCTGCAAAGCGTGTGGGTGCGTGCATGGACCCTCGCGTGCTTGCGCTGAATCGGCGCTCGCGGTGCCGCTCGGGTCTCCTTATTAGTCTCTGGAAGGAAAACGGATGTTGCTCTTGTAAAATTATTCCTAATCCGTCATGCCTGAGCAGCGCGCGGCGGCACAGGGCTGGCGCGAGGGTCTGGCTCCCGGCACGCCTCGTTGCCACGGGCTAATTAGCTCAGCCGTGCCCGCATGGTCCGAGACCCGCGGGCGGGCTGAGCCTGGCAGGGTTTTCTGGAGACCTAGTTGTGGCTCAGAGCCGGGGACTGTTGCAGCCCATGAGGATGCTGAGGAGCAGCACCCTGGGGATGGGACCCAGGAGCACCCTCCCATGGGAGGGGTTGGTGCTCCCCAGCGTTTCCCGCCCTGCCAGAGACGAAGCTAAAATAAGGAGGTTTGAGGAGCGGGAGCCCATACGTGGTGTTGCCACGCGGCACGGCACCCATCAGTGGGGAGATCCACTCTTGGGTGCAGCCACCCGTGTCCTGGGAGGGTCCCAGCCCCAGGGTGCCAGGGGGTCCCTGAACCATGCCAGTGGGAGGAAGGTGGGTTGCAGAGGTCTGACCCCAAGCCGGACCCAGCAGGCACGGCAGAGTGGGGTTTTTGGCCGATCGCGCCCCATCCCTCGGGGCAGGACCATGGTTGCCTGAGGTCTCTGAGGCTTGTCCCCCACCGGGCCGCGTCCCCCGGGGCGGGTGGTGTGCGGCGGTGGCCGTGCTCCCCGGCCAGACCCCCGTGCTGCGCTCGCCGCTGGCCACCACCAGCCAGGTCACCTTAATCAAAGTTTAGCTGCCTGTATGTTTCCGCTCATTATGGGCAAATCCAGCATGTCTCGCTCCTCTCTGCCTCCTGCTAGTGCAAATTAAATTGCAGGTGACATCCAGGGCCACGCATCTGGTTTGGAATACAATTTTCTCTTCTTTATTTATGGCACCTGCGGTAAGCGTGGCGCAGAGGGGCCGGCGAGCTGGCGCGCGGGGCCGAGCCTCCTGCCGCCTCCTAAACGCCTGTGTAGGTAATCAACAAAGATAGAGTTCTCTTAAAACGAGGCACAATTTAGAAGTGCCTCTGATTACTTAATTTGCTCCTGAGTATCTCAGTAATTATCTTTATGGGTCTTACTTCTGTCCTCTGGCATTGTTTCTGTCGATATTAAATGAGTCTGGCTCTCGGCACATTGGCCGTCTGGCCCAGCACCACTGTGAAATCCTATTATCCTGCCCGCGCCGCTGATTAATTTTTGTATTAATTTCACGTAAAAGGTGAGCTGACTAATTTTCCTGCCCATGCTGAGAGCTGACGGCCCCGGCGCCTTTGCCCCCCAGTTCTGCTCCTTGGCGCTCCTGCTAATTACCGTCCCCCCGTCTCGGTGCCCCACACGCCAGCGCGGCCGCATCCCAGCGGGCTCGGTGCATCCCACGAAATCCATCCCGTTAAATGCCGTAGGTGACTTTGCTGCGGTGCTCGCCGTTGCTGGCTCACGGCAGCGGCCGGTTTTCCTCGCCAGTAATCCTGGGGCTGCACCGCGGGCACCGGTCCGGCGCGGCGGCCTTGCATCCTCGAGGAGGATGCAGGAGGCATCAGGAGAGTGCCCGGAGTCCTGCCAGCCCTGCCTGTGTCTGCCCACCTCCAGACAAGGAGCAGGAGCCTGCGGAGAAGCAGCATCCTCAGGAAAATATCACGTCCAATTAACTCCATCAGCCTGGTCCCTTTTGATTTTATTCTGCGCGCATTACAGGAATCCTGAGCTTTATTTAAATTATAAATCAAATAATACTACTCTCGGCTTGGCCAAACTCTTTGCTGCTCTTGCTCTCTGCAGTAATGTAGCGGTGGCTTATATTTAATTAAATGTTACTTTCTATGTGCCCTCCTTCAGCCTGCACTGCTCTGCCGTCAGCCTGGGGCTGGGCATGTGGCTGGGGGGTGCAGGATGCGTGCTCCCATAAGGGAGTGGGATTCATGTGGAGCTGGGAGCGATGGGGAGCTTCCCGAGCTCCCTCCGTGCTAACATCACGTTTCGCCGTGCGAGCATCAACCGCCACCTCTCACCGTGCGCATCCTTCTGGTGGGGCTGGATCTGGAGCCCAGCCCCACTGGCCTCATGCCGGGGGTCCCGTGGGACCTCACACCTCGGCCCCGTGGGAATGGTGTAAGAAACGGCTTTTAGGGAGTGGCGTGAGCCCTGCCAGGGCTCCGGCTGGCTTATTAAAATGCTAATGAGAGATGATGGCTGGGGCTCAGAGAGCAGCAAAGTGCTGGGGACCCGGCTCCAGGGTCACCCACACCTCTCCCCACTCACCCATGGGGACTCTCATCAGTGATAGAACTGTTTAATTGCATATGGGATAAAGCCCCGTTTAATGGCTTCTCTTTACCCAATTCTACTTATTCCAAGGGCATTTTCATTAAAGTAGCTGCAGCAAGGCTCTGCTTTTGTACACACCCATAAAATACCATTTTAATTTCATGAGGGGTTACACATGAGTGAAATAAGATTAATTCTTTCATTTTCAGTTTCTGGAAGGGATCGGTTAATGATGGTTCTGTGTATTTATATACGTGCCATAAAAAGGAGTTCAATTAACTGCCGTGCCCAAAATGTGCTGTTGACTTGCACTTTCCCTGCCAGAAAACGCTGCAAAAACACTTTTCCATCGATCACGTGCGCGGTGGGGATGCATGGGTGAGGGGGGGCTGCTCGGCACCGGGGCAGCCTCTCCAGGTGGGACCACCTCCCACCAGGTCAGAGCCTTGGTCTTTGGGTGGGCTTCGCTAGTAGCGCCCCGGCACATCGGGGCTGTTTTGGTTTGTGTCCAAACTTTCCAGGACCGCACCGGTCCATCGGCCACAGAGCAGGTTCCCAGGCACTGGTGGGGCCGTGCGGGGCTGCAGACCCGGGGACAGGGCACCCGCTCCCCCGCAGCCTGCGCCAGGGGTGCCCACCCTGCTCCCCTCAGCAGGGACAGGGTGCCATGGGCGCTCGCAGCCACGCTTGGCGTGCAAAGCCCATGTCTTAAAATTAATCAAATACTAATTTACTGTCGATGACAGAGCAGAGGGGCTGGGGTGTGGCTGGGCTGAGCTGTGGGGCTGCCGTCCGCGGTGGGGTCCCTCCCGGTTCGGGGGTCCCCTTGGCAGCTGCGTGGTGGGAGGGTGTCAGGGGGCCTTCGGGGTGGCATCAAGGGCTGTGTTGGGGCAGTGTTGGGTGTCAGAAGGGTGGCATCGGGGCAGTATTGGGGTGGCACCGGGCAGCATCAGGATGGCATTGGGGTGGCACTGGGATGACGTTGGGATAGTATCAAGATGGCATTGGGGTGGCATTGGGGTGGCATCAGGGGAGCAATGGGGCAGCAGTGGGGTGGCATCTTCATGGCCACGATGCCGCCCTCCCCGTGTGCCTCCCACCCGTCGCCGTTTGCTTTTGCCGTGCCGGTGGACGCGGTGGCACAGTGCACGGCGGCGCGCAGCGCTAATACCTCGTGGAGGAGACAAATGGGAAGTGACACGTGTGTGTGTAGACGGGTATTTGTGGTGACGCTTCGACTGCAGATAATAAAGTGCTCGCCCTGAGGTGATCCAATTCAGCAGCCGCCTCGGCAGAGCCGCGCGCCGTCGAGGGGGAGAAAAAAGGCCCGTCTGAAATGACATGTCAGCCTAAAAAGGGAACGTGTTAACGGATGAATATCTGGGGACGGCGAAGCCCAGCGCTTCCCTTTGTGCTTTGTCATGAATTTTGTTGTCTTTGCAGATTACGGCTCCTGCGTGGCTGCTGCACAGGGTTTGCCACCTACGTTTATTCAGATGGATTTCTCCCGCTATTATTTCTGTAGTTGGTTTTAATTTAAGCCTCCGAAGCCAGGGCGCATTTGTCTTGGCTCCTCACACCAAGGATGCTCTGCTGGAGGATGCTTTTGTCCTGGCTCCATGCCGGGGGCCGGGGCGTGGGGAGGTCCTACAACGGGGGGTCCTGCAAGTGGGGACGCAGCATTTTTGGGGGCAGCCACGGTGCTGCCGAGGGAGCCGGTCATGGGGGGCTGCTGTCCCTGACGGGGCTGTGCTCACAGGGGGCTGGGGACCGTGCCGGTGCACGGGCCCCCCGCTGCATCCGCCGCAGCGCTGTGGCCTCTGCACCACCCATCCTGGGGACACTGTCACCATAGAAACCACCGCACTTCACAGGGTGGGAAAGCTGGTGCAATGTGACAGCAGCCCAACCTGCCTGGCGCAGAGCAAGTCGCGGGGGGGAGGGGGGGGGCAGCACCGGCGGCCCCCTCTGCCCAGCTGCACCCCGAAAACAGCTCGGGGCACACGTGGGATCTGCACCGGCTCCCGCGGCCACTCTCCCTGGGGCTGGGGGCTGCACACCCCCATGCCCGCCTGCGGGTCACCTGGGGTCTGGGCAGGGCAGCAATCCCAACACCACCACCCCCCCCTCCCAGCTCTGCCTGGGACCCCCCTGAGATTTGCCCTGCTCTTGGCAGGGGGTCGCCGGCTCCAGCATCCCGCTCCCTGGCCCCGGCTGCGCCACGCAGGCAGGCTCTGCCCTCCGGCCCCGCGGGGCGGGCAGTGGGGTCGTGCCAGGAGCTGCTGCCTGCAGGGCGGGGGCAGCCAGTTCCTGCCCAGGCAGCTTTGCTACCTGGGGCTCAGTCCCAAAATTCAAGTACTTTATTATTTTTGTTAAATGCACCAGGTTTTGTTTGTTTTCTTCCAAGTGTTTTCCAAATATTGAGGTTTCTTCCAAGTGTTTTGCAAATATTTAGGGTTTAGCTCTTCCAAAATCTGCTCCCAGTGTTGCAGGCAGAGAAAAGCGGATTTTTGACGCTTTTTGAAGCTTCGAAGACATTGGGATCTCCCTGCTGCGAGGGGAACAGGGGGCCTGGTCCCAAAGCCAGGGGACAAGCTGCCTGCTCTTGCAAAGTTTAATTCATTTGGAGGCTGCAGTACTATTATTTTTTAATAAGAGCCATCAGCACGCCGGTCACTGAGCGGCTGCTCAGGTCCCCAGCATCTCCTCCTGCCTCCGCCCGGCGCTCTCAGCATCGCTCCCCTTCCCACCCCTTCCTGCCCCTGTGCAAATTAAAAATCCTGCCTAATTGCTGCCCTTTTGCTCCGCCGGCTCGGGGAGGCAGAGCAGAAGCGAAACACCAGCTCAGTGCTGGAAACACCAACACTTCCCTGTAACAGGGGCAGGGCAGGATGGGGAGGGAGGGCGAGGACCGGGAGGGAGGACGAGGTCTGGCAGGATGTTCGGGGCAAGGCAAGGCGACCCCCGGGAAATGCCCCTTCTCGGGGTGAATATGGTGGATGGAACCACAACGGGGCATCCCGTTGCGGTTCAGGGCAGAAAACCACGGATGAGCCCTCAGGCATTCCTCCTGAATGGCTGCCCGAGCGGTGGGCATGGCACCAGCCGCTGCAACCTGCCGAGCATCCCTGGCAAACCCGCCTGGGCACGCCTGAGCCCATCTGTGGTGCCGAGCCACGACCCTGCCCAGCCGCAGGACACTGCTGTGGGGACAGACCTGCCCAGAGCGGGAGAAGGGCTGCCAGCCGAGCGCCTGGCACGCCGCGGCACAGGGAGGAGGAGCTGGCGTCGGCTCGTGCCGGCAGCGGAAAGCAGCCTGCCGCTCCAAAGGTCCGGGCACGGACAGGCTGGATCCCCAGTGCCAGGCTGGTCCCACTGCGTGGCTCTCGCCATCTCGCCCTCCATGGGATGGGGTTACCCCTGAGAGAAGGGGGTCCTATTGCCAGTTGCCATCTGTGGTGGAGCAGCCGGGACGTGCCCACGGTTTGCCCGGGGCTGTGCCGTGGCAGGAGGAGCGCGGCAGCCCCGGCGGCTGGGGCAGCCCCGGCAGCGGCTCTGTTCCCGTCTGAAAAAGGGGTGAAAAGTGTTTTCCTTTGGGGGCACAGGGAAGCACGGCCCGAGGGAGGCACCAGGTGCTTCAGCCACGGCTTCACCTTCGACAGAGTTATAAAGATTTACTGCCGAGATTACTTCTTTCATTTGTTGCAAAATATTTTAGTGCTTTCAATGTGTAAAAATAAGGTTTGTCCCATCTTATCTCACAGAGGAGCGAAGGAATGGAGGAGAGGGAGGGAGCTCATCTTGCCTGTCTGTGGCAGGCAGTGCATGTCTTTCGTGCTGGCTGTTAACCAGTTAGGTGCCACGTGCTGCTGCCGCATCCTCAGATCAGCTTGTCCCCACTGAGTCCTCGCTCAGGGCTGCGGTGCTGCCAGCGCTGATCCCCAGGACGTATTCCCCTGTGCACCCCGACGTCCCGCTCACCGTTCCCTTCCAGAGCGGGGCAACTGCCTGGGGAGCGCAGCGCCTCCTGCAGCATCATGGCCTGAAAATTAAAGCCATAAATTGCTGGTGCGTGAGCTCGCCCTCCTCCAGAGAAGAGGGGGCTCAGCCAGGGATGCTGCTGCCAGCAGCAGGCCAGAGGACACCCAGGGCAGCTGGGCTGCGGGAGCAGCACGGAACATGCTTCCTGGTACCGAGCATCCTTCCCAGTGCTGAGCATCCTTCCTGGTACCGAATATCCTTCCTGGTCATGAACATCCTTCCTGGTACCAAGCATCCTTGCCAGTGTCGAGCGTCCTTCCCATTATCAAGCATTCTTCCTGATGATGAGCATCCTTCCCAGTGCTGAGCATCCTTCCTGGTGCTGAGCATCTTTCTTGGTGCCATTTTGATCTCACAACTGCTTTAACTGAGCAGACACTGATTGCCAGAGCCCCGATGCTGCCGCTCCCGTGCTGTCACCGAGCTCCTCGGGTGCCGAATTGTTTGCCTGACTGACAGCTGAGCAGCCCAGACAGGTCTATTATTTCTATGGGGCCCGGGCCCCGCGGGCCTGCAATTTAGGTCTGCGCTATTAACTCTGCCTTGTTCTACACTTTGTAACTGCTTTAGTGCCTTTAAAAGTGTACAGTTAAAATCAGGGTTAATTAGGGGGCCGGCAGCTGGGCTTTGCCGGCGCCCATTGTGTCCCGGTGGAGCTGGGGCCGGGGGTAATTGGGGACTGCTGTGGGTTTGTGCCGGCTGACTCCTGTGCGGCACAAGCCCTGGATCGTCGCCTTCCGGTTAGCCTTGGTCTCTCCTGCCGTAAGGATGGCTTTGGTTAGCTTCCCTCCCCTCCTTTCTCCCCATCTTTCCTTCTTCCCCGGCCCTTGCGGACTGGCTGCAGCCGGGCACAGGGCGGGGGACCCCGGGGATGCCGGGAATGCCGGGGATGCTGCAGATGCGGGGGATGCTGGGGATGCAGGGAATGCTGGGGATGCAGGGAATGCTGGGGATGCAGAGGATGCAGGAGATGCCAGGGATGCAGAGGATGCGGGGGATCCCCATCCCTGTCGGACATTTTGCACAGACCTGGCTGCTCCGGGCACGGCGGGGCTGGAGCTCCCCGACCCATAAACCGAGATTTATTCCGGATCACGGCACCGGTGGGGTCTGGGATTTACATCTGTGTCTCAAACTGGGTTTGGTGGCCAATTTGCTAAAGTAAAAAGTTGTTTAGCTGGAGGCATAATCTTATGAGCCTGTGCTGCCATTATAATGGCTTCTCATTTCTGCCTGGCTTTCCAATAATGCTTTGAGCAGAAGCTCGGAGTAATATAAAAAGCCATCGGATTATTACTGCGGGCGATGCATTTTCCATTTACAGTAATAAAATACTGAAGAAACAAAACAATTTAAAATTCCAATAAAATTCAAAACAAATCTTTGGCTGCTGAGCAGATTCAATTATTTAGCTGTTATTGAGTGCAGGCTGGAAAAATAGAGCAGGTCAGGGAGGGAGGGGGAGCCTGAAGCTGGGGGTGTGCCGGCCGCATCCCGTGGGAACGCCAGCAAGGGTGGGAGCCGGCAAAACATCTTCTGGGAGAAGTGCCTGTTGATGGGTGCCTGTCCCCGGGCCGGTGCGCTGTCAGTGGCTGGATTTGGTTTAGGGGTGGCGAGGGCCGGGGCTGCTCGTGGTGGCGAGCCCGGCTGAGCCTGCCCGTGTGTCGGCAGCTGGCGGAGGTAAACCGCGCCGGACGGGGGGGTCCGTGGCACATCTCACCCAGCCCGGCGTGACGGCTCTGATGATGGTTCAAGTTTAAGAGGAGGGGGCAAAGCCGGTGGCAAGCTGCTGGTGTCAGGGCTGCCTGTGCCTGACGGGTGACGGCGGTGGTTCGGAGAGTTTGCATCTCACAGTAATTACAGCCCGTTAGAAAGCAGTAATTACTGCGGAGAGGGGGAGCGGCGGAGCCGCGCAGCCGCCAGCGCGCCGGGAGCCGCCGGGAAATCGGTCGCTCTGTAATTTTCCCGGCGGGGGTTCAGTGCGTCACCCTGACATGTGACAACACACCAAATTGGTGGCTTGTCATATCCAACCCAGCTGGTGCGAAGAGGTGACAAAGGTGGCTCCTGGTCCCCCCGGCCAGCTCACGGTCGGCCACGGCGCTCCCGGGGCACACGCCGGCTCCGGGGCTCGCAGGTGGGATGCCCGCAGCCAAGCTCAGCTCAGCCGGGCAGGCAGCTCTGCCCGTCCCGCAGCAGCAGGCAGCTCCGGGGGGGCTGCACGAGGCCGTCCCAAAAGCATCACCCGCAGCCCTGGTGCTCAGGGACGGGGTTTTGGTGACTCGTGCCGGGGAGCCGCAGTGCCCGTGGGCGATGCCGCCTCCCTCCCTCCAGCAATGGCCCTTTTTTTTTTTTTTTTTTTTGCTTGGAAAGGAGCATTTCCGTGGAATGGGCTCATTAGGGATTCTGCAAGTGTCACCAGCTAATTAATGTCATGTTAATTGAGTATTCAAGATGCTGCCACCTCCAAGGACAGCGGTGCCGGCATGAAGGGGAATGCAGATGTGCGTTGCTCGCAGTGCCGGCGGGCCGCGGTGCCAGGCAGTGTGCCGTGCCGTGCCGCTAGGCAAGTGGGGTCCCACTCTTAGCCCCCTGCGCCCGCTGCCTTGCGGGGTGCCCGTGCCCAGCGGTGCCCAGCGTGCATGCTCGTGTGCGCCCGTGCAGCTCACTGGCTGCTCTGCAGGTGCCATCCAGGCTCGGGAGCTTTACGGAGGTTGAACGGTCGATGCCCGGGACGTGCCCGGTGGGGCTCGCGGTGCAGCCCAGGATGCCGCGCACCTGCACGTGTCCCCCCGTAGGGACCTGCTGACGCCATGCCTCCTATCTCCCAGCAGCTACATTAAATCCTACTCAAAGGCCCTGGTTTTAATTGGCTTAATATACTCGTTAATAACAATGTCTATTTAAGACACCTGTAAAAAGCCCATAACATTAGCTTAATGGGAGGAATGGCTGGTGAACGCTCTGTCGTTCTGCCTGTTAAATTACTGCTGCACCGCTCTGATGGAGAGGACAGAGAGCGGCAACAGCTTCGCTGCTGCGTCTCCCCAAACATCACGCTGCTGCCCGGGGGGTGACGTGGAGTCCTGCAGCTGCCAGTGCCCCAACCTCCCCCTGAATCCTGGTTTTAACGCCGTGCCTGGTTCCTCCAGGCACACCTGCGCGTGCAGGCAGCTGCGGGCACTGTGCCGGAGCAGGACTGAGACAGGCATTGCAGACCAATTCAATGACTTCGTTAGGTGTGCTGATGGCACCCGATGGTGCAGCTCTTCTGCAGAGACATTGCCGCCCAGCACACGGAGGCATCGGGAATCGCTGGTCCCTGTGGCATTTGGAGCAAAGCGCTCCCCAGCGTCCCCGCAGGGAAGCTGGGTGCCTGCAGTCCCCTTCCCCCGGGTACCATGGGGCTGCGCTGCCTGGGAGCCTCTAAAATTGCCTGGCAGCAGGGGAAGGATCCCTGGGAGGGCTGGGGCTCCTTGGCCAGGGGTTCCAGCCCCAACCCCCCCCCCCCCCCCCCGATTTGACCATCTCTCCCTTGCAAAACCTGGATCCTGGCAGGCGCCGGGTCCAGCATCCCCCAGGTGCTGGGGGTTTTGGGACCAGCTCGGGAGCAAACGTTGTCCCCCGTACGCCGGCGTGTGTGTGCATGCGCCTGTGTGTGTGTGGAGATTTTAAACACCTAATTTATTCCATCTATTAGATAGATTTTGTAGATTTAATCATTTTCACAGTTGGTGGCTCATTGGATACTCAAGATAAACTCCAAATGAAAGTATAATGGGTACGACAAATGAGTTTTCACACCAGAATGGCAGAAACTTGCTCGGGAAAGAGTTTGAAAGGAACAAAAATATATACATATACAATTTTTTTTTCTGCAGTGGCTTTTGCTGACTCCAGTAGGTTACCACAGTTAATTTCACCAGTTTTGTTCATCTGTAAAATTGCATAAAAGTGACATTTTTGTGCTCATTATAGGAACTGCTGATTTATGGCTGGTAAATGCAATGCTTTTCCATTTTTGGTGAGGTTCTCGTAGCAGCGCAAAGCACCCATGAAATTGCTTGTATAATGTAGTTTAAATCCAATCTCAGAGAAAGATTCCCCCGTTGGGTAAAGTGACATTTCCATTCTCCACACCAAGTTTATTTTAGGCCACTTAGAAGTGACTCCGTCAGCGGGAGGGGGCAGGTTGGTGTCCTGACCTGGTTTCTGCCGGGAGTGGGTAGGAGCCGGGACGGGGGTGATGGGTGTCGGGGCACCGGGTCCCCCTCCTCCCAGCAGAGCCAGATTCACCCTACGCTTTGCTCCTGCAGGTGAGACGGCGGCACCCATGCATTCCCCGCGCTACCCCAGCCCCGCCGAGCTGGATGCCTACGCACAGAAGGTGGCCAACAGCCCGCTGACCATCAAGATCTTCCCCACCAACATCAGGGTCCCCCAGCACAAGCACCTTAACCGGACGGTCAATGGCTACGACACCACGGGGCAGCGCTACAGCCCCTACCCCCTGCATGCCGGCGGCTACCAGGGTCTCCTGGCCATCGTCAAAGCCTCCGGCAAAAGCGTGGTGAAGAACTCGGAGGGGAAGCGGACTAAGCTCTCGCCTGCCCAGGTCGGCGTCGCTCCCTACCCCGCGTCAAGCACTTTAGCTCAAGGTCCCTCCTGCGTCGGGCAGCTGAGCTACCATGGCAGCCAGAAGCAGCTGGAGGGTCCCGTGCCCCCCAACGTGACGGTGGCGGCCTCCGTGCTGCCACTGGCGGGCAGGAGCCTGGCCCTGCCGCCATCCAACCTGCCCTCCATCCAGAGCATCATCTACCAGATCAATCAGCAGTGCCAGGCGCAGGGCGCCCAGCCGGGCTGCCCGGCCGTCGTGGCTGCCAACCCCAGCCCGGCCAAGCACGGCGCCTTCCCCGGCGCCTCTACGTACGCCGGCGCCGTCCTGCCGGAGTGCCGCAAGGGCGCCGATCTGGCGCTGGGCTCCAACCCGGCCACGGCCCTGGGACCCAAGGCCGGCGTCTACCCCGAGGGCATGGACTACCTGGTCTGGCAGCAGAAGCAGCAACAGCAGCACCTGCGAATGTACAGCGGGGGCAGCAGCGGCGGGGGGGCCCTCAGCAAGTCCCCCGAGACGTGTGCAGGCGCCTCGCGCCCCTACGCCCTGGGCGGCGCAGCCGAGAAGGTGAGCTCGTCCCCCTTGAACTGCATGCATGGCAACTTCTCGGTGGGGCAGTACTTCGCCCCGCCCTGGAACAGCATCTTGGTGACCCCCAACAGCGACTGTTACAACCCACCGGAGCTGGGGGCCGGGCCCCGTGAGCTGGGGGTGCCCCCGGCTGAGGGGCTGCCCAGCAAGACGCTCTGCAATACCTCCATCCTCAGCAGCAGCCTCCAGTCCCTGGAGTATCTCATCAACGACATCCACCCGCCCTGCATCAAGGAGCAGATGCTGGGCAAGGGCTACGAGACCGTGTCTGTGCCAAGGCTCTTGGACCACCAGCACGCCCACATCCGCCTGCCCGTCTACAGATAAGGAACCGATGCTGCTTTTCCCAAACCCAGGGCGAGGACTTTGGCACGAGCCGTGCTCCCCTCCGGCACCGCGCGGGTACCGGACCGTGGCAGCGAGGGCGGGGGGATGGGGAGGGGGACACGGGGTCGGCTGCCAAAAGGGCTCCCGGGACAGTGGCATTTCACCGGGGTCCCCAGACTGGATAACACCCGCAACCCGCTGGAAGCCGAGGACGAAGGACCGCTTGTCTATATAGCTCAGAAATCATTTTATCTCCACGAATGTGAACAGGGAATCGCTACGAGTTGCTGCTATCCAGGGAGAGGAGGCTCCGCTCCGCACACCTGCGGGCGCCCGGCCAGATCCGTGCGGGGCAGAGCCCCGTGCTGCGGCCGGCTGGGAGGCTCACCGGCAGCCAGTGCCAGCCCGGCAGCCGGACGGCGCGGCGGCCACAGGGAGCTCGCGCCTGACCTGTAGCTGAAGTCCGTAACTTGCACTGCTTTGATTAAAGCTAATAATTGGGGACAGTCTGGAGGCTATTTAAGAAAAACACTTGAAAACTTGAACAGATTTTTTTTTTTTTTTTTTTTTTTAGTTGACTAGGCTGTACATCTACGTGTTGGCTGCTACAGTCTCCTCCCACCCCTCTTCCTCCTCCTCCTCCTCCTCCTCTCACCCAGCCCCGCGTTGACCACCGGCTCCTGTTCCCACTTAACCGGGAGGTTTGGTGCCCCCGCATTGGGCACCCAGCGGGACCCCCCCAGCCCCTCTCCTGCCCTGCGGCACCCCCGGGAACCTGCCCGGGTCTCACATTTCCAGGCTGGTTTTTTTCCCCCCCTTACTGTCAGTTCTACCTTGGTTCTGGGTCAGAGGCGACCACGGTACCGGGGGCGCTCACATACCTCCTTTTCTCTTTTTGTTTTTTTTTAAAAAAACCAGTTCCAAAATGCTCATTATGGTCCGTTATTCACTATGTGTAATTATGTGTTTAATAGATTTATTCATTTAAAAAAGGCTCCGCACCACAAAATACAAAGTGTTTTGATGTTTAAAGGAAAAAAAAGAAAAATACCCTGATGAAACCCAAGGTGATTGTGCTCGGAAAAGAGGTACTGTATCCCTGAAAGGCCTGTTCAAGCACTAAGTGCATTTACAAATCTCTGAGAATGTTTTTTTTTATACTAAAATTGACCATTATATTCTACTGTGAGAAGTGCTGGCTGCACTATATTGTTTTAAAAATGAGAGAAAACAAATGAAAAAAAAAAAAAAAAACCAACACGAAACCCGCAAGCCGTGTGTCCGGATGGTGTTTTTCCCAAAGTAAAACCAGGATATCGCTGGACGTGTGCTCTGGAGTCTCTTTGCTTTGCTGTGGCCTCCCCTGGGCCCCCCCAGAGCCGGGACCCCCCCGGCCACCCGCTCCTCGCCTTCCTCCCGCAGATTTTTAGGGCATGGAGGAGGACCTATAAATAACCTGCTAACGATGCTGAGCCATTAATCCGACCCTGGCGCCAGCCTCCGCCTCGCACCCAAAGGGTGGCCAGGCGAGGCGGGCGCACGTGGGCCAAATCCTCAGAGATTAGGGCTGCGGCCCCACGTGCACCCATGGGATGCTCGCCCCTCGCAGTCCCAAGGGCCAGGTGATGGGCACCAGGGGTCAGGTACCCCATCTCAGGACCCACAGCCACCGCTGGTGCAGCGGTGGCATCTCCCCTGCCATCCACCATCTGCAGCAAGTTGTTTGCCACCGAGTTCTCCCCCCCCCGGCAGCAGGGTTCCCACTGCTGGGGCAGAGCGGGGGCTCTCCGGCAGCCCCGCTCCAGCTGGGGGGCTGCGCTCCCCTAACCCAGACCGACCAACCCCCTGCTCTGCCCCGGCGACAGCTTCCCAGCCCGAACAATGAGCCAGTTGCATTAGGATAATAGTATTAAATCCCAAATAGCTCTGGGCAGAGGGCGCGTCTCCCCGGCCCCCGCATCCCGTGGCGGTGACATATGGCGTGCCGTTATCCTGGCCGGGGAGGGGGCTGAGGGTGGCGGGGACTCGGCTGCCCGCTCGCACCCCCGCCCATGGCTGCCTGCGACCCCGACATGGCTGCGAGGGCACGTGTTGCTTTATTTTCCACTTACCCACCTGCAGAATTTGGATCATTTTTAAACCAGTTGCTGCCCACACTTGCCCATGGCCATCGCTGGCTGCGCGACCGGTCCCGGCGGAAACCCACGGCAGGGTTGCAGGTGTAGTGCTGCCCACTCCTGCCTGTGGCCGGGTGTCGGGCAGCGTGGAGCACCCGCGACCCGCGCCGGAGCCACCAGCCTGAGCTGTGCACTGGGGGACACCCAAAACACAGCACGGCCGTGGATGTGGGGAGGCAGAGGGCTGGTTTCCCAGGGGCAAAGCTTTATTGTTCTTATTTTTTGCCCTTGTGCTGCTCCCCCCTAGCCCTAGGGGGACAGGGATGGGGACAGGGATGGGGACAGGGACACAGCCGTGCAGCCACATGCCCAGAGCCGCCCCGTGGCCACGGCTGTAGCCGGGGAGCGCGGCTCCGTTTGTCTTGTTTGCTCTCTTGCCATAACCGCGGCACGCGTGGTTCGGCCGATATTTATGGCATGCCGGGAGGGGACCGCTCCGTCACCGGCAGCGAGCGGCGTGACAGCCGATCCAGGGAACAAAGAGAAATTGGGACAAAAGGAAATTTTCACAGAGGTTAATGTTACTGGGGGAGGGGTGTGTGTGCCATTGCCTGCCTGCGTGTTAAAATTAGACTAGCCAGAGGAAAATATTTGCTTAGATCTTTGTCATTAAAAAGATGCCGCATCAAAAGAAATGTGAGGCTGAAGCACAGCGGTGCTGGTGGGTCCCTCTGTGCTGGGCATGGGGTGGCGGTGCTGGCTGCAGCCCCTCCCTGTGGCTCCCCTCATGCATTGGGGGCTACCAAAGGGGGGGGCCCTACCGAGGCCAGGGCTGCGCAGTGCAAAGCGCCTCGCCAGGGGCTTTGGGGGCCCCAAGAGAAACTTTGCTCCACTACCGGTTCCCCTCCAAGGGGGGGGATTCATTAGCACTGCTTCCCACATCACCATAAATCAGGGCGAGCGGCTGGAGCGACGGCGCGATCCATCTTGCAGGTCTCAAAGTCATTACATTTCATTAGGAGGTGCGCAGGGTTTTTATTATTTAGCAGGTTAATTCTCCCCTCAGATAGCTCCCTCTTGGAGGAGGATTTCACTGTGCATGGGAAGACTTCAAACAGGTAATGCAAAAGAAATGGGTCCCTCCTTGGTGGGCGCCTGCCTCCATCCAGGACTGCCGCAGCGCCGCTCCAGTGGGTGCAGGTGAGTCCGTGGGGACCCGAAGCACGCGCAGATGTGGGCTGGAGATGGGGCAGGGACCCTCCCTGAGATATGTCCCGGCACCCAGGGCGAAGCCACCACCATCCATAGCCCCCTCGCCCCAGCGGGGCGCAGCACCCCACAAGCACTGCAGGAACATGCTGGGGGGAAATTATGCCATTTCTGGTCTGCAGATATCTTCCTATTAAAATAATAATAATAATAATTTCTAAGGCAGGCGTGCATGAGGCTGATATTAAACTTAGCGGCCGCCTTTGCTGTTTGAGAGTGAAGAGAAGAGACAGGCAGTATAAATTGCATGGCTGCAAAAGGACTTAAAAAAACCCATCTCTCATTTTGATTGATATTAGCTTCACAAATTAAGCTTTAGATTTATCTAAAAATAAATTTGCTTCTGCGCTCCGCATTCTGGATGACAAGTGCTTTTCTTTTCCCTTTGTTGGGTTTGTCATCACTGGCAGGGCGGTGCGGGGGGGGGAGCAGGAGGAGGCCGTGCCCAAGCACCCCCAGCCCTCTGGCCCCTGGGGTGCCCCCTCACCTCCACGGCCATGCCTGAAGGCAGAGAGTGCAATAGCTCAGGGCTTTGGGGGGGCAGGGTGTAAAAGGGCCAAAGGCAAGCCCTGCAGCCCCAAAGGTGGCTGTGCCGGGATGTCACCGTCGTGGCCACGGTGTCCTCATCCCCACCAAGCCATCATCGGGTCCAGCGTGATGGCGCAGGGTGCTGGGGCACAGCGATGTCTGTCCCTCCTGCATCCTAACCGCTTTTAACCCCACTCACACATGGTCCTTCAGCTTTGGGACATTAGAATTTGCATGGGGGAGGAGGAAATTAGTTTATTTCCAATTACGCTGGAAAATTCTATTTCCAGTGCTATAGCTGGGGGCAGCTGCAGCACAGCACCCATCTCCAGCACACCAGGCAGCCGAGCCCCGTGCCAGGGCTCCCCCAGCCTGTGCCCCCAGGTCTGGTGGGGCCTGGCCGCCTGGCTAGGTGAAAGCAAAGTTTATAATTTTGAAATAACAGCCGGTGTGAAAGCAGCAGCCGGCTCAGCTCCTCATTCGATTATGCAGCATGAGCCGAGAGCTGAAACCTCAGCCTCTCCTAAGTAGTGATAATGAAACTTATTCATTCCCTCACCCTGGGGAAATACTTAAACCGCAATATGAGAGATATATGTAAATCACATTTAAACGGAGACAGTGCAGTTAAAGCTAACGGCGAGTAATCAAGTTTGAAGATGAAGTGTCCCCTTTTCTGCTATATCATTTGCTCACTGAGCTGGGCTGCTTCCAGGGCCCTGGCCCTTCTCCGCCACCATGTCACTGTGCCACCGAGCCGCCGGCGCCCACCCAAATTGGTCCTTCAGACCTACACAATGTCCAGCTGCAAAAGGAAACTATGCCGTTGCAGGTGGCTGCAAAGGGAGATGAGCAGAAAAGGAGCATCAGGGTTAAAGAGGCGCGGTGGGACGGGATGGGGAGCATCCCGCCGAGGCAGTGCTGCCCGTCTTGCTGCCCATCCCACCGGGAGCTCATCCTGCTCCTGCCGGGCAGCCCCCAGGCCCCAAGCTGCAGCCCCATTCCCTGCCCGACAGCAGGGCACCGCAAGAGCAGCCGGGCAGGAGCGGGTCAACGGCCTCATCCTGCAGACCCACGTCCCACAGGCCAGTCCCTACCCGAGGACGGGGCGAGGGGTGCAGAGGGACGCCGGGGCGGGTGCCTAGCTCAGCGGCAGGCCCTCGGTTTGCCCCCGGTCCGGCTTCCCCCAGCCCAGGGCTGCCCGGCCCCACCGCCTGCCCGCCTGCCCGGCCGGGTGTGGGGCAGGAGCCCAGCACGGCCCGGCCCCGGGCTCCCTCCTGCCTGCCGGGGCCGGATCCGGCATCGCACGGTGTGTGGTGCCCTCCAGTGGAACAGCAGCTCCGGCGGGATGCAGCCGCGCAGCCCCGGCACCATAGTCATGCACCATCGCCATGCACCGCAGCCATGCACCATAGCCGGGCACCGCAGCCGTACCCTTCAGCCATGCGCCGCAGCCGTGCACCGTAGCTGTGCACCATAGTCGTGTACCGCAGCCGTGCACCATAGCCGTGCACCATAGTCGTGCACCATAGCCATGCACCATAGCCATGCACCGCAGCTGTGCACCATAGCCACGTACCGCAGCCGTGCACCGCAGCCATGCACCATAGCTGTGCACCGCAGCCATGCACCATAGCCGTGCACCATAGCCGTGCACCATAGCTGTGCACCGCAGCCATGTTCCATAGCCGTGCACCGCAGCCGTGCACCATAGCCGTGCACTGCAGCCATGCACCATAGCCGTGCACCGCAGCCGTGCACCATAGCCGTGCACCGCAGCCATGCACCATAGCCGTGCACCATAGCCGTGCACCATAGCCGTGCACCATAGCTGTGCACCGCAGCCATGTTCCATAGCCGTGCACTGCAGCCAAGCATCGCAGCCATCTAGCATAGCTGTGCCCTGCAGCCATGCACCTTACCCGTGTACCATAGCTGTGCAGTGGCAGCCATGCACTGCCGGCCATGCACCACGGGATGAGCGCAGGGCTGCCAGGGTCTGCCATGTCCCGGGCAAAGCAGCCAAGGCTGGGAGGGCAATGCTGGGTGCTGCAGCCAGCCACGACCCCCACCCGCTGCTCCGTGCAGCCCTGCCCATCTCTGCAGGCACAGGGTGCTCTGCCCCGTGTCCTGTGGGCTTCTGCCTGCTCCATACCATCACGGTGCCCTGCCAGGCTGGCAGCAAGCTCCAGGCAGCACAGGGCACCACGAGAGGGGCTGTCTGTGGAGGAGCGTGAGCTCAGCGTGTTGGGTGGCCATCTGCCGCGTGACGGCACGGCACGGCACAGCGCAGGGAGCAGCAGGCTCCTGCCTTCCTCCCGGAGACCTGCCTGCGTCAATGCTCTCCCAGCTGCAATCAGTCAAAACCAGGAGGAGGCGGCAGTGGCAGGTCAGTCTTTATTACTAAATAAATAGTCGTATAAATCTTGTGCAAAAAACATGTGGCAAAAACCATTGGCCTTGGTGGGTGGAGGGGGCCGCGTTCCCCACACCCCGCCCATGGCAGAGGTTCCTGGCATGGCACCGCCGATGGCCCCAGCTCAGCAAAGCGAAGTGGCAGCACTGAGGCTCGCCTGTGCGAGCTGGAGACCCCCAGCACTGCCGGGGCAGGGCCAGGACCCCCTGTCCAGGCTGGACACCTACCAGGACAGCGGCTGCTGGAGGGACGGAGGCTGTACGAATCCCTGAGGAGCAGACAAGCACCGTCCAGCCCAGTCCACAATTCCGATGGCTGTGCCGGGGCCGTGCTGGGGGCCTGGGCAGAGTCTGTTAGCTCCCAGGGCCACTGTGCTAGAGCGGGGAGCTCGAGGCCTGGCCGTGCCGCCGCTCCCGTGCCTCCACCGTCCCTACGGTCCCCAGCGGCACCACCACTTCCTCCGGCTGGCAGCTCTTGTTGAGCTCCACCACACGCGGCACCACCGTCGACCAGCGATCTGTGGAGACGGCGGGAGTTTGTCAGAGCCAGGAGGCTGCAGCCGGTCCCCCCTTGCCAATCAGCTCCGTGCCACCTGGCCCCCAAAGCAAATCTGCTCCTGGGGCTCATCAGAGGCTGCAAGCTGTGTCCCAAGGGATGCTCCCAGCCCACGGCACCACGCTCACCTCTCCGCAGCCTGCCCATGGTGTGGGAGAAGCCATAGTACTGGTATGTGTCGCTCTTGCCCGGGTCCTCGCTGATGATGCCCAGATTCTGGTTCCAGTGGGACCAGTTCACCTCGTCCACCCTGCAGGGAAGGTCAGACCCAGAGGGGCTGCACAGAGTGGCTGGGAGCCAAGGCGGCAGCTCCTGCGTCCCTGCGCTATCCCACCATCGGCAATGCCACTTGGCTCCAGATTAGTACAAACTACCCAGCAAACAAGTGCACGGTGCCGGCACCCCGAAATGCTGCTTGCTGCAGGGGGAGAGGCTTGGCTGCTCCCGGTCCCTGGCTCCCAAGGGCACCTGCCTTTACCTGAAGCACCAGCGGCGGTCAGGCGTCCCATCAGTGCCCTTCCCCACGGTGACCATCTCCCCTGAGCGGAAGGCTCTCCGCAGGAACACAGGGAAGGAGCGCTCGATGTCCAGGATGGTGGTGGCCCACTGCCAGTGACACCAGGGACCCCTCAGCCACTTGGGGATGGAGGCATGGGGGTCCCTCACCCTGGTGGTGCTGCTTTGACGGAGCTTGGGGTGCTGCAGTGCAGCTCCCAGGGTGGTACCTGCAGCTTCCAGATGTGCTTGCTCTCCTTGGAGACTTGGCCCACAGTCTCACCCATGAGAGCAATGAGCATGTTGAGGAGGAGCACAAAGGTGAGGATGATGTAGGTGACAAGGAGGATGATGAAGACGACTGGGTACTTGGCACTCTCAAGCATCTCCAGGTCGCCCATGCCGATGGTGAGCTTGAAGAGGTCGAGCAGGAAGGTGCTGAAGGTCTGGCTGTCCCGGCAGGAAGGGTAAGTGGGCACCGTGCAGTTGGACTTCTCCTCGCTGCAGGACTCACTGCTGGGACATGGGTTGAGGAGGGACACCAGAGCTGGGGGAGGAAGGACAGGGGTGGCGAGTCCATGGGGGCAGCGGCAAGGATGGGGCCCATAACGGGCCCCCATGTGGCTCTGCACCGGCTGAGCCCCTCTCCCTCTCCACCACAGGGGGAGGCAAAGGCTGAGCCCACAGGCAGGTAGGACGGAGCAGGGGGTCCACAGCCCCCTGCCCGGCCGTGCCATGCCATGCCACAGGACTCATCCTCCCCCCGAGCCCCAGCTCACCGGCCAGGCACCTACCTGATGCGTAGCCGATCATGAAGAGCAAGTAGACCAGGAGGAAGCGGAAAAGGTCTTTGAAGAGGATCTGCAAGTGATGGAGAGGGGGGTGAGATGTGCTGGACCGCAGTGCCCGGCCATGTGCCGGGGCACCATCGCTGAGCCATGCCGCATGGATGGCCAGGCTGAGAACAGGGCATTGGTGAGCCACAAGAAACCCTAAAGAAAGCATGGGGGATCCTCCTTTTGGGTCACACATCCATAGGAGGACCGGCCCTGCTGGGGAAGAAGACCCCTGACCCCACTGGACCTTCTGGATCATGATGCTGTAGGTCCCCGTCAGCTTGAGCCCCCTGGTGAAGTACAGTGCGTTCATCCAGCCCAGGACCAGCGCGAAGACCATGACGGCCAGGTACGCCTCGATGCCACCCAGGTACAGCCCCGCCGTGACGATCACCAGCACCGAGTAGATGAAGCTGGAGGAGAGCTGGGGTCAGACCCTGCACGGACAGCCACCGCCGGCTACTGCCCCTTGCAAGTCCGGGGATGCTGTGGCTCGGGGAGGCCCCGGGGGTTCCCCACATACTAGAGCAGCTGGAAGGAGCCGTCTATGAAGAAGGAGTTCACGCCTGGGCACTTCTTCATGAACAGATCTTTGATCTGGGGGAGAGAGGGAGAGGTTGGGGGGAGCTGGGGGGAGCAAGCCCCTGTGCAGCAGGGACTCGGTGTCCGGGGGGCATCGTGGCAGGGGCTGATGCCTCAGGACATGGGGCTGTCGCCCTCGAGTTGCTCCTTGCATGGAGATCATGAGGGCTCGTCTGTCCCATGGGAGGACCCCCCGCCTCGCTGCACTGACGTTTGTGAAGAAGAAGAGGATGCCAGTGAGAAGGGTGATGATCTCCCCAGCCAGGCGCAGGTAGTCAGCGGTGGTGATGTACGGGTAGGGGGGCTGCGGGGAAAGGACAGAGCTGAGCTGCTCCACCATCCCAGGGCAGGCAGGGCTGCTTGGGGCAGAGACCCGGCAAACCCCCCTGCCAGGAGGCGCTGGCCCATGGGGCTGTGCCACGGTGCCGTGGGACTCACGGGGCCTTCCATGGGGCGGTAGTAGGCGACGAGGGTGAAGATGACCATGGCACAGAGGTAGGAGACCACGCTGATGTAGAAGGAGACGGCCCCGAACTTGCGCCACTTGTCGCGCAGCAGCTCGTTGATGGGCTCCACGGCCAACATCTCATGGCGGTTCTGGTGGGATACAGGTGCCGTCAGTGGGGACCCAGCCCTGTGGCCCACCCGGTCCCCCCCAGCCCCTGCGCACCTCGATCTTGCTGTTGTAGACAAGGATCTCCAGCACAGACACCTCCTCCCCGCAGGTGTCCAGCGAGGAGAGGTCATAGAGGGAGGAGTAGACGGGGCCGTATGCCCAGTCCTTGAACTTCCGCGAGAGGTGCCGGGCATCTTCGTCTGTGATCTCCCGCCGGATGATGTGCTGGAAGATCTGCCGGAGGGAGGACCGCTCGCCCGCAGGCAGACCTGCACCCGGCCCCCGCCTGCTTGGGGCACCCCACTCTCCTCCCACCCCACCCCAGGCACATCCCCTCCCACTGCTCAGCACCCCAACCCACCCCCTGGACCCCAGGAGGGGCCCAAGGTGCTCCCGGGGTGGAGGGACACCATCGCAGCAGGCAGCCCCCCAGGATGCTGCAGCTTTTGCATTTTTAATGACCCCCCCTGCCCGCACCGCTGGAGGACAAGGGCAAGTCAGGGGAAAGGATGGGATGTGCGGAGAGCCTGGGGTTAATTAGGGAAAGGTTAATTAGCCAGGTTAATAGGCTGCACGTGCAGGTTTCCAGCATCATCTGCAGAGAGAAGCCATGCTGCTTGCTGCCGGCAGGGACATGCACTAAGTGCGAAAGGACTTAGCTGAGAGCTGACAGGGGCTCAGCCCTTGCAGCCAGGGACAGCGGGGCAGACGGCTCCCGGCTCCGGGGGGGTCACTGTACCCCGATCTTGCCAGTCTTGGCAGCCATCATGAGGGGAGAGAGGCCATCGTTGTTGAGCAGCGCCTCCAGGTTGGTGTCAGGGAAGAGCTTGGCGCACTTGACGAGGAGCAGGTCATACATCTTGGTGACAAACTTGGTGTTCTCGCGGGTGTTGTCGGCGATGGCAACCAGGGCGTGCAGCACGGTGTTGCCGCGGGAGTCCTGGCGTCGCAGGTCCGCCTGCTTGTGCCCGTTCTCCGTCAGGTAGTGCACAATGTGGGGCTGGTTGGTGCAGGCGGCCAGCGAGAGGGGCAGCTCGCCTGCGGGGACAGCGTGCCATTGAGATGCCCGTCGCCCTCGCCCTGCCACAGGGGCATCCCCAGGGCGCAGCTGGTCCCTCTGGGTGACCTGCCGGTTCCCTCCCTTCTCACCGAAGTAGAAGTAGCCACCCTCGTCCTTAGGCTGGAAGAAGCGGCCGCGGGCCTGGGCGTGCACGTCTGCTCCCTTCTCCACCAGCAGCTCCACATAGTGCTTGCAGCGGCGCTCAATGGCAATGTGCAGGGCTGTCTGACCTGTGCCACCAGCGCCGGTCAGCCCCCACCTCACCCCGCAACTTCCCCCGGGTCCCCAGCCTTCCCGGGGTACCTGCTGCTCCAGTCCCTAAGCCCCTCCAGAGCCCCCCAGCCTCCCCAGGGTCCTCGCTGCTCTGATCCCCAAGCCCTCCAGCATCCTCCATCCTCTTCAGGGTCCCTACTGCTCCAGTTCCCAAACCTCCCTGGGGTCCCCCATGCCCAGGCAGGGCTGGCAGCAGCCCCATGCCCCCCTACCTCGGTAGTAGACATCCCTGAAGGGCGAGTTGATGAACTCCCGCATGTTGCCGGTCTTCTCGGCGATGTCGAGGAGAAGGGGGATGGTGTCGTTCCTGCCCCCACTCAGGTTGAGCAGGGCCTTGGGCAGGCAGGTCTTCCCCGTGGAGGGCTCTGGGAGCGGAGGGTGCTGAGGGGGGGCTGGGGCAAGCCTCCCAAGCTATGGGGGTGCCCAGCCCCGCACCCCTGCACTCTCTGGCCAAATCCCCAGCTCCTCCCGGGCGCCGCATGCCACAGCCCCCTGTGACGGGGTTGTGCATCACCATCCCCATGGGGACAAGGGGACCACCGGTGGCCCAGCACAGCCCCGGTACCACGGAAGTCCCAGGGCAGGGCCAGCCCCAGGTGCTCACCTCGAAACTCCTCATCTGTGAGGCGCTTCTTGTGGGTGAGGAGGAAGGAGAGGAGCCCATCCAGGCCAGCTGGGGACCCCCGGGAGACGATGTCGAAGAGGATGGGTCTGTTGAAGACCTTGAGGACAGGGGGCGGGTTGGGAGCCGGCCCCTTTGCGCCTGGTGCCTGCTTCCTGTGGGAGAAGGGCCAGCGCTGGGGACCGGAGCCGCTGCCTCAGTTTCCCACCCGTGCAATGAGCTCGAGGCTGCTCAGCTGCCAGCGAAAGGCACGGGGGCCGCCCCAGCTGGGGTCACCCACTGGGGCTGGGGCAGCCTCCCCACCCACAGCAGCCCAGTGCTCCCAGCATCCAACCTCCCAGTATCGCCCACGGGGGCTGGTGGGCACCTTGCCAGCTCCCATCCGGGTGCTGCAGCATTCTGGGCCCCAGCCAGGCCCCCCAGCAGGGACAGGCCACGGGGTCGGCCATGCTCCAGCGCCGCAGGAGAAGCCAGACTGGTTGGAGCAGTCGGCGGCAGTGGGATGGGCTGGGGACAACCGGCCGGCTCCGGGCACCGGGAATGGGGGGAGGAGGGACAGTGGCTGCCCCAGCCAGGGATCTCCAGGGCTGGGGGTACGCAGGGCATCCCAGCCCCCTCCACCCGCCTGCATCCCTGCCCACCCAGGGGACCGAGCTCCCGCCAGGGCACAGGGGCACCCCACTGCCCGGAGCCAGGCTGCACCTCTGGGGTGGGGACAGTGGCGGGGGGCCACGATGGCCGCCCCAGGTGCCCGGCACAGAGGGGCATTGTACGCCCGGCCGCGGGCTGCCCCCCCGGCTCCGGTTTCCTGGCGCGGGGAGGGCGGAGGCCCTCCTGAAAAGCCCTTTCATGCCGGGGAGCCAGACGTCCGCACCGGCCAGGGGAGCGGCTGGGTGCACAGAGCCTCTTTCACGGTGCCGGCAAGGGGGAAGGGGAGCTGCGCTCCTGGCCCCACAGCACCGCGGGGCTGCAGACCCACATCATGGCATGGTGCGGCATGGCATGGCATAGCCCGGCACTGCCACTGCCACTGGCTGGGAGCTGCTCCCTCTGCGTGGCACCCCCTGACCAAAGCACCCCAAAGTGCCACTCGAGGAGCCATGGGAGGCTGTCCCCATCCCCAGCTGCCGGGCGTCCCCATATCCACCGTGCTGCACCCAGGGTGCCCCCCAGCCCATCACTCCGCACCGGCACCAGGGTGCATGGGCATCCCCGTACTCACTCCACAACCCTCCTGCGCCAGCGCTTGTTCTCGCTGGGGTGGTGGCGGTAGGTGCCGTAGTCGAAGAGGGAGTCCATGGGGGCTTTCTTGGGCGCAGGGACCACGGCCGACTCGTAGATGGTGGCCTCCAGCAGCTCCATGGGCTTTGGGGCGCCTTTCCGGAAGGCCCCGTGGAATTTCATGCGGAGGTTTTGCTTTCCATCCCCAGCACCGGGGGGGCCCCGGGCCGCCTCAGCAGGGGACAGGGTATCCTCGCTCTCGAACAGGTTGGCCAGCGAGGAGAGTGGGAAGGAGTCATTCTGGAGGGACCCATCATCCCCCAGGCCCTCCCCGGCATCACCACCAACGGCACGTGGGGGGTCTTCAGCGTCTGCCATGCTCCCTGGCCAGAGGGATGGGTGAGAGCTGCCTGCCTGGGCAGCTGTGACCCCCAGCTCCTTCCACGAGAGCAGGAGACCTGGCAGAAGAAAACCCAGTGTCATCCCCAAATAACCCCTGTCCCTCCCCATACTCTCCCACGGGGCACCGTGCCCCCGTGCGGGAGCAGGTCCCACGCCGACCCCAGCAGTGGTTGGGGCCAGCAGGACCCCCCGCAGCCCAGGGTCTCCTGTCCTGCCCTGGCTCTCCTCGCCGCCCACCTACCTGGCCGTGGGGACCCCTCACGTCTGTAGAGGCCCCACCAGCTGCTGTGCTGCCAGATTCAAAGCGCAGCTGTAATGGGTGAGGTCGAGCCTGGCCCCGCTGCCTCTCCCTACTGTGGTCAGCTTGGGTGCAGCCCAGGACAGGGCACAGAGCAGACCCTGTGCACTCTGATCTGCTGCCCAAGGAAAGAAAACATTCCTGGGATACACCCCGCGCCCAGGGAAGCGGGGAGCTGCCACCACAGCGGAGCTGGGAGTGTGACTGGGAGCAGAACTGGGGCTGGTTCCCAATGCCCCACAGCTCCCGCAGCCCCGGGGGGCTTGGTGGGACCTGACCCTGGGCACCCACAGTGCCAGCATGGCCACGCTGGGCACTGGGAGAGGGACGGACATGGCACAGGGGGGGGTCGCAGCCCATGGGAGGACAGGAGCAGCGGTTAGGACAAGAAATTACGGGTTTAGGTTGCCCAGGGGGACATGGGACTGCAGGAGAGTTGTGCTACCAGCGTGGAGAGCAAAGCATTGCACCATGCCACAGGCACCGCAGTGCCCTGCCCACCAGGTCCCTCCGGGCAGGCAGCGCTGGCAGGGGCACGGACAGGCAGGGCAGACAGGTGAGTGACCCCGGGTTGTCCCCCAGCCCCACTTTCCACGAAAACACACCCGTGAAACACATCAGCGTTAAGGCTCGGCCCAGCTCCTGCCTCTGGGGAACTCAGCCCTCCCTGTGGGTCCTGGGACAGAAAAAGCAGCCAGAAAACGTATCATTTTCTGCCGGGCTGCAGCTTTGTACAACAAGCCATAATGGCAGGCTGGGATCTCTGCTGGATAACGTGCTTCTAATTAGGCAGCGTGTCCCACAGCCGCCCATGGCAGCCCCACGGCGGGGACACACAATGCTCCCGCAGACACAGGGGACGAGGGCTGCAAACAGCCCCAAAATCCTGCTGCAGCGAGGGGGGCCTTGGGCAGCAGTCCCCTGCTCCCCACCGCCCCGGGTGACACCCAGCAGGGACGGTGCAGCCCTGGAAGACGCAGAGTGAGCCACAGAGCTGAGACGGTTTCTCCTCCTTGCTGACTTTCCTGCCATGGCCCTCTCTGCAAGAAATTCCACAAGCACCTGCCAAAGCCCGCAGGTCCCACGCCCTGACCCCAGGCAAACACGGGCCCTCGCATGGCCCATTTGCCCTTGGGCAACAGAGAAGAGGGGATTGCCAAGCACGCCAGCCCCGGGGGCTGTGCATGGGGACAGAGCACCTAACTCCTCAGCTGTGCTGGGAATCCCACCCCCAGGACAAGCACAGCTTTAGGGAAAAGCCCAAATACGGCACGGGCTGTCACATGTGGCTGGAGGCCAGGGCAGAGCCAGGGAGCCACCGGCACAGGACACTTTCCCGTAGGAAGCGGCTGGGGACTCGGCCGCGGGACTCGGACAGGTGGCAGGCAGCCCCGGGGGTGCTCGCAGGGCCGGAGCCCGGGGAGATGCGGGGCAGAAGCGAGGGGACAAGTGGAAAGGGCAGGTGGGGCCGGGAGCCGGTGCTGCCACCAGCGACTGGGGCAGGAGGCTCGCGTTGGAAACGACGGGCTCGCTGGCTGGTGCCGTCAGCCTGGGTGCTCCCATGGGCACAGCCACTGCCAGGAAAGGTGCTGTCAATGGGGTTTTATTTGACTTGTTAGCTATTCGGGTTTTTGTTTTTCAGACTTCCTCACCCCATGGAATAAATGAGTCAAGGCGCAGCTCATCGTGCCCGGGCTCGCTGGCACAGCCCTGGCTCTCGCATCCAACACAAACCCTCCCACCCGCTCCCCCACGTGCGCTCCCACCTCTCCCCACCTTTCCACCAAGTTACCTCCAAGCCAGACCAGTATCCCCAATTAGGACCCCACTCCAGACCATTACAAGGGCACAGACGCCAGCGCCGACACCGGGATGTGCAGGGACATGCCCTGGGCGGGCGGCAGGGAAGGTGCCCCGTTAGCGGGTGGTGCAGAATTTGCCACATTAAAGTGTTCCTCAAACTAAAGCACAAAGGGCTCTGGGTAGGAGTGAATCACTGAAACCACATCGTGTTCACATCCAGCCCCGCTGGAAACGCTCATCCGGAGTGAACCAGCCAGCTTCGAAAATAAACCGTGCCGCCAGGACCGCACTCACCTGGGCGAGAGCCATGGACCAACAGATGAACTTCAAAGCCGTTGGTAACCCCTTCCCCAAAGCACCCCGTGGGAACGCACCCGGCACCTCACCCTCGGAGCGGTGAGCCCCCAAACCGTCCAGACAGGTCAGGACCCCCGCAGTGCCGGGGGGGAGCCCACGGGGCTGGGCCCTGCCTTGCCCAGCACGTCCCGCGGCCCGGTCCTCACCCCGGGGGGCTGTATCCCGCCCCGGTCCCCGTGTCCCGCCCCGGACACCCCCACAGTCGCGCCGCCCCCCGTTTTTGCGGGACCCCGCGGCCCCCCGCCTGCCCGCTCCGCTCCCGGACCGTACCGCGGCACGTCCCGCGAAGGGTCCCGTAGGCTCCGGCGCCGCCGAGTCGCCGCGGGGCCCGTCCCGGAGAGCGGCCCCTCCCCGCCCCGGCTCCGGCTCCAGCGCCGGGGGCGGGCGGCACCGGGACCCGCCCGCGGGAGCGGCCCCCGCCCCCGCCCGCCCCCTCCGCTCCTGCCGGCACCCGGGCACCGGCCCGGCGCAGTCCCGGAACACCCTCCCCGAAACAGGCCCCCACCGGGAACATCCTTCCCAGGAACAGTCCCCCGAAACACCCTCCAAAAACAAGCCCCAAAATACCCTCCCCGAAACAGCCCCCCCAGGAACAGCCTCAAAACACTCTCCCCCAAAACAAACCCCCCCAGGAACAACCCCCCCAAAACAGCCCAGAAACACCCTCCCCAAAGCAGCCTCCCCAAAACAGCCCCCCGAAATAGCCTCCCCAAAACAGCCCCGAAACAAGCCCAGAAACACCCTCCCCGAAACAGCCTCCCCAAAACAAGCCCCCCAGAACAACCTCCCTGAAACAGCCCCCCCAGGCACAGCCCCCCAAAACACCCTCCCTGAAACAGCCCGCTCAAGGAACAACCCTGAAACACCCTCCCCAAAACAGCCCCCCCCAGGAACAGCCCCGAAACAAGCCCAGAAACACCCTCCCCGAAACAGCCCCCCCAGGAACAAGCCCCAAAACAGCCGCCCAGGCCGAGGTTACCGTGAGTTTTTATTAAATTTTGCTTCCCTGCCCCGCCGGCGCGGGGCTCGGCAGCGCCGTAAGGCAGTTGGTTAATAAGGCAACGTGTGCTTCCACAAACACCGCGTCGGGACAGTCCCCCGGCTTCAGCCGGCGCGGCCGTCCCGGCGGAGGGGGCTCGCTCCCACGCAGGCGCTGGAGGAGTTGGGGTCACCCAGGAAAGTCATCGGCTCCTCTGCCGCGGGCACCGCTGGCATCATTTGGGAAGTTTCTCACCTGGGCGCCCATCGGTGGGCGAGCGGCATCGGGTGCTCATCGGCACACGGCGGGTACCGGGCGCAGCAGAGCCGAGGGTGCAGCGGTGCAGTCCGAGAGTCAGGGCAGAGCCAAGGCAGCATCGGCGGGACGCTGCTGCCAGCCACGCTTCATTCCCCGTAGCGTGGCAGACATAAACCCAGCGGTTAGGAGTAGAAACACTTGTTTTTCCTCTGTAGTACAAAAGCTTGGGAAATCCTACGATGACACGGGGTACAATTGTTTTATTGCCGTATTCTCAATAGAAAATTAATTTTTTTTTTTTTTTTTTTTGGTAAGAAAACAGGTTATCCACTGCAGATCCAGATGAGAATCAAAGTCGCCTGACAGCCGGGAGCCACCCCAGCTGCCTCAGTGATTGAGACGCAGGTAGCACCCGTCACACCTTATCTGAGCCCTGCCAGTCCCGTGCGAGCCTTAGGCTTTGTAGCTCAGCTCGGCGTTCATCTTTGTGTACATCTCATAAATTGCATCCAGGATGGGGGTGACCCTCGAGAGAAACTGATGAATCTTCTCTATGCTTTCCTCCTCTTTGACTTCTTTACCCTTCTCTAACGCCTTAAGCAAATCCGATTTGTACGGAAGAGCGTAGACCGAGCCCTGTAAAACAGGGGAAGAAGCTGTAAGGCTCCCACAGACCCAAAGTCCTCCCCATCCCACACGCAGGACCCCAGTTTGGGTTGTTCCCGTGCACCGCTGAGCGCCCGGAGACCCCGCTGAGTCTCCGGGTGCTCAGTGGCGCACGGGAACAACCTTGGGGATGTTGGCTGGACACTCGGAGAAGCGGGGATACACAGAGAGGGTTCCCTGGAAATACTGCTCAAAACAGATCAGCAGCTTCCCATGTTTCCAAGCCCTTATTCCCCTAAAACACATCACTGCTCAGGGCAACTAAGGGAGCAGCTGGGCTTAAAGAAAGGCTGCTTTCCTCCATGGAGACACGAACGCTCACCGTGAAGAGTTTCTGCAGCATCCAGCCGTGGTATTTCTTCAGCGCGATCTCGTAAGCCTTCATGGCGTTCACTCGGATGAGGTTTGGATGCTCCTCGTCCCGCTCACCATCAGAGATGCTCTGCAGCAACACCAGCATGAACTTCAGGCCCCTGTGAGAAGAGCGGAGATGTCAGGGTGGGGAAGGGGATGCTGCTTCCCAGCCTCCAGCAAGGCACCCCCCGAGCCCAACGCATCCGGGCCCGCCAAAAACCCACAGCCCCGGCAGCACACCCTCCCCACAGGGCTGATGCCTGCCCCTGCGTGTTCCTGCTCATACAGCCAGTGCGCCGGGCTGCGCTCCCCGAAACGCAGCATGCCACACTGCCCCGGCCAGACCCAGCTTGAAGGGACCAGCCGGACCCACGCTCTCCGCAGCAGCCTCCGGCTGGCGTTCAACAGGTTCCCCGCGTGCCAGGACACAGCCCGGAGCAGCCCCTGACGCCGTGAGTCACCTTTTCAACCACATCAGCGCCAGCGTCGCGCCTGTCTTGGGCCAGGCCGAGCCGTGCATCTCCTTCTCCACCTCCAGGATGTTCTGCAGCGTTTTGAACTTGGTCGGGTTGGAGTCGTAAACCGCCCGGATTTTCTGAGAGGGCAGAGAAGGGGGGTTGGCTCCCGGGAGCTGCCGGGCAGAGCGGCAGCAGGCCGGTGCTCACGGCTGCGGCATGGGGAAACGCGGTGTCTGCAGCGAGCACCGCGGCTGCTAAATGGTGCTTTCACCAGGGAACCTCGTTAATAAACACACCGAGATGAGCCGCCGCTGAGCCCGAAAGCCCCCGTGGGAAGAAAAGCCCTTTTTAAACACCTCCACATCTTGCCTCTCCAATCCCACAGCATCTCTGCCCGGGGGGTTCACCCCCCCGAGCCCTCCTGCGCCCCTTCCTACCTTGATATTTCCAGTCAGGTCTGCTTTGACCGGCGAGTAGACGATGGGAGTCCCCAGGCAATCTGTGGAAACATGAAGGGAGGACGATTAGTCATTAGGGGACACAGGAGACACGGCAAAGTCCCGAGCCGTAACCGACAGGTTTCACCTTAACTACAGCCAAGGCACCAAGACACGCGCCAGCGAGGCTGGGAATGGCTCTTCAGGCTTCGCACACGGCCACGGGGAGCGGCTGCCGGCCCTCTGGGACAGCCGTGCCCCCCGCCCCGGCCCCGTGACCCCCGGCTCCGGGACATGGCCCCAGTGCGACCATCCGGAGCAGCACGACGGGCACAGGACCCTCTCTACCCATCCCCAGGCAGGCAGCCCGTGTCCTGCCCAGCCGAGCCCTGCCACAGAGCCGTCACACAATAGCCGACATTGTGGAGGGCAGCAGGACGGCGCAGGCCATCGTGGCACGAGGGCGGCCGCGCCGACCCACACCCACGGCCCCGACAGCGCCTGCCGCGTCCCCGACACGGGGTGAGCGGCCGCGGGTGGGACCCACGGGCCGGCCGGGAGCTGCCTGCCCCGAGCGATGCCTCCGGCCGGGGAGTACCGGGGGGAAGGCGGCCGGGCCCCGCTGCGGCGTCGGCGGCTCCGCCGGGGCGTGGGGCCCCGGGGTCAGCGGGACGTTTCCCAACGGAGCTGCTCGGCAGGTTTGACGGGACCGTGATGCAAGCCCGGCCCCACCAGGCTGCTTCCCCGGGCGGCACCAGGCACCGGGGGAGAGGAGCAGCCGGGCCCGGGGGTGAGCACCTACCGGGGGCCCGGGACCGGGGGGAAGGACGACCCAGAACTGGGGGAGCCCCAGGAACGAGCACCCAGCACCGGGGTGGTAGCCGGGACCGGGGAGAGGCTACCCGGACCGCCGGGGCCCGGGGGCCCGAGGGTCCTCTGCCCGCGGCCGGCCACGGCTGGGCGCGGCGGCGGGGCCAGTACCGGGCCGGGCCCTGCCACAGCTCCCGCCCCCGCAGACGGCCGGCCCGGGCTCACCGAAGAAGGGCGGCAGGTGCGCCACGGCCTCCAGGAAGGGTAGCGTCTCGATCTGCTTGTCGGCCGGCAGCGGCTTGAACTCGTGCTCCAGCAGCAACGCCATGGCCCGGCCCGGCCCGCACCACCCGCTCCGCACCGGCACCGGCACCGGCACCGCACCGGGACCGGCACCGCCGCCCGACCCGGCAGCGCGCTGCCACCGCGCCCCGCCCCCGCCGCTCCGACCAATGGCCGCGCACCGCCCACCCGCCCGCCTGCCAATCGAGGCAAGGGGGCGGGCCTCGGGATGCGGCGGGGAGGTGTCGGGGGGCGGGGCCGTGCTCCCCTCAGAGCTCCCTCGGCCCCGGGGTCGCTGTCCCCCGTCAGCCCTTAGCCCGGGCCTGGCCGGCTGCGAGCGCCGGTTTGGGCGCCGGAGGAGGCCAGACTGCCCACCCCGGCCTGCCTGGCCTCGCCTCGCCTCGCCTCACCGCTCAGCCCACCCCGGTTCATCCCCCGCTGCCGCCCGGGGACAGCGCGGCTCGGCCCCGGCGGGCCCTGCCCCGGCAGCGCGGGGGGGGGGGGGGGGGGGAAATCGGAGCATCCCCCGCCGTGGTTGTTTACGCCGTCTCGGCCCCGCACCAGCCGTCCCTCCCCTGGCCGGGTGCAGTGTCCCAGGCTGGTCGCTGTTAATTATTTAGGGGAGATCAGTTTTTCACGGGGAGCAGACGGTTCGGCCAGCGCGTCCCTCGCTGCCCCGGCGCGGCCTGGCCTGCGCCGGGAAAACCCGCCGACACCCTAACGGGGGAGCGATTAAACGCCCCTGCGAAGGGCCGGGGGTGGGAAGAACGACACCAGGCTCCGTCGGGGCAGGGTGAGCTCAGCCTCCCCGCAGCAGCAGAGAGAACGGGGACGTGGGGACGTGGCGGCGTGGGGAGAGGGGACGGTAGCGGCGGGAGGCTCAGCCACGTCCGGCAGCGTGGGGAGGGGGTCAAGCGGTGGCAGGGCCCCAAATCCGGTGTTTTTACCGGCTGTTCTGGGAAAAGCAGGTCGTGGGGCGGTACCGACCTCTGGCTCCCACGGAAGGTGCTGGCACAAGGCCGCAGCCGGGAGCCGCCCGCCGCCAGCGGTGCGGCACACGCAGGGGGCCGCCGGCTGCCGCCTCCTCCCGCCGCCGAGCCGGTGCCCAGTCCCCGTCCCCGGGCGCTCGGCACACGTCCCGGGTCAGCCAGAGGCCGGCCCGGTTGGGCTTCGGTGCGGGACGAGCCTGCGCAGGCAGTGCCGGGCCGGTGTCGCTGCCAAGGCTGGCAGAAACAGAAACCTTTAACCCACCTGAAATATTTACAGCGCAATAAATACTTGGGCTGCTGGGAGCCGTAACCCGGTGCAGGGTTTCACGGCACGACAAGCGCCTGCGCTGGCACCAGCCCGGCTGCCCTCTCAAACCGCCCCGGCCACCCAGCTCAGCCAACCGCTTCTTCACGCCCTGCGAGCGCTCGGGCCTCAGACGGGGCTCGGAGGTCCCGCCGGGGGGGGGGGGCGGGGGGGCGGCACACGCTGGTCCCCCCGGGCCGGGGCGGTGTGAGCCCGCGGGGAGCGGCCGCCCCTCCCTTCCCGCGAAGCTCGGCCCGGCGCGTCCCTCGGCGGCGCCCGTAGCTGCCGGGAGCGTCGCCGTGGCGCCGGGCGGCGGCGGCCGTTGGCGCCGGGCGGCGGGCGATGGCGCTGTGGTGGGCGGCGCGGGGCCGGGCCCTGGAGCGCCGGGCGGCCGAGCGGCGGCGGGAGCTGGAGGCGCGCAGCCGGCAGCAGTGGGAGCGGGCCAGCCGCTCCTTCGCCCGGGCCGCCGTTTGCTGCTCCAGGCAGGCGCGGTGGAGCGCGCCGCGCGCCCTCCCGCCCAGGTACGGGCCGGGCCCCGGGAGGCCGGGCCCCGGGAGACCGGGCGGGGAGGCCGGGCCCCAGGGCCGGCGGGCGCTCCCCCTGACGCGCCCGGGTGTGCGGCAGCCCGGCGGCGGTGCGGCGGGAGGCGGAGGAGGCGGCGGCGCGGCTGGAGGAGCGGCGGGCGCGGCTGCGGCGGCTGCTCGGCGAGGAGCGGGAGGCGCTGGCGGCGGAGCTGCGGGAGCTGCGGCGGGGCCGCGGGTCGGAGGCCGTCGGGATGCGGCAGCGGAGCGAGGAGCCGCGAGCCGGCCGGGAGGAGCGGAGGAGGAAGGTGAGGGGAGCGGCGGGGCCCGGCGCCGGGAGAGGCCTCGGAGCCCGGGGTTCGTTCCGCATCTCTGCCGGTGAGGGAGCGCTCGTAGAGCTCTCCCAGCGACGGGACGGGCGGTTTTAGGTGTGCAAATTGCACTTGCTGGGGGCTCGACAGAGGTGCCCTGCGCTGCGTTTTTCAGCACTTGGTGCGCTTAACTAACGGCTGCCTTGGGAGGGCTGGGTATCTCGAGTTCTTCTGTATTCTGACATAATCCAACTCTGGTGTTGCCAGGTTGCTGAGCAGCTGCTGTCTGAGCACTGGAAGAAAAACAACGCTGAGCTCCGGGAGGTGATGTTACGTTCTTTTTAGTCCCTGCTGCCTTGCATTTATTAAACCAGTTTTTAACCTGAATGCCATCATGTATCTACTGTTGTCATTCATCTTGAATCACAGCAATTGTCCTAAGTTCTGATAAGCAAAAGGCAAAGAAGAAAATGGCTTAACTGTGTAAGAAGTCCCCTCAAAGCTGGTATTTTTCAAAAACAGTCAGAAATCTGTTCTGACACTGAGAGCAGATTTTCAGTGCCCCTGCTGTAAAGATCTCGGGTGCTTCTTAAAGCTGTTCCTGCCGTGTCCTTGGCGCTTCCTTATTCTTTATTCCACCGACCTGCTGCGCTAGCCGCCACAGCTCTGGTTTCAGTGTCACTGTAGTGTTACCCAGAACTGGCATGTGACATTGACCCTCAGCTTGTGAGCTGGTGGGTGCCGAGGACACCCAAACGAGCCCACCTCTGCAGAAGCAGATCCTGCTGGGACTTCAGGGCTGCAGCTGGGGCAGGAGGAGCTCTGGAAAGTCTGTCTAGATCCTGGGGGACAGGAGAGCCTCTGGCACCAATGGCATCTGTTGTCGTCTACAGGTGGGGTCGGAGCTGCACAGGAAGCAGGTGATAGAGGCTTGGGGGGATCAGCTAATGCAAAAAACCAAGGTACGCTGGGGTAGCCCTGCTGTTACTGGTCGCTAGGGCAGACTCCTGAAACGCGCGAGCAGGTGGAGTGTGACACTATGCGCCTTTTGACCCGGCTGGCAGACAGCTTACCTTCCTCTACGGACACGGCTTGGGTGTGGAAGGAATAGGAGTTGGCTCTTTATTCATCTTTCTCACACCGGTCTTGAACCAAATAACGCCTGAGGTCGCCTTGTTCATTCCCGTGGCGATGGGGAGTTCTGGTGTCCGCAGAACGACGGGAGCTGCTAACAGGAAGGATGCTTTTAATGAAGAGCCATCGTTCCTGTCTAACAAGTACACACTATCTGCTAGAAAATCCAGTGCTATCTGCTGAACGGATCCGTTGCAGGATTCAGTGTGGCACTGGGTGCTCGTCTAACAGCGACCTGCAGTGCAGAGCCAGTGCAAAGCTGTGAGAGCTCAGTGTTTGAATACGCACATACTAGATATGGGAATACAGTGATTGTCATGTGAGAGAATAATAAAGGCCTTCAAATGCAGATTTCAGAGTTAACTAAAACAATAGTCTATGTTGTAATAGGAAAAACTGAGCGTATTTTTAAGACCACCTGGGCTTAGCATCAGACCTGTGCAGGGTCCTGCGAAGGGTGTGTATAGACTGATAGCCATCTTCAGGCAGCGATCAGCAGATAGTTTTGCTTTGTCCTTGTGTTCCTTCCTAGCGTGTTTTGTTCCGTATTTTCCCAATACGTGTCAGCTTGCAGGAATTTGATTTGTGGATTTCCTGAGCCAAAGGCTGTTTCTTTGCGTTAGCCTAACCTTAAATGCCATGCTTTCTTTTGGCTCGGAAAGCAAGAAGCAACTGAACTTGAAGAGAAAAAATGTTATGAAAATGAATATGAAATTGCGCGAAGGGGAGCGCTGGAAAGAATGAGACAAGAGGAAGAGAAGCGCCGGCTGGAGGAGACGTTGCTTCAACAAATAGAAGAACTGAAATTACAGGAGACAGAGGTAATCTTTAGTTTCTCCTCATTTGAGAAGGAAATTCATTGTTTCACTTGGAAATACACCTGACCTCTTCCCTCCAGGTTTCCACTAGATTAAATCTGGAACCAAGTTAGTTGTGACATAATTTCTGTTAGTAATGTAGACCTCCCCCGTGAACACTGGCATATTGACTGCGTTGTGGTAGGTTTTGTTTGCTCCTCTCGAAATGCGAACACTCTTTTGTGCTGCACCAGATGAGAAAAAGATTTACAGAAACTTCTAAGTGTGACAGGTTCGGGTCAAAGGCTTTTTCAGCTGGGGCTTCTCACAGAAGAGACTGGCTGTCTCTTGAGCTGTGAGCCACTGAGCCACGAATTAAATTAATGCGGAATGTTTGCTGCAGTGAGGATTTTGACTGCTTGCAGAGGAGCAGAACGGGGTACAAACTCTGGTACAAATGCTCTCTCTGGGATGTCGTAGCTCTCTGATGTACTCTTTCTTGGTGGTTGTTTTTTTCCTTTTAGGCAACAAAGCTAAAAAAAGAACAAGAGAATTTATTAAAGCAGCAGTGGGAGCTGGAGAACTTGGAAGAAGAAAGGAAACAAATGGAAGAGCACCGGAAGAAGAAAGAGTTTGGGTATGAGATTGAGCGTAGCTTGTTTCAGCAGGGCTTGGACAGAATCTGTTCCTATGTCCGCAATAGCACTTGCGGCACGAGGAGATATTTCAGATGGCAGCGGTGGGTTGTAAATACTTGGGTTTTGATGGAAGCGCCCAGAACAGCCAATGAGCAAACACATTGGTGCCGTTACTTCTTTTTGTTCATGTTAGCAGTAGCAGGTACCTCTGTTGCCTGTAAGTTACACTGTCATAGATGTACCTTCTTGAGTGCTGGTGTGTAATAACATAGGGCTTTAGAGTCAGTTTGAATGTTTCCTTTTTTTTTCCTCCTTCAGTCGCTTTTTGAGGCATCAGTGTAATGCCCAGCTAAAGAGACGAGCCCAGCAGATACAAGAGGAGCTGGTAAGAGAAAGTACCCCTTGATTTATACGTTATGGATACTGTGTGCTGAAGAAACTTGTTCCTTGTGTTTCGTTTATGTGTCTGCCTCTGATGACTACAGAGGATTGGTTAGGAAGCCCCTTCCAGCTTGTGAACAGGGCTGAAGCAAAAAGATCATGGGGAAGCCAGCAGGCTGAGCGTCTTCCTGAGCGCACCCTTGGCACTACCTCACCAATAATTTGTAGAGAGTAGCCCTGCACACAGGCTGGAAGCCTGTTGGATAGTTGATAATCTTGTGGTTTTTTTCAAGGAGATAGACAGGCAAATCTTATTAGCCCTCCTCGAGAAAGAAGATGAGGATCAGCGCCGCCAGTCCGCGCGGCGAGAACGAGCCGTTGCAGATGTTGCCTGGATGAAACATGTCATTGAGGAACAGCTCCAGTTAGAAAAGGAGAGGGAGGCAGAGCTGCAGACTATTTTTAGGTGAGTCTGCCCACCTCTGAACGTCATCTAAAGAGACCGCGTGTGCTGAATGTTCCGGCCTGGCTGGTAGAGCTCCATTCGTGTTTGTTAAATAGGCTTTGAAAGTGGACGTTAGAAAGCGGTGTCCGGTTGGCCTTGCAGTTCTAGAAGCACTGCGGTAGAAGTTTTTGATGGAAGCGCCCAGAACAGCCAATGAGCAAACACATTGGTGCCATTTCTTCTTTTTGTTCATGTTAGCAGTAGCAGGTACCTCTGTTGCCTGTAAGTTACACTGTCATAGATGTACCTTCTTGAGTGCTCGTTCCGTGTGCCGCGTACCGTGCTAGGCGGTCAGCATGCCAGTACAGACAGACCCGAAGCTTTTCTGCCAGGACAGAATCAAAGCCTGCGGTTGTTTTTCAATTACTTCGACCAAACACCTAGTCCATAATTTCTGTTACATTAGCTCTAATGCAACAGCTTTAATAACAAAAAAAGGTAGTAACACAGAGACAGCAAGAATTACCTTTTAGTTGTAAGTACTTTGTAACCAACTTTCAGTGATTCTGCATTACTGATGTGGAAGGGTTTAGGCTAAGTGACTCCAAAACCTGCATATTGTTTCCTTTTGTATCTTAGAGCTTGTAGATAAAAGCTGCCTCAGGTTCCTCATTCAGGTTCAACTTACGCTCTTCCCAGCGCAGAGAGCATCTTCAATGGTGACAGGACAGCGCGTGCCACCATCAAGTTTTAGTTAAAGGTTTTGTTGCAGAGGGAAGATTTGCAAAGTCTTAAGCTTTTCCAGCAATGCCCTTAACTACCCACCCCCCGTGTGAAGTAGCATCCTTGTTAAGAGGCAAGCTTCCTCCCGGGGCCCTTCTGTGCCTGGGGCAGATCGGCGCGTCTAAGAAGTCCTGCTACAGGCCAGCGTTTCCTTCAGCGTGTTACCTCCTGCTGTTCAGTAACAGGGAGATCGGAGCGGACACGCTAGCTGCCTGGGAACAAACGTGAAGAGAAACCCGAGTGCTCCTCTAAAGCACAGGGTAGCTCGTCTATGCCCATGGAGTATATAGGGCTTTTTTAACTGTAAGTAGTAACCTTAGAGATAATTCTTCCTCCCTCCTTTAGAGAAGAAGCTAAAAAAATGTGGGAGAAGAGGGAAGAAGAATGGGAAAGAGAGAAGGCGGCCAGAGATCGCCTGATGAACGAGGTGATGACCATTTTTGATGAGGTGTCTCTCCTGGTTCAATGAAGCCGTGGTTCCAGCTGTGACCCTCCACCCTCCAGAGGGTTACAGCCTTCAGTACCAGGGCAGATTTTTTCTGCTTGTCCGATACATTTTCTGAGAACTGTTTAACTGTCTGCACTGAGATTTCCCCAGTTCCGCTTGTAAGGCTGGTCCCTTCCTTGACTTATCTTCTCCCTTAATCCTCTCACTTCACAAAGGTCCTTGCAGGCAGGCAGCGCCAGATCCAAGAGAAGATGGAGTTAAACAGACGAGCCCAAGAAGAGTCTATAAAGTATCGAGAGGAGCTGATTAAAGAACTTGAGGAGGCAAAAGAACTGACTAGGCGAGAGAAGGAGCAGGAGGAGGAACTGAAGATGGCCTGCAGGCAGGAGCTGGAGGCCCAGGTACAGCACGCCTTCCAGCTACGCACCCAGCTGTTGAAGGTGCCCAGCCTGTGTCTGATCTCGCCATAACAGCCCCGTCTTCTCTGTGCCCAGCTGACAGAGCACCGCTTACAAGAACGGGAGGAGCAGCAGCGCCAGGGGGAGGAGGAAGGAGAGGAGAGATCAGCCCGGCGGCGCTGCGAGGAGTTAGTGCGGCAGGAGGCCAAGCGCATGGCTGAGCAAGGGTACCGCAGCAGGGTAGGTGGCAGCGGCATGGGGAAGCCTGTGCATACAGGTCACCCTGACACCCGAGCCCATCGGGGAGGGCGACGGCATCACGCAAGCCGCGTTGTCGTTGCTTCTAATCTGCACCTTAGTTGCCACACAGCACCGGGGCAGAACACCGGGCCCGTTCCTTCCCCTGGTGCTACTTCTAACAGAGGTCTATAGTTCTGTCTTATAAATTGCTTTTCTTTTTCTGATATTGATGCTTTAGGTCCCAATTTTTAAATAATTTTTGAGGCAGACTTGTTGCTACTGCCTCAAATGTTACTCTGGTTATTTTCAACGTTATCAGCTGCATTAACGCAGCTGGTACAGCGCATCTCAGCTGCTCAGTGTCTTTCCATCTTCTGTCGTGCTTTGCCTAGCTCTAAAAACTAAGCTGAATTTGAGTAGCCCTACCTAAACCACACGCCCAGCAGATCGTATTTTTCATACTAAACTGTGAGCTACTCTGCAGAGTAACTCACCTCTGTCATTTATTAGACAGTAGCTACTAAAGTCAGAGAAAGCTGGAAGGAGGTGTTACTGCCTTAAAGTATCAACTCTTAAACATTACTGATGCTTTTTCTTGGAGGACATTCATGTACTCTCCAAAGTACCTTCTTTGCATGCTGAATAGTACGCATGCGGGAGATTAATTCTAGAGCCCATAAAGTAGTTATGATCTTTGTTTTGACCCCGTTAGCTCTACAGTTACCCGAAAGCAGCGTGGACCTGAGGATTCTTGTCCTTTGCACCCGAGGAACAAGGACTAAATGCAGTTGCAGACTACAGAAAGAAAACTTTGAAGAATCAAGGAACTCCTGAAGTAATGGTGGCTTTGGAATAGCCTACAATGATGCCGGGACTCAACTCCGTAGATTTCTGAAAATATTTAGCTGTGGCACAGTTGAACACAAGAGCAAATTTCTGCTGGCTTCAAGAATGCGGAGGTGTGAGCATCCTTGGAGGACTGAACTGCTTCGCTTGCTCCGTGTTCAGGGGTTGCGATGTTGTATTTTAGTATGTGCTACCCCGGGGCAACACAGCAAATAAATGGGCCCCTTGGCTCTAGGCCGTGAAAGAATCCGTGCCTCCCGTGGAACGGGACCTGTAAACCACTACGTGCTGCGTTTGCTATTTAAAGTGTCAGACTCCCACCTCTGAGAAGCAGGACGTGCCTAGAGGCCCAGCTGGCTTTTAGGAGTTAATTCATAACGCGTTGCAGATCGGTAAGATAGATAACGTGTGCTGTGGCAGTAATTCTTAACGTGTCCAGTTCCTCTCCAGAAGGTGCTGAAGACTTCATGAATTTCTTCTGCTTGTTTCATAAATAATGAATAACTGCAACCTGAACAACCGTTTGTTTCTTTACGTGAGCAAACTGCTGCAACAACAGGAGGGGAGGGGAGTTTTAGCTGATTATTGCCCTTGATTCCTTGCTGTTACCGTAGGCAACTGCAGCTTAAAATCAGTCCACAGGCTTCAGGTGGTGTGGCACGTCCAGGTCCTGTCCCAGGGCTGTTGCAAAGGTGGGGGCTGTTTCAGCACCGCAGGCTTTACTCAACTATAGGAACTGTTTCAAGAGCTTTTCTTTAGAGAACCAGCACTCAAATAACCCCAAATAATTTCGGCACACTGAAAGGGTTTTAGCGTTTTATAGTAATACAGTAAACAAAAGCTTAAGTCAAAATATTGTACAGACAGAATGACACTGATAAATACAAGTGTTGGAAAAAGGCAAAAAAATTTTTACTTTCCTACGCGGCATTTTGTAAAGAAAAAGCAAGTTTGTTTACAGGGGAAAAAGAGATCTAGTCATAAAAGGAAAAAACCCACCGTTGTTATTTCAGGTATTACAACTCTTCTGACCCGCAGTGCTGTACGATTCGAGGGCTAATCTACGCACTACGCTTTCGTTCCACCGCTGGTTTTGAACCACTCTGCCTGTTTGTGAAAAGAGCTGCCGCAGCACGTCAGCATGTGCTCAGACCACTTCTGTTTTACTGAGAACGTCAGAAAATTGCCTATCTTGCATGACAGCCACCGTGGCTCTGGAGTGATGACACAGCGTGACCATAACCAACCCAGAACAAACGTTTGTTCGGAGATGGGGGAGTTGACCAGAAATGCTGTTTAAGTGACAGAACGGGAAATCAGTTAGGGGTTGGCCATGGTTTTATAGCTAGGCCTTCCCAACAAGCAAAATGGTTGATTTTAGAAAATCTGGAGCTAGCATAGCTGGAACAAGGGCTTGCAGTTATCAAAGCATCCGTTTGTTTTGGTACAGAGGCAAGTTTAAACAACTGATAACTTACAACATAACTCAGTGTTACCCTGCTTTGGAAATCGGGTAAGATATGTTAAAAGAAAAGCATACACTGGTGTCCTGAGAGATTGAAAAATACTATCCCCTGCCTTTCAATGATGCCAATTTAAGGAAAAGTTCCGAGAAGATTATCAGGGTATTTAATTGCCAGTACCATAATTTTGAAGTAGGTTTTACCAATGTCTTTTGCAGTTCTAATCCCAGCCTGTCTGCATCCCCATGAGTTTAGAGACAGTTCTGGAATTCAGAAGTGCAGAAAGGAAATAAAAAACCCTCACAATGAAGAACATCATTAACTTACTGGGTTGTCATCTACTCTCTCCATTCCTTCCCCCCCCCCCCCCCCCCCCAAACCTGCACTACTAAAAGGGAGCTAATTACAACATACGAGAATCCAACAGTGTTATGGCACTTAGTGTTTATATATACATACAAACACAGTATGATTGAAAAGGAACCAGCCACTGAACTTTACCTCGTTTGTTCACATAAATATGGCAGTTTTTCACCAGAAAGCCTTGAAGAGTTCGTGGTTTTGGCAGACTGCATACTGCAGACCCGTTTGTGGAACAGCAGATAGCTGTTTCTGACTCAAATGTTTCTGTGAAAACTGTCTAAATGTTCACATCAACTGCTGCCACGTGACAGCCGCTGCAGTTCTGTAACTTCGCTCTTAACTAAAAGACCACTTTAAGAGGCTGCCAGCCGAACTGCCGCAGCCGGCTCCTTGAAAATGACAACACACTTCCAAATGGGACACAGGCGGAGACAAAAATTAGTCATTTTTTTCCCCCATGGAATTTGGATTCCCGAAGAACTCTCATTTTTGAAAGTATGGACTGACACTGTTACGAATGAAGAAACCTGAAACCCACATGGACGTTTGTCACCCACCTACCTTTCTAACAGGCAGCCTAGCTTGGGTTACTCCATACGTAGCTTGTAAAATTTTGAAAGATTTGCATAAAACTTACTAGACATCAGAAATCTTTTCACATTTGGATATGTTGAGGTACAGAGGTTACATGCTATGGCAGGCACAGCTGCTTTTGCACTGGCACTCTTCTAACTTCCTTTTTTGTTTTTTAATTATCACAGAAATCTTTAGTGATATTGCATCTTGAGTTACTGAGCAATGCTGCTGCAAACAAGATGGTGCCTTGAAGATGACAGTAAAATTCTGTAGGAAACTTAAGAATGAATTGTTAAATCAGAAACAAAGGATAATATTTTAACCACTAATGCCCTAACGTAACATCAAACATACATATTAATGGCATAGTGACAACTAAAAGAAATAACTATTAAGTTTCAAATTCCTTCCAAAACAGAAAAAGTGACAAAGACCTTGTATAGTTACATGTAATAAGCTCGTATGCCCACAACTACTATTGTTTTAGCAGACTAAAAACATATTATTGCACAACAATTGATATGGGAACAGGTAATATTCGGCTTGTACTCCGTTACCAGGACTACAACCTTCTTCCTGCTGGGCAGCAGTTACGGTCCTGGAGCCTTCAGAGCCTGTTTCGCTGCGGGTTTCTCAGTCAGCGGCATCACGGCACACGAGGCTCCAGGACGGACAGAGCAGAGGTGAGATTCTGCCCTCTGATACGCGCAGCTGACTTCAGCGGGAGTTTTGCAAGCAGTATCTGAAAGCAGAACGTGGCCCCAGGGGAACATCTAAGCAAGAGCTTGATACAACGCTGGTACGTGATAATGGCTCAACAGCTATTCGCAGCATGCTATTATCTGTAACTAAACTGGCAACACAGGCACAAAATAAGGCAGTGGGTTAAATTAATCATAAAATTGTTAGAAAACATGCAAAAATAATACTGAGTTTTTTAAAAAAAGTTTCTTGCCCCTTTAGTTTTTCCTCATAAAAATTTGAATAGTTCCACACCTGTTTGAAATTCAACCTTTAAAAAACAAGACTAAAAAGCCAAGTGTGACTCAGTTGTTGTTCTCTTTGGTTGTGATGGTAACCAGCTGTTTAGCAGCCTTGGCGATGTCGTAGGCGCACTGGATCACTTGCTGCGTGACCAGCTGGATGTCTGTTGTAGGGCACGTCTCCACAGGAAGGGTTTTTTTGCACTCGGATTGGAGTCTGTAGGCACTAGATGTCAGCAGACGCAAAGAAGTCCTTACCAGTTCAGATTTGGGTTTCTGGGAAAGGAAAGTAGAAGTTGAACTTGACAGAACAACAAAACCATTTTAGGATCACTTTTAATTAGCCGGTAGCAGTCCACAAGTGTTCTTTAATACGAAATTTCTGCTGCCAGGGCCCTGCTTTCTGCACGGACTCCTCTGTGCTGTAGGAGACGTTACAAGACACCGCTGCAGAGACGTAGGGTAGGGGCGGATGAAACAAGTTCCTGGAATTTCTCCTCTCTCATCTCAGGGACATTTCAAACTGCTGCCAGGCAGCACGCAGGGAATACTGCTTCACACTCTCATTTAGGAAGTTACTCATACAAGTTTTCTAGTGCCCATTTACTGCTACCCAGCCCATGTCCTGGCTGACATCAGGGTACAGCGTGTACAAGACAATCCATTCAGGTAGGCACAACAGCATTAGATTTTCCTTGCAGTTTTACAGAGGTAGGTAAGACTTTACAAAAACTTAATCACCGAGATTTCACTCCCTAAACTTGCTGTGAAGAAACAGATGACTTTGGTAGATAGATAACAGATCTAAACATACCTGCATGTAAGAAATCCAGGCAACGGCACTCGAATGGAAACTTGGGGGTGATGAGTCTAGCAAAATTCCCGTGTAACCACAAGACTCCTCAAGCAAGTAGCCTCCAGTTTTGGAGAAACTGCATGCACATCTTAGAGTTTTAAGTTCAAAGTAAAATTAAAGGCCTGGATTCACAAGTTAGCCCTTCCCAACTGGCATGCTAATAAATACAAAGATGCAAGATTTGACAGAAACACCTGGTCATTTCTCCCTACCTTCGGCTTTTGGTTTTCATTTACTGAAGGGAAATCTACTAGCAAGGAATGAGGCCAAAAACATTTTAATGCTGAAAGGTACTTACTTTTGGGAACAAGGCTGCCATTTCCGTTACTGCCACATGTATTCTCTCGGAGCATGGTATATAGCTGCAAAAAGATGCAATGTATTATTCATTATGCAAAGACTCCTCTTCAATTTCACTAGTCAGTGGCTATTATTCTAAAAACAACTGAGTAACAAAAACCCCATAAATATTCTAAAAATATCTTTGTAGGCTGCACTGAAGGCAACTGAAGTAGGTAGTGCAACATGCAATATGGTGACTCCTAGTGTCTCCTCAGCATTCCCCAGCACACTGCAGCACAAGTTTGTACATAGCTATTGCACTTCAGAAAAAGCAAGAATTTTACCAATAGTACAAAATTATTTCTTAGGTTTTATTACTCTTTGGTCAAAGTTTGTTTGAAGGAATAACTGTCCACACCTATTATACCAAACATTGTCAGAAAGAGTCTCAATTTGTATGCAATTATGGAAACGTGTCTATGAATATTAACTGCACATCAATTCATACACTCACATTTCCTAACCTCCTCCCCACCCAACTATTTGAATGCTAGAATTCATCTCCAAATTGTACAGAAAATTGCTTAGCTCGTTCTGTTTGGTGTATGCACAACGACATATTATTGTGACGTGTGGGAGAGCAGGCCCAAGCAAACTGGTTCATGTAAGGCAGGCACAAAGTAAAGTAAGATTCTGCAGTTTGAAAATATTTAAACAAAATCTGGTGACACAGAGGTGCCTTGGGGAAAAAAGGAACTTTTTTCCCTCAGTGCAGTGCTGACAATCAAAAGTGGATTTAAAAAACCACTTTGTATGTGGGATCTGAGTAAGTTTAGCTTGCTGCCATTTTAGGGAAATCTCTATCTATTTGCTTCGAACGAGCTCTTTCTGCATAAGCCAAGAGACTCTAAAACCAGTCTACTAAAATAAAAGTTTTAAAACTGCTAAGGATCTAAACAGCTAAAAATATCCAGTAATCTCTGAAGTTAAAAAAAAAACCCAACAAAGGTGTTTCAATTTATTTTATGTTTCAGAGTTGAATTTTGGCCATCCAAACTCTTAAAAATAATTTGAGTCAAGTGTTGCTATTTATAGGACTATCTTGTCTACACCTCCGAAGCAATGCAATTTTCCTGCACTTCTTTTCCATGTGTAAGTTACAAAAGTAGAAGCCTTTAAAAAAACCACTTTGTACCTAAGTTACCAAAATACTGTAAACTCAAAAAACTGTATTCAAAACACTTGGCAGCAAGGCCTGAAGTCTGACCTCCGTAAGCTTTTAACCCATCTGTTCTCAGCTAAACTCGGAGCGATCTCTGTAACAAACACGTGCCCCTCTGGGTCAGCAGCTGGGCTGGAAGCTTTAGTTTGTCGCAGAGATGCACGGTGAGGACACACCTTGATTCCAAGGAGATTCATTTCCATCCTTGTATCAGTTCATGATCAGTTGAAGCCAGGAATGCAGCACCATGCACATATTTCCCCTTTCTCATTTCACAAACTGGAAGGCTAGACGCCTACTGAGAATGGGGTATGCCAAACTTCCAGTACAGAATTCATACCTTGCTTTTTTGGTAAAGTTTAACTAAAGGTAAAACATCACATGAAGGTAACTTAAGAACACCAAGATGCCTTCTCGGATTAATTTATACACAGTAAACTGACAACGCACAATTCTCATACAGCAGCTTACAGATACATGCATCTCCCAAACTACCAACTGCTTTCACAGTGTGCGAGTTTTAGGCTAAATATTCAGTAATTCTGCTGAGTTAGCTAATAAAACAAAGGCAGATTCCATTAGTCCTCATAGATTTCACTTCTGACTTATATACCAAATGAAAATTGGTCTGTTCAAAATAGATCTTAAAACTATTTACCATAAGCTGCTGTGAAGCGCTGTGTTAGTGTGGTCTGTCAAAAGTTTAATTTCAAAATACTTGTTTTTATGCTTCAAAGACTCAATTTCAGCGTAAGTTAGTTAACATGAGTCAATCTTTAGCAAGAGAATCTCGAAATCACAAAGCAACAGCATTCAAGAAAAATATTCAGCATCTGTAGATTATGGTAGACCATTGCCCTTCCAAGCAAAAAAACCCAAAAAACCAAACCCCCACGGGTCATTATTTATGCAGTCATCGTGCAATACCAAAGGTGCAAAAATAGGTCACTTGCAAATGCACTGAGAAAGAAGCAACACACTGGGGTCATTCTGGCAATGCAGGAAAATTGCTTTAGAAAGGAGTATTTCCGTATGTCTCAAATCACATGAGTTCTTCCAAATAAACCAAAAGTGGAGAAAAGTCTTCCAAGTTCACTGTAATTCCCATTCTGCTACTGAGTTAACAATTAATTTGCTCCCTGCAAGCCAAATGAACAGCACCTTACCTCATAAAAAAGCCAGTTTGCCAATTAAACCCTTCACTAACAAGGCAGAGAAAGCCCTAAGAGTAACTTGAATGAAAGAGAGTAAGACTAACAACACATATTTCATAATATGTTCTCTAGGTTAGCTGCAAAGTTCACAGAGTATCTTGGAGGAATGGCTTTATTTTATAGTCTAAACACTCGCTGTAAGCTCATGAAATAAGCCGACACATTTGTTGAATTTACATGCATTCCAGTAAGACATCAGGAAGATACTCAAGTAGTGACAGCGTGGAAAAAAGAATCCATCATGAGCAGTAACTTGTGGTAACCTCTTCCTCCGATCCTGATATTTGTCACTGGCAGTAACACCTGGGGTTAGAACTTGGGAAGTTCTGTTTTAAAGAACATCTCACTTAAAAATGAAATTTATTTTAGGCATTAATAAACAATATTTCGGTCAGGTTGGAAGATACTATATAAACACACATCTTTTTTCATTGATTCAAGATACAAATGATCTCATTTGACTCGACAGCTGTATAAACAGTTGAGGGCCTAAGCTCTCAGGTGTGAACATTGCATCTCGGGAACTGTGACTTCTGCTACTTTTGCAGCAGTGCACAGAAGCAGCAACCACATATTGTGCTGTTAGTTGTCATACTTTATCTTGATGGACAATAAGCAGAACAGACAGGAGAATCTTTTACACTAGAGACAGTTACAGTTCCAGGCTGTGATTCTGTTCCCCATTAAATCAATACCGGGAGCTTCGACTGAACGGGTAGTATCACAGGTTCATAACTCTCTGTACTAGCTATCTGCAGTTTCTTTATCATCCAAAGCATTTCATGCATAGCCTTCAACGACCCCTGTGCAGATGGTGCGTGAGGGAAAGAGGCAGCAGAGAGAAAGAGAAAGGACACTGTGCCTGGGAGGCAGGGACAGAGGCCAGAGTACCAGGAGGCAGGACCGGGCTGCTGGATGGTCAGAGGCTGCAGGGGAGCTCTCTCAGCCCAGGGAACCAGCGTGCTGAAGCAGCCGAGGCTATGTCTGAGCTTGAGCATGCCCGCACGCTCTAATGGTCTACTCGGCCAGTCGAGCACAGGAAAAGGAATGGAAGAAAGCGAGGAAAAAAAAAAAAAAGGAAGGTGTTTCATTAATAGATTATATTCTTGCATCATTTTATTACTCTCTGATTACCTATGCAGCACGTGATTTTTATCTACAACGTTCCCAGCACTAGCTGGAAGCCATATTATTACATCACTGAGTAACTCATTTTGTTAAGGAAGCATTCCCCTACTGCAGGAAGAGAATGGTGGAACAAGCCTGCTCCACCTCCTTCGTGCCCCAGGCTGTTCTCAGCCCACCAAGACAAAGCCAGGGAGCCGGAAAACAAAGAACAGCAGCTTCAAGTTCAGTGTTTTGCAAGATTATACTCATTTAAGTACTGGCAAACACCCCACTCCACGCATGGTACAGAAAAAAAACATAACAGGTTGTTTAAAAATCTATTCAACAGAGAAAGCTAGGTGAGCCATATTGTTTCTTTCAATAAGTTTTTAAAAAATGTAATTCAAATACTGTGAACTGTGGTATACATAAAAACTCATTTAAAGCTTCTCTTACTGTTGCTTCTCGTTATGATCTGTGAGAAACAAGCAACAAAGGATTGCAGTGGAAAAGGTTACGGACAAGGGCAACGAGCTCAGCACAAACACGTTAGAACTCGCCATTCAGTGTGAGGAGAGGCCGCGCGCTGTCCCTTCTAAAAATAGAAAAGTACAAGAAGGGAAAAACACAGAACAAAAGTGGCCCCATTGTTGTGCACTTCTCTCAGCAAGGCAGGAAGCGAGGGCTTAACACAAATCGCCAGTCGCTTCTCACAGGCAAAGACAGGCACAAAACTTGGGACGGGCGGCAGAATGCAAGACCTACCAGTCTGCAAGTTCAGATTTTCTGGAGACCAAAGCTGTTCCAGACCTAAAACGTGTTCATACCTGGGAAGACGTAACTCTTGCTTACAGTCTTCTAAAAGAGCTGGGCAGGAGCACCACCTGATGATCAGGCAGGGGCAGTATCATTTTTGCTCGCTCACGCTATTCTGAAAATTAATTGTTCAGTTGGGCCAGAAGTTCCCCAAGGGAGCTGAAGCTGTGTGCTACCTGACGTGCTGATGAACAGTCTCCCGCTTACCCAGCTACAACTGTGTCTAAACCCCACAGTTCAAAATAGCTTTTGCTGGTACGTTATCTGTACTAATATTTCAGTAGGAAAGCCAAATTCTCCCTGCCTTTGCAAATTTTTCCTGAAACCAGACTCGGTGTTACTATCACACTTCTGTGGGGCGTCCTTACCTACGGACACGGAGGACTGAAGACCCAAGAGAAACTTACGCCAAGCTCTCTGCAACATGTTTGATTTATATCTAAAACAACACTCATTTTGCGGCAGGACTTCACAAGCACTTTGCTCCCCAGCGCTCCTCATCCCTGTGCTAGTTGTGGGCAGGGCAGGGCAGTACAGGCAGGTGGCAGGCAGTGGGCAGTGCTGCAGCCAGAACCCACTCACAAGGGGCTGCACCGGCTTTTTGGACAGGAGTGTGTGTTCCCACCGCGTGTGCTGGTCACTCGTCCCCGCTCACCCTGTGGCATTAGGTCCAGTGCACCAGGAAACACCAAGGACCTGCAAGTTTTGTAGGTGTGAGATCAGCATCTCCAGCGTTAACACGGGTGGTGGTGGCTGTACGTGTGCAAACACCCGAAGAATTTTCTTCATTTTCTCACAAACTCCCGAGCTTTTCCAGCACTCACGCCTTACCTATCATGCTTGTTCTCTTGTGCTGCTCGCAGCAGTTCCTGAATATTCTTAGTGATCTGCTCAGTTTTCCGAATCACATCTTCTGTACTGGGCAAACTGGAGTTGGGGGCTGTGTCAGCATCTTCAGGGATGGAGCTCTCCCCCTGCCAAATGACACTCCTCTGCCGGCCCTTCCTGCCTGACCTGCAAAGGAACAAAGCAGAGGTCAGCCCTGCGGGACAGAACTGGCTGCCTACACAACTCCCTGTCCTCCGACAGCGTGGAGCTGTGCCGTTAGCTCTGCATCACCATGCCGTCAGCTCTGCATCGCAGCACCTACCCCGTCTCCTCCAGCTCCAGAGGGGCGGTGGGGTTATCGTAGTCACTCTCGGACACGCTGCTCTGCTTCTCCAGCTTCGAGGTCTGCAACGAATACAGGTTTATTTCAGTGTTGTGCAGAAAAGAGGAGCCCCGAGCTGTGCCAGCGCCACGTCCTGAGTAGGCGGGCTTGCTCTTTAGCACGACAGCCCCTGCACCAGCCGCTACCCTGGAGCCCGGTGTGCCCCCTCACCCTGTGCTGGGCTCCTGCTGCCAGCTTGTACGCAAGCCCCTGGGCACTGCCGGCACGGCACAGCCCCACCAGACCCAAAGCAAGGGCTCTGCCCCGGCACCCAGCCGGGCCGCAGGGTGGGACAGACGGCCACAGCACAGCGTCCTTCCCCTGCCGCTGAAACTGCCACGTGGGCACAGAGGGGGAGGCCCAGAGGGGAGCAGAGGCCAAACAGAGAGGGCAGGGCCACCAGGGAGAAAGAGGCCAGACCAAGAGCAGGAGGCCCACAGCAGACTGGAGGTCAGACAAAGCGTGGGGGGCTGAACACAGAGTGGAAACCAAACCGAGCACGGGAGGCTGAAACAAGAATTGAGGCCCAGCACAGGCAGAGCAGGAGGCTGGACCGAGTGTGGGAGGCCCATAACAGAGTAGAGGCCAAATCAAGCATGGGGTTCTGACCACAGAGCACCGGCTGACCCTGGGAAGCCCTCTGCAGAACAGGAGACCAAAATGAGGGTTGAGGACTATTGCAGTGTGAAAGCCAAAATAAAGACGGGAGACTGATATGACGGTGGGAGGCCCATTGTGGTGGAAGACCAACGGGCATGTAGGAAGCTGAACCAACGGACTTGGAACCCGCTGCAGATTGGAGGCAGAAACGAGGACAGTTCAAGGCCCCTTGCAGATTGGAGGCCAAAACAGGGGTGGGAGGCCGAAAAGAGGAGAGTCGAGGCCTATTGCAGATTGGAGGTCGAAATGGAGGTGGGAGGCCAAAACAAGGAGAGTTGAGGCCCATTGCAGATTGGAGGCCGAAACAGGGGTGGGAGGCCAAAAGGGGTGTGGGAGGCTGAAATGAGGAGAGTTGAGGTCCATTGCAGATTGAAGGCCAAAATAGGGGTGGGAGACCAAAACGGGGAGAGTTGAGCCCCACTGCAGATTGGTGATCAAAACAAGGTTGGGAGGCCAAATAAGTGAGAGCTGTGGCCACAAGAGTAGACGGCCACTGAAGAATTTGTGTCAAAAGGAGGTGGTAGGCCAATTCCAAAGTGGAAGCTGAAATGAGGGCAGGAGGCACAGAAGGAAATGAAGGCCAGAGCTAGCATTGTAGGCACAGAAGGAAGTGGATGCCAGACTGAGTGTTGCAGGGACACACGAAGCAGAGGCCGGACCGAGTGTGGGAGGCCCACTGCAAAGCGGGAGGCTGATCCAACCAGGGGACTGAACCCAGAGTAAAGAATGAATGAAGAGTGGGATACAAGGCCAGGCTGGATGGGGCTTTGAGCAACCTGGTCTAGTGGAAGGTGTCCCTGACCATGGCAAGGGGGTTGGAACTAGGTATCTTTAAGGTTCCTTCCAACCCAAACCATTCTGTGATACCAAAATGAGCTTGGAGGCCAAATCCACAGCGGATGCTGAACCCAGAGTGAAGGCCCACAGCTGAGTGGGAGGCCGAACCAAGAGTGGGAGGCACACAGTGGAGTGGAGGGTGAACTGAGCCTGTGACTCCGAACTCAGAATGGAGGCCCACCACAGAGTAGGAGGCCAAACCTAGATTGGGAGGCACACAAAAAAGGTGAGGTCAAACCTAGAGTGGGAGGACCGTGGCAGAGGGAAGGCCGAAGACAGAGTTGGAGGCTGAACCAAGCATGGGAGGCCAGACCGAGCATGGGAGGCCCACTGCAGGGTGGAGGCCAGACCGAGCATGGGAAGGCCCAGCTGCAGAGTGCTGCTCGAGAGGGTGGAGGCCATAAACAGAGTCAGAGACCCAGAAGCCCAGTATTTTCCTGCTCCCCCCTTCACGTGGCATTCCCTGGGGAGATACACTGACTGTGTCCACACTGGGAACCAGAGTGCCACCCATTCCCTGCCTCTGAGCACGTGCGCTTTCTCCCAGGTGCGATGGCAGAACACTCACCACCTCCTACTCCCGTACAGACCAGTTCTGCACCTCCCAGTAAAGCATCTAATCTGTGGGCAAGGATGATGCTCAGGTTTTTTTCCTAAACTCCTTTTCAACTTTTTTTTTTTTTTTTAAACCCTCTCAGAGGGCTGCTAACACAAATAAGCATACTTGCACCATGACAGCTCAAGAGTGCTCTCCCTGCAGATCCTAACGTACAGCCCCCTCTGTCAGCAAGAGGTTCAAGCAGACTTTCAGATAGAGAGCTAGGCTCCCTTCTCTAACCTGGTTTAGCCTTCTTGGATATTTTATGCCCAGGCAATACAACATCCTGGAGGTTTATGCTATGAATACCTACTGTCAGGCCAATCTCTGCAGTTCGCATGAATTTGCAGTTTGAAGCCCCCTGAGGCACACTCCCATCCTCAGCCGGGCCCCAGGATCACCACACACCCGCCTACTCTAGTCTTAAAAATTGCAAAGCTCATCAGAAGTGCCTACTACAGCTCATCCATTTGCAAATATGCCACATCAGTATCACTCTACATACAGATCAGCCTCTGCATCAGCTCCTGCCTTAGTCACAGACACTGCTCACGTAATAGGGTCCTTCGCAAGCTCCGTTGAAGAACCAGCCTTGGAGCTTTACAGAAGCTTTGAAGTCAAGATGAGGTAATCTCAAGTGTTAGACTGTAAGGGACACCTTCAATTTGCATCCCTGATCCACACACTTAGGAAATAATACTTCTACCTCGAGGACAGACCAAAAATATGACTAGGAATTGGTTTTCATTGGTTAAGATCCAGTACGTTTGTTAAGCACTCATCTAATGTTAAAACCAACAATTCTTAACTCTGAAGCACCTGGAGTATGAACACTTTCTGTCCATTTTAAAGTTACTCTGCACAGAAGGGAAAAACAAGCATTTTTTGAACGCTCACCTCTCAGGATAGCTAGTAAAGATCAATTCTAAAAGTGACACATATTTTGAAGATATGAAACTATTATCTGTAAAGTCTGACCTTTCCCCTCTCCCAGACGTATAGAGAAGAACAGTACGATTAGTGGCAATGCTCTACGCTATGGTCAGAAATACAAATGACAACAATGAATTACAAGAATAGGATATTATGGAATCAGTAATATAGTATAGTAATGGAATCAGCGTACAATAAAAACAAACAAACCAACCAACCCTCTGCAAGTTTCTAGTACTACACAGTACTGATATCAGCTGCAGCCAAACCCAGATTTGCATTTGGCCAAGCAGGATATTCCCTTGTAAGTTTTATCATCCAGCGCTACTTGCAAATCTAGTATTTTCTCGATTGATATGTCCAAACACTGTACAGTCAAAATAAAATGGGGACACAAGAATTTAAAAAGCAGGTTCTTTATCCTGGCAGGAAGAGGCCAGAGTATGACCATTCAACATCTAAACCCACAGACTTGTTTTTTGAAAAATTTAGTATTATATAGTAAAATTTGATTAGAGACTCTACAATGCTTGCCCAAGAAACAGAATGAGACGGTACCGATTTCATTGTATTAACCACACAGAAAAAGCAGAGCAAAAAGACAGACCTTTTCCTGAAAGATCTTTTCAAAATCAGTTAAGTCTTACAAAGAAATACAAATACTCCTCTCTCAAGTTTACTTTCGGAAAGTTTTAACACAGAAATAAGCAAAGCCTAAATCCTGAACACGTGATACAACAAAATGGGTATAAGCTACTCATTATTTCCTAAGAAATGAGACATAAACATCTAAAAACAGCCCAAAGGACCTTGTATCAATATTTGCTTCTAAGTTAAAGAGGTTTAGTCAGAGCAAGACCTCGAAATGTAATCGACTCATTCTGGTGACAGAGGGCACTTTCTGCAAGCGGTGCAAGCTGGTAGCTCAGGCTGGTCAAACAGCAGCGTAAAAGCTACGGGTTGTTCATCTTCAGCATTCATTAGTCTGTGACACGTTAAGCTGTACCTGCTCAGGGTCCATTACTTCAGTCACAGCCCCTTCACAACCAAAAATGGATGTTACTCTAGAGCTGCAAATGCAATGTGCTTTTCCCTTCTTTTGAATATGTAACTTGCAATTAGTTCAAGGATCCCAAAAACACAGTCTAAAAAGAAGCTGTCACAGGCAGACTCGTCTATCAAACTGTTTGCCTTGCGCTAAATGTGTCCTTTTGCAAGGTGGCATTTTATGTTCACTTCTAGCAAATGAATTTGAGTAAGACTAGATTTAAGTGTCCCACTACAAAAAGAGAACAGCGTTTAAAAAAAGTTTAAGAAGCTGGACAAGGCTTCTTCAAATAGCTAATAGCTCACATATGAGGCCACAGCAAAGACAGTGTCTTTGGAATAACATAAGCTTACAGAATGCATTTAATGTTTCGTGGTAACACTGCCATTTTTTTCCTAGGGTCGGTACTGTAGCTAACAAAAATCCTAAGAACAAAGTTTTGTAGATCCTGATGGAACGCCAGTATAAGCTTCCTTTATACACTCTCAGTGTCTTTAATCTTGCCCTGGAAGGAGTCTTGCTAAAAACAATTCCCATGCCCAGTCTTTCATCTGTCAAGGTCAGCAGAAAGCAGGCTAGCTGATACTAAATGTATCGGCGGGCAATATGGATGGCTATCTGTTTGGATGCTTATAGAACTCCCTTCAAACAAACTAATGAACATCTGTAAGATAAACGGTCAATCAGTACCAACGTGGATTGGTGCAAACTGACAGCCCCCAAAGAAAGCAGGCTTTAAAGCTAGTACCCAGTGAGCTTCAAATGCCTCATGCAGTGCATTTTAGTCAGTAGGAAGAGTTATGTATTGGCTTATGAAATATCAGTGAGTGCCTGCCAAATTACTTTCCAAACAGCAACCAACTTGTCTTCTGGCTGTTTGCAGTGTTACGCAGTTGAACAAGTGATCTGGAGTAACTGTGCATGGTGTTAAATGCTAAAGATTTTAGCCGTTGTGAAGTTAGAGAGAGGCGAGTATCCACAGCATGTGGCAGAAGAAAATGGAAAGTGATGAAATACTGCTTCATGCAAGCATGAAGGCTAGTCAGCATAAAAGGGGAGAAGGCAGAGGCATAATGGCTTCTAGGGAGATTGCCACCTCCTCCAGGTAAAAGACCAATTGGGAAGGTACTTAACCCTTCGTGTGCTTTCATCCCTTGACCAGGAAAGCGTGGAGGGGAAGGAAGGTAGAGATGAAGAGGAGGTCACAAACGCACTCCTCCCGATCTAAAAATGGGAAAGAGAAAAACACTCGGGAAAAACCAAAAACAAAACACAAATAAATTCTTAACTGAAATAAAGGAACATTCTTAAAACCATGGAGAGGACATAAAGCAAGAATGATTTTGAGAATTTGGCTAAGCTTGAGTGGACTTAATTCTTTCAAAATACAATTGACTTCATGTTAATTCTAATACTGATATTCCAGAGGTGCTAAATTCCACAGGGACTAAAATACATTCACTATAATACCAAATTAACTAACTCCACATAACAAATCAATGCTTCAGAGCCGCTACTTCTATCCAAATTTCAAACCAAATGACCAAAGGACCTATACAAAGCACTCTCATGTTTTGCAAACATTGCCACATACAAAAGAATTCTGACATTCCTTGCTGCCAGAACTGCCTTTATATCAACATGCCAATATAATTTAAAATGATCCAGATTTCATAGTTTAAAGTTCCTATTAATTTAATTGAAGGTGGGGAAAAACCCAGCATACAAATTTCTGCGCTGATTCCCTGGTGCACTCAACTGTCTTCTTTAGAATGTGCATGAAACATTTGTCCTCCCTCCTGCCAGGCAAAAAAAACCATTAACTTTCAAATATGTTTTAAAGGGCTTAATTGTTCATCTGGAAGGAAATACAAGGTAGTGCTACCAACAGGGAAACATATTGAAACAAATCCACAAATGTTAAGTACGTGCCTAAAAAATATTGTCCCATATTCCTGCCCACAGGGCAATCTAAAAAGATGCAACAAAAAATTAACTTTAATAAGCACTAGTGTGTGTTGGGCCACTTATCTAAAGTGTGAACACATCAGTGCAGAACCTTTGTGGCTAATACAGAACTCCCTCTCCACTATTAGCACATCATACAGGAAAATACTAAACCAGAAGAATTTGTTCAACTAACATCTAAACCATCTTTAGCCTCCAGTTCCAAACTCAGAATAAGAAACTGGTGGCCTAATGAAAAAGTTAGCTTCAATTTTATTTTATTTTTGGAAGGTGGTTCTGAAGTTCCACAAATTGGCACATGCCTATATATCTCAAGAAAGAAATCCATGAACTTTACCTACCTTCTTGGAATATTATTTTTCCCCCCTCCTGGTTTTCAAACAGCCACACATTGATATTTGGCATATATATTGTGGTTAAAAGAAAGAGCTGAGCAGAAGCCAAAAGCTCCAGTTTACGTATTCCAGAATTGTTATAGCTTTTACTTTTCAAAACATCAAACTCCTGCAGACATGTTAATACAGCAAACATTAACAATTCTTACAGTTTAAATTCACTTTGAAGCAGACAGTTGAGCAGCTTTGATACATGAGCGTAGTTGGAACAGACAGAAAAGCTGAACATAAGAAATGCAGAAGCATCAGCAGTTTTACTTACATGTGGAGGGAAAGGCTGCAGTCTTGTTATGCTTTCTTCTGGGTATGTGACCTCTCCCATGGGGAGGTAGGGTTTCTGACCTGATCCAGTCTCATACATGGACATGGGTCTGCTACCCCGTGCAGATGGTCGCCGCTTTAAAGAAGAATTGTTGGTAGGGTCTGTGTATTCAGAACCAGTTTGGACCTGATATATATTGGTTGTAGCCTGTCTTCTGAGGCTGGTATTTTCACTCTGTAGCGTTTGAAGCTGAAAGAAATGTTTAGCAGTGGGACTTTGTTTTTCTAATAGCAAGCGTCAAAAGCAAACTGACTATACAATACACGCTTGTCAGCTTTACTAGTAAATCCAGTTACTAGTAGCTGGGGTTTGATTTCTTTTTCCAAATCTACTTGACTTGCTTAGTATAAGCATGAAAACATCTATGTTCCAGATCTGGAAATATTTATGTGCTGATTTCCAGCACTTTTTGCTGGGATGCAAGCTAAATTAGATCTTAAAATTGGCTGTTGTAGTCGAAAACACACAATCCATTTCTTCCAGCCTGGCTGTACTGGCATATGAATCGTGTAATATAATGAGGTTGCGGGGGGAATGACTGCCAACAAAACAGTTTTTCAAGCAAAGTGATCCATTTCAGCAGTCAATACAAGAACTTGAAAGAGGACTTTAACATAAGGCCTAGGAAATCTGAAAATGCCAAAACTACAGCACAGACACCAGAGAGAGCGCACAGAAAACTAGAGCTTGCTCTGCAAAGCAAGAAGAGAGTTTAGCTTATGAAAATTAAGTATCAGCTACTGCTTTCTAAGAAGCCAACAAGAAATAATTTTAAAGCTTTTTATTATTATGTATTTGAAATGCATAGTAAAAATGCAACAATTCTGATTTTTTTGTGGAGTTACTCGGAGTAAGTTTGCTATATTAACACATCATAAAGAAAAGATGTAAAAAAAGTCAGTATCAGCAATCCTTTAACAATAATTGAGTATAATATTTCAAACAGCTGATGGCCTTTTAAACAGGAAATTGCATATTTACTACTTGCATTTACTTTGCATCATATGAACCTTCAAGAACATTATCAAAAAAAATCCTATTTTGCCTACAGGACTTCCCAGAACCCTAAATCGAACATGCAGACTTCTATCAAGATAATTTATGCTTTTCCTCCCCACTTTCTGTGTGCTCTGTAGTAAGATGCATCAAGTCTTAAGATTTGAGGATCAGCCAGGAGCCAAGCTACCCCTTTAAAGTTTGACATTAGAGGCAATTAAATAGGTCAACTTTATAGTCTCCTTCTTCCAAACTTCTTCCACATTTTATAAACGTGCTTTTGGTGCAGTTTTAGTCAACAGCTAATGTAAACTCACACCAAACTCTTAACCACCTATAAGCACCTAAAAAAATCCACAGGCTTAAAAAAAAATAGCTTTTTCCATTAGAATGCCCATTAAAATAACGGAACTATTTTCATTTTTATTTAGGAAGAATCTACTCTAAAGTGGCATTCATCAAGTGTAACTTTGCCTCTTCCTTAATTAACAACTTTTGCTTAGTAATTTCCATGCAAAAGATTAGATACACTGTTGGCCAATAAAGTGATACATAAAGTGGATAGATTTTTTTTTTAGTTCAATGACCTTCTAAGCTCTTGCTTAGAAAACAAAAAAACCCAAAAAACAAAACACAGACTCTTGAATGACATCTATTGCATTAGAATTGCTGAAGTAGTACAAATATATTGGTGTCTTGCCACAAATAACCCAGCAGAGAATTCCCATATTGTACCGAAGTTCCCAGTAGCTTAGAGCTACGACAGCTGTTAGCCCTTCCTCCCATCCTGCATTCTGCAATGGCGCACGGCTATATCGATTCTTCACCAATCCAGAGCCACTAAACACTAAGTTAAAACCCCGTAGCTATATACATCATCAGGACACAAAATTAGTGCAACTCATCTCCAAGGTGAGTAAGCCCCGGCTATGCCATCTTTCAAAACAAGTTCAACTGCAGCACAGCAATGATCTCTCTTCTGCTACACCACATAAATATACTAAAGCCTCATTAATTCATAGGCCCTAAGTATTTTTTTTTTTTTTACCCTAAATAGACTCTATCTGTTTAAAGAAACTCAATATAAGTGAAAAGATAATTCAACTGATGCAGAGAAATGCTTAACCAGTACAAGCTGTTAAAAGACCAAGGAAACACCCTGAGATCTCTTAGGTTCCTCTCAGTATTCACCATTCCAATAGATCTGAAAGGCTGAACACAATTGTAACAGAAGGATGGCACTGAACAAAGATATTAGAATCTGCTGAATTAGAATCATAGAATCATAGAATAGTTAGCTTGGCCTCAGATGCTAAGAGCTCAACAGTTCCCACCACTCTCCAAAGCATCTGCCTCTTTGCCCCAAAACAATGGGGAAACAAGCTCTCAGCACAGGTTCACCTCTGCGGGACCACAGCTTGAACAACTTTCTCTACAGGGGGAGAGCTTTCTGCAGCACACTCTAAGTCTTGCAGTATTGTAATTATTTGGAAAACAGAATTTTTAACACTAGGTAAAGAATTAATTTGAGGAAGCAGCCAACCCTTTCTAGGCTAGCATGACAGACAGGACAGTGAACTCAATACAGATACAAATTCTCCTTTACCCCACAAAAATCTCTATTTACCAGAACACTGGCAAAGCATTCAACAAATTGTTGATTTGTTTATATAAGGATTAGAAGGTCTGGCTTCCAAACTGGGGTTTTGGAGCTTTAAATTCAGGATTTTAGCAAAAAATGTTCAGTTTTCTGTTTGTATAAGACTATCTATACATAGTAACTCATATTCTAAAGGAGATACCTCTACCTTACCCTCATCTAGACAAAACCCATACTGAAGGTTTAAAGCAGGAATTGAGTTTACCACTACATCCTTTATGTGCTATTTTGCACGGATTCAAACGCAAGCAAAGAAATAAATCTTGGCCTCCTGGTATACAAAAACTTTATATTGTATTGCCACATTTCAGACTATTTTCTACTGCCAAACTGGATTGGGATTTTAATTTCCCTTCATTCCAGCTAGGCTTATTAATGAAAAAAACCCAACATATTTCCTGGAAAAGTTGGAAGTACATTAGATACATACGTGCACACACGTAAGGTGTGTGCTAGCACTTACTTCCTCATTGTTGCAAACTGCTTATCTGTCTTGAAGCAAGACAGCAAAAACATACAAGACTTACAACAACTGTCTTGTCACTTGGAAAACTTATGTCAAAGTGAACTAAGCAGATCATCATCACCTCCACAAAAAAAAACATTCAAAGCATGTGCTGCACATATACATTTATAGTCTCATCTGATTCCAAAGCAGCTCCATTTTAAAATAAGTTTTCTCACTATCCGAATATTGGGTTATTGCATCTTCAGTTTCAGCAGTTTTATTCTGGTCAACTTAAAATACATCAAGAAATGAAGATGTTACACTGTTGTGCCCGTTACCTTTTTCTGCATGATTCTCAGCTCATCACTCAAGTTGATGTTCACTTTCATTAATTGCTGAATCTTTACCTCAGAAGCCACCAATGCATTTTTAACTTGCATATATTCTTGGGCTGTCACTGGTCCATCTGACAAGTCTGAATCCAGGCTCTATAAACAGTAAGAGAACAATACTTACACCATTGGGAAACAGACTACCAAAAGAAAACAAGACAATGAGATTTTGACAGCTTTTCATGTACTTACTTTAAAGGAATCACAGTTCAAATTAAGTTCAAATTAATAAGATCCATTCATTAAAATAATTTTAGTCCAATGTAAAAGAAATTTGATGTCAATCAAATCTTAGCTCCTCTATGCACAAAAACGTTTGTCTCAGCATTTCAGTAACACAATACTCTTCCATAAGGATTTTTTTTTTTTTAAATATGCAATACAGAACTGGAAAGTCATAAGAGACAGGTTACTAAATATCCAGTGTGCACGTTACCAAGGAAGATTAAACTAGAACTACTAGGTTTACTGCCCCCCCCCCCCCCCTTTTTTTTTTTTTTACCATGCTGCATTATTTTCAGGAATGGTTTAAAACACTCAGTCACTATTGGTCTGCTGTAAATATTTCTTCAGTAGGAAGCAGTAAATGTTTGTGAAATACCATGGAATCGCTGACTAAGAGCATTTTGGTAGATCCAATTATTTCATCTGTGCAACTAGATCTATATCTTAACTCCAGACATGCACAGTGGTGCGCATTACTTTTCTAGAGAAGCATTTTATTTACAATAAAACTTCCTTAAGTCACAACACTTAATTTTGTTAAAGTTCATAGATTGAGGTATGATTCTGAAATGAATTTGAAAATGAATTAAAATATTGGTTTTCTGATCATTTATGCATGTTAAATCCCCTCACAAGGGGAAAGATTCTCTGCAGATTACTGTTATGAATAAAATTTGGTGTGTGTATAAACATTTCAAACCTACCTTCTGCCTGTTTGATTTAGCTGCATTTGTTTCCAGATCTGTATCTTCATCTGAAGCAACACTGTCATAATCAGGCTGGTCATTATCCTGACTTTCACTACTATGTTGATTGCTGATTGATTTGAGTATCAGTTCCACATTTTCTGTAGATCAACATACACCATTTTAAAACATATTAGTAAGTCTGGATAAAAAAATAGAAGTGCATACTTTAAAGTAATTAAAAAAAAAAAAAAGGAAGGATCTTCAATCAGAGAGACAATATAAGACATGCCATAATAAAGTATCATTTGAGTAGCCCAGTTCAAAAAAATTAATTTAGATCCACCTAATAGGTATGGATTATTACTGTCCAAAATGTCAAAGTTTTATGGTTTTGCCTTTTCATTTCTTGTAAGTGTTTAGACAAGTTAAAGTAAGTGGTGAGAATCGTGCTGTAGCAGCTTAATAAAATTCACATAAGGGAAAAAAAAAAACAAAACAGACTATACTGGACAAATGGATGTCAACATTCAAATGAAAAATATAGGCAAAAATTAAAAGTTAGAAAAGATTTTTTGTATTTTCTCTCCAGAGGGAGAACTAGCGTTCAGATGTTGTTTCATACCGTCATGGCTAGAACTATGGCTGTCTGGTTGTTGGCATAGATATTTGTATTCTTTGATACCTATCATGCTCAAGAAATACAGAAAGTATACATTTTTAGGCAAATTAGCAATAAGCTCAAGGGCATCTAAATTACAGCAAAGTCCTGCATGTATAGAGCAGCCATGAAAGTCAGCATCTAAACCACTGACATTATCCTAGCTGCCAATCGAACGAAGCATCACTCTAAAACTGTACAGCAGTATTCTGGAAAATTTTACCAAGTTATCATAAAAATCACAACCATCATAAAAAGATGTTCCTGAATTGCACATATCCCACTTGATTTAATTGTATTACAAACACCAACCCTAACAGACAAATCTCCTCTACTTGGGCATTATTTTGGTGGCCTAATGCTTGTTGTCAATAGCCTGCTATCCATATGATTTAGTCCTTATCATTCATAAAAACAGTATAAATATCTTTCTTCATTCATATAGTACTTCTGAATGAGGCTATGGTATTGATTAAACTACTGAAAAATTGCATATAGAAGAACAGACAACCAAAAATATACTCACCTTTTGAACCAGTGAGAGGATTCCCCTGTTGTCTTCGTTTGGCATCACTTAAAATATCTATAACTAGCGTAGCAAATTCATGGGCATTAAATCGAGCCAGTTTCTGTCTTCCCTAAATTACAGAATAATGCGGGGGGGGGGGGGGGGGGGGGGGGAAGTACATCGTGTATTAGATGAACAGCAGAGTTCCCAGGTAAAACTAAGACTATAGCACTTACAGCGAGTTGATTGTTCAATTAAATTCATTGCAAAAAGTGTGATTTAAATTATCCAGCTGAACACTCCAGGGCAGGGGAAATGTGAAACTATTTTAACCTCTTTACAAGTAGATGCAGCTCTTCTACAGTAATGAAGTACAGTAAAGCAATATTACTTAGAATACCTGGCCTATTAAATCAAAATAGTTTTACAGTATTAAAAAAAGACTGCATACCTGATTCCTGGTTGAGGAATATTCAGGATTTACGGGAAGAAAAGGGACCACTGTGGTCTCTGTCACAAGTGTACTATGATTCTGAGTAGCAAGCCAAACTGCTCGAGAGAAAAAAAAAAACAAAAAAACCCCAAAAGGGAATAATCTTCCTGTACTATTTGACAGTGTTTCTTGTCAAAGAATAAAAGACCACAATTTCAAACACAAACACAATCAATTCAAAGGAAGGCTTTTTTCCCCAGAGGGTTCTCTACTTTGTAAAAAACACAAGTTTTTTTCAATTAACGTCACCTTCAGATAATGCAAGACAAAGAAACTACCATTATCAGTAATTACTGAATACAGAAGTACTTTAAATAGAACATATGCTTGCACTAGCATCTTGTATGTAATGTAACAATTCAAATTTATTTTATACACATTCCAGAAAGCCTCATTCACCTGCATCTGTTTCTCTCCTGTCAACTTCATCATACACATCCATGGCAAGTTCTTCAAATAAGTGGTTGCTTAGCTAAGGGTAGAAGAGAATAATTGCAGCTTGAAAATAAATAAAATCTAGTAAGACCTCTATAACACAGAAAATATAAGAGCACAACTGTGCTCTCCCTTGGCTGTTTTCCAGCCTATATAATTGCTTGTTTCTCAGCCTGCATAGTAGAGTAATCCATTAAGCAGACATATACGACCACCCGATTGCTAGATACAGAGACAACAATACGGTTTGACACTTTTCCTTTACTGGTCAATGGATTTTTTTTATCTCCTATCTGATCACAAAAAGACCTTGCGTACTGGGTGAAGCAGACCTACTGTGGGAACTAAGTACCCAAATGCCACTGTAGATGTGGGCTTAAATGAACAGTGAAGACTCACAAAATGCTTGCATGTTTCAAACTGTGTTCCTACAGTGGACGGTTCAAGAGAGATACTTGTGTTACGAAGAAGTGAGCTGTTGGAAGATCAGACATGAAATTAAGATGTCACAGGGCTTTGTGGATGTTTCGCTTACTGATGTACAGTGCATTAACATTAGTAATGGGTACCAGACATGATAACTAAATGACAGCGTAAGCAAGCCTGAATAGGTGGCTGATCTTCCTTCTCTGGGACAAGCTGTACTAAAAAGGGTGAAAAACCTAACACTTTTTCTAGGGTTTAGCTTTATTTCCGGGAAAACCAGCCCCGCTTTTTCCAGAGTTTGAGTCCTAAATTCTTAACCAAAGAGCAACTGCAATCATTCTTGAACCCAGATAAAGCCAGTATGTTTACTTCTGTACTGGGTCTGGCTGGGATAGAATTAACTTTCTTCATAGAAGCCCACATGATGCTTGCTGTGTTTTGGATTTGTGGCTAAACCAGCATTGATAACACGACCCTGTTTTGGCTACTGCTGAACAGTGCTTGCACAACATCCGAGGCACTCTCTTCCCCCCTCCGCCCTCCGCCACTCTGCCCACCCCATCACCCAGCAGCAAGCAGGCTCAGGGTGGGCATGAAGCTGGGAGGAGACACAGCCAGGACAGCTGATGTGAATCCGCCAAAGGGATATTCCATACCACACCATGGCATGCTCAGCTATAACAACTGGGGTGGAGGAAGTAGTAGTTTGGTTTTCAGCTTCCAAGATGGCTGTTCAGAGACTAGTTGGGCAGTGGTCTGCCTGTAGGAGGTGTTGAGCAATTTCGTTTGCTTCACTTGTTTTTCTTCTCTTCCCTTCACCTATTAAACTGCCTCTAAGTCAACCTATGAGTTTTCTGCTTTTGCTCTTCTTGTGCTCTCCCCAGTCCTGCTGGGGGGACTGTGTTGGTGCTGGGCTGCTGGCCAGGGTCAACCCACCACAACTTGCAAAAATACAATGCAGGAATCCATCTACTTCTAGCTAGCTAGGCATTTAAAGTAGCCGGTAACAGCATGTTAACACGTCAACAGAAAGCCAGTTCTGAAGTAGGATTCGTATTTGGTTTGTATTGATTACTATTTGAATATCAGTTCTACACGTGCTGGCTTGCTTAGCTGGAATTTTCATGACCGCTAGCATTACCCTTAGAGAAAAACAGACATTGTTGAACAGAAGAATATCAGCAGGATTGTTCTTCCCCTACCTGCAAAATTTTTATCCTTTGATACAATTTGCTTCAGCTAAAAGCTTTAAGTGGAGGGAAAACATATCCCCAGTCTAACTTGTACAAGGGTTTGGTCACCAACAGTTTAGTAAAACTAGTGAGCTGGCACTACTATCAACTAATTTGCAGACAGTAATGCACTATATTCTGGCCTTCCACAAAGTTAAAGGCAAATAGTAACATGTAACATACAGATTTATATAAAATACATGAGAGCAAGACAAACAACAAAGTTTAAGGTTCTGAACTGGGGAGACAGACCTAGAGATAGTATCTGTATCTATAGATATATAGTATCTATATCTATATATAGATATACCCCAAACAAGACCAACAAGTATCTGTTCTCCATCATGGATTTGTCGTCATCTCCGCTCCTCTATTTCTGCCTATTTTCACGTTTTTATCCAGACTTTTAACTTGCTACAGAGTTGACGTTTATTTATGCAGGAATTAATAGCAGCTGAAACCAGCTTGAAAGATGAAGTGCAGAGTTTGCCACGTCTAGACAAAGATGTGTCACACAGCACACACTGCAAGTTTTACTTACAGACTGAAGTTTCTTCTTAGCTGCTTTTGCAAGTTCTGATAAATCTAGACTGCTATGAAAACAAAAAGTGATCATTACATCTACAGCATTTAATAGCTTGTTTAAACACAAATTCTACATTTCAATAATTCAATGATTAAAATATTACTTTCATTTGAAACTCCTTAATCTTTTAGTATTTTAATATAGTTTTTAACACATTGATCTTACTAATATTGCTAATATACCAATTAGTATATTCTTAAGCTTTTCTAAACAACGATCTTCTATTTAAAACAAAAGAATCCCCCAAATCCTTTGGAATATGAATACCCACATTTGCATAGCTCAAGAAGCGGTCAAGCTGTAGTGCAACAAAACGCTTTCTGTAAGGAATCTGAACAATATGATCATTCTGACCAAAGCTCGAGTCCACAGAAAACACATAGGATTTATTCCACTGGACTCTGCAGAAGGTAGGTGACCAGACGACTGGCAAATGGCTACAGCAATAGGGCCATGCTTAAAATTATTCTGTACTGATTAGTAAATAATCTCCTCTACTGGCTTCCAGCCTTGAACATGAGGGACAAGATGAAAATTGTGCAGTTCAACAATTTATCATAAAAGCCACAGATCAAGAAGCTGACAAATTTTGAGTCCATATTTGTATCACCCAGGGGAAGACTCCCCGGACCTACAAGGAGGGAAAGGCTCAAATAAAACCTCTGTATGGTTAACTGACATCACAGAGAGTTTGTGTAGGCAGTCACCTAGACAAGGGGGGGGGGGGGGGGGGGAGAGAAAAAGAAAAAGACCAGCAGAGGACATCAGTCAGAGGTAAGACAGTCAGGTTGTACTGCAGGCACTGCAATCTGAGCAGCACCTTTGAACAAGTCATTTTCTCTGCTTGCCAACTTCCTTCTCAGCGTAATGAGGCAAATGACACTTAGTCTGCTCTGCAAAATACTCTGCACTGAAAATACAGAGTACTTTATCCAATAGCTAACATCTGTAATTTTTTTAGATATACTGTGTTTAACACTATTTTACCAACTATTACAGTTTCTCTCTATAATTTTTATTTTATTAGTTTTTCCACAGAAATTCTGCAAGCAATAAGTTGAACAAGTTTACTTACAGCCGCCTTATTTCCAATTGCATAGCAATAAAAGAAAAATAGGGACTTATGATTAATACTTGATATGTTTTATACGAATATGATTTCACTAATCATAACCAAAAGTTAAAAGCACTCAGATGAGCAAAAGTATAAATATTTTCAGAGAAAAATGCAGCTTTCTTGCAAGTAGTTTCAAAATGCTGTATCAGGAAACTAACTCAATTGGTCCTTACATTATTTATAAAATCTGTTTCCCAGGAACCCTCATGTGTGTTCCCTTAATATAATTGTCTCACCTTCCCCCTGCATTTTAACAAATACAGTAAACTTCTATAATTTTTTTGATTTTGTTTAAATGCCAATATTCTTTCTAGAAAAAAAAAGCTTCCAAGATCGATAAAGGCACACATTAAAAAGTTAGAATGACAACAAGCTTAAAAGTTGTTTCAGAAAGGAAAGGAAACTTAATTATTAGGGTTTTTTATTTTGGTATTTTCAGACATGCCATGGAATCAGCAACTTACCTGTCTGCCATCTGAGGTATAACAAAGTGCTGTCCATTTTTATGCTCTAGAGTTGAAAACAAATTGCACTTTAATAGGTTGTTACTGGACTACAGTTTTCAATGTTGTCAGGATATACAGCTGGTACTCAGTTTTACTAAAAGATATAGTAATGAGAAACCCCAGGACATATGCAACAGGCAAACGTAGACTAATTTGCCTTGCATGTAATTACTCAATTTCCAGTTATAGGAAGCTAGTAAGTCTTAAAAGAAGGTTCCTACCACAACTTCCTGGTGTTATCAGAGATTCCAATTAAGGTTTATCAACTGTAGTAAATTCCATTAAAAAAAAAAAATTAAGTTCTAACATAGGTGCCTTTATGGCACCTAATGGCTAAAAATTTTTAAAAGCATGCTTGTGTTCAACAGGTACCTACTTAATTGAATACTCCCCTGCTTTCAATGAGAAGAAACTACTTGGAAGAGTTTCTACAATATCTCCTGCAGACTATTCAACAGTCACAAAATCTGTATCTTCCCTGCAATTCACTCCTTGAAGTTAAACAGTACTCATCTGATCTTATATGTAGGTTTCTCCACACTTTCAGGGCTATTCCATTTATAGAACACGTATTTGTGGAAAACCAGAAAGGAACTTCATTTTTAGTTTAGGTATACTTAAAATCCTGCAGTTTTATCTGAATTTTAAATGCATTATCACTAAGCTTACATCTTATACTTTCTTTAGTTCTTCCTGTATAATTTATATAACGTTAGAATATTTAAAATGCATATAAAAAGTGTAATAACACTGACACAAACATTATATACCATAGTTTGAACTGTCCTATAATTAACACTGAAAGATCTTGGAGCGTAGTTTTTCTACTTACCTGGTTTCCTGCCACAGAGATAGAAAGCTAACCTGTCTGTGAGTTCATACTGAATTTCCACCAGGCGCTCTGCCAGTTCGTGATGCCCACCTTGTCTGGTTTACACACACACACACAAAAAAGTTGCATTAGTTATTCATTTTGAGACATACAAAAAATTAAAAAATGGTCAGAGAAATAGATTTAGTACAAGCCACTGTTCAACACTGCACATGTTTAAATGTATCACACAGCACAGACTCACAGCAGGATTTTCAACAGCATGTTCTAGTGGGCAAAAAAACCCTATAGATAAACTTTTATGAACTTCCCAAAATGAGTCAGTGAAAACTCTGAAAACCTTTGCCTACTGCTTTGCTGTAGAAGAAAACCCAGATTATATAGGCTATTTTGAATACGTTATTTACAATTTTCTAGACAGTTCCTGAGCTCATGCAGCAAATTCACCCAACTTCACATTTGATTAATAGCATTGAGAAACAGAAATATTCTGGCATATTGTGGTGCAACCAAGTGAACTTATTCAGTCTTCAGATCCCACGTATGGCCTCAATTCAAAAGCAATCAGAGCAATAAGGATGTTTTATTTACACAAATGTGCACCTTCTAGTTGATCAGTAATGTCCAATTTTGCACATAAACACAAAAAAAACTTCAATGCTGTGCTGCAAATCTTGCAGTGCCTCATTACTGCCCAACTGATCAGCAGAGACAGTCACGTTTAATCTTTCTTGACACGAATGTTGTCTGCCCTTGCGAAGCCTAGAGCCTTTCTAAAGGTAGGCTTTCCTGAGGGTGCGGTTCTGCAACTGGATGAGTCTCACAGTTCACTGCCACTAAAAAGCCTGGTTCCACCCCCTGCTCCCTGACCCATCTGTGCAGTCCAGCCCTTTCCTACAGCAATTCCCTAGTTAATCCACACTCCTGGAGTCTACTCAGCTTGCTGAACTTGCAGAAACTCTTCTCCTCAGATTACTTTTCTGTGAGCTGCCAGATTGGCACAGCCTGTTTCACTGGGATCACAACTGTTGCCTCAAGCATCCAGGAGAATACAGGCTATGAAATGATGAAAATGCTTATTTATACTCTTTATGCATTTGCTCTTTCTTGAAAAAGTACTTGTTAGCATTTAACAGTCAAATTATTTTCAGGACAGAAACATATCTAAGCAAGTTCATCATGTGATTTATGAACATCAGTTAATATATGAGAGCATCACATAAGTCAGAGCCGTCTACCTTGCATACTCAACTGGAGTTTTTCCATTGGAATCTTGCGTGCCAGGATCAGCACCATAAACCGCTAATAATTCTGCTTGTAAAGTCTGTCCTGCCTTAGCAGCAACATGGAGCGGGGTGTTTCCTTTCTCCTACAGGTCATTAAGAAAAATATCTACTTAATCAACAGGTCTGAGTAGAAGATTGAAATATAATGTGTATCAGCTGAAATCAGTATAAATATTACGAACTGTAAGAATTGATTGTATATCAAAATAATGAAAAAAGTGTTCATACAGGATGAAAGAAGTTGGCTTGAGCTCCTAAGGAGAGTAATCGCAAACATGTCTCCAGATTCCCTGTCCTTACACTGGAATGGAGTTGCTGAAAAAGAAGCAGGATTATACTTAATACGGCGGCAATAACTGTGATTCAGCTTTTGTTTTTTCAGCCAAGCTTTTAGAAACAGGTATGCAAGAATTCTTGCTACGGCTGTTTTGTGTAAATGTTTTTCTCCAAGTTAACCTAAATTGATGCCTCTTAACCATCCACATCTCCAGTATCCATACGTATTACCCCAAAAAAGCAGCTTCAAGTTGAAGTCAAGCTGTATTTGTTTACATAATAGTGCTGAAGAACAGCAATAGTTATCTCAAGTCAAAAGCAACTAATTTAATTCAGTCAGATTTCACTGTTCTGTTACACACAAGTTGTAGCTTCTGCAGGCTGCCAGAAAAAACATACTAACCTTACTAAGATCTTTGGCAGTAACACTGTCATCTTCACGGCATGGCAAGCGATGAACAAATGCTAACATCTGATATTTAGCTCTAATGAATTCTGCTTTATTGGGACTGTAAAGAGAAACCCAAGCAACAGAAGGGAAAGAAAATAAATATTAGTGCTTTCACAATAATACAGGTGCTCTAGAAAAATGAAAATTCACAAGTGAAGATTGCATTAGATCTTTGCATGCTACTAGTAGCAAAGTTAGACCGGAAAAATATTTTCATTAAAAAACCAATCCAGTGCACATTGTCTAACTATACAGAGCATACTTTTGTTACAAACATCAAAATATCTGCAGACTTTATGATGTAGGGTATATTTCTTAGAAGTAAACATTGAACTTAAAATTATGCCAACTTAAGATCTATACTTACTATATGCACTTATTTACATTTTAAAATGAAGCACCATATTCAGTGACAGAAATCTTCTCTCAATTTTTTAATTCATCAGCCAAACTCAATCTCATTAGTAGCATTCAGTTAACTGAAGCACGTGGCATGAGAATTAAAAGTCTTTTGATTCAATTACAAGTAAAGGTCCTCACTACTCAAAGCTAGAGGTCAGGAATCAATAGTTCAGAGAATTCAAGCAATGTATTTCCATCTTTGCAATAAATTTAAAAAAATTAATCATTGGGAATTTTTAAAAAAATTTAAAAAATAAAAAATGAGTGAACAAATAACTAGTTTACTCCTGTTCTCTTCCAGCAAGAAAACATACACATGGATACCTTGCTGCCTCTGTCACTGCTGAATAAAATAATCACACTTCTACAAAAATAAAAATTCTGTAATTTTCCACTTACTGCACTTTATCCTGTGGGCTAGCTTTGCGCCTTCCACTCATAACAGAGGCAGGGTCCAGCAACGAATGTTCCCATATGGAGTTAGCACCATTATTATACAGTGTTTCAACCATCTGAAATCCAAAATGTATACAAACAGGCAGTAAAGAAATTTTGCTGCCAGCTGCACAGACTGACTAATCAAGTAGCTGTAATCATTTTCAAGTGGACAGCAAGCCAAAAATTCATATTCTGTGTGCCAGCATCCATAACCCACTGGGATATCAGAACCAGGCACACGCCTAGGAGGTTATTATGTGGAATGTAATAAGAACCCCCTTAAAATTCTCTACTCTTCCCAACAGCAGCTCTACTGAAAAGAGAGGCTTGCTACATATTGAAAGTTTAGGTTGAAGCAGATGCATTGCAGAAGTCTGAAAGAAAAGTTGAAGGTGACCTTCCAAAACAAAGGTATCAAATTAAAAAGGCACAGACAATTCTGATTTTAGTGGTCCATCATGGCAAAACAAGAGAAATAAAAGGAGACTAACTTAGAAAAAGAAAGCTTAAAAGGACCAGCCCCTCTCAAACAAAAGCTTAGCGATTTAAATTCCATTAAGAAAATGTTAAAAAAGTTAATATATCCAGTTTTAATGAAGGAAGACACAGTTTTCCTTTTTACCTGCAGCAGTGTTGGAGGCCATGGTGTATGCTTGAGATGTCTCACTTGAGAGATATGACGCCCCAAACTTCGATGAACACTACAGCACTCATCACAGATCAGAATCCCCCTGTTTATAGATGCCCAACAAGGATCTGAAAAAGAATACATTAATGACAACACAGAAGGCAACATGACCTTGTATTTCAAACACAGGGTCTAAAATGAGGAGCCCTGCCTTCTAACCCTAGCTTTACTGGTTAGCCATTATATGAGCTTGTAAATGTTACAACCTTGCTGGGCCTCTGGATGCCGGGGAAATAACAGTCCTTGCACTTACTGGGGATGCAGGAGTCCTAGGACAGCAAGGAGACCTGCTGTGGAAACTCTGAAAAAAGCCCCACTGTTTGCAGTTCTTCCTATGAAAATAGAATATTTTCCTTTGTAAGCATAACAGGACACTAAATTTATTACCTTCTTGAAGTGCTTACATGTCATTTAGTGCAGTCCTACAGAAATATATCTAACAATAGTACCTACCTGCTCTTTTGAAAAACTCAGAAGTCTACAAATAAAAAGTGGTAACAGTAGTCATGCTTTTTCACATATTACTCAGTCTTCATAAAAACACTCAAGAGTGTCACAGTAAAAAAAAAAGAGCAAGATACACATGTGTCAAGTTAAAGGCTCAGTAAAATCAAAAACTGTCAAGCAAATTAACTTCAACTCTGAACAGACCCAAATTGAAGCCGTCTTATAAGCAAACCAGAAAGAAAACTGATGGAAGGCAGAAGTAGTAAACAATATATACTAGCTACTATGTAGCTTCAAACATCAAAAAGTATAAATCCGAGTAGGAATGCTACATCAGATTGAAACTGAATATATGCGCAACAGAACATTAAACTGAGGTCCCTCTGCTGCTCTTAGCTCAGTCTTCAGAAGAAAACTCCAGTTTTCTGTCAGTGACACACGAAACCCAGCGTGCCAAGAACCCTGCAGTAACAGGCAACTGAGTAGCAAGACAGATCTTCAGATCTAGCACATCCCAGGAGAAAGAAAAAGGAATTCAAGATCTCTTCTATTTTGGAAAATTCTTCTTAATTTCAAATCCAGAGATGAGTTTGAGGCTAAATAAGTGAGTACAACACAAGCCTAGTATCTGATGAGAGAAATTCTGCATCCTGTCAGAATACATCTAAGCAATTGTGCATGATAAAAGTAGTCTTCTCTGACCCATGCAATAAATGTACTGAATCCCTGAAACATGAGATCTGATCATAGTTGTGGTTTTTGAGCGGAGTTGATGTTGTGCGTGTGCTGAAGGCAATGTAGGCAAACCTGTTCGAACCACGGGCCACGAGGGATGGGAGCATCTATTCACAGATGATAACTATCACAGCCCAGAGCCAAATTAAAGCATATGTTTTAGAAAAAAACCTAACCTAATTTAAAAAACAAATTAATAACAAGCATACAACCTCCCTATTAAATCATTCCATTATTTTAACAACTTTCACTTCTAAGAGGGAAAAAAATAACAACGAAATGAGATGCATTAGCGCTAACCTAACAACCCAAGACTGGAGGCAGCCTTCCAGATTAATGAGTCTAGTCCCTTTTCATTACAGACAACCTTATCACACACTCATTCATAAACTAATAGGATTCTCCTGAAAGCCATTATGTTTCTTGTTTCAATCACTAGTTAGACTGCTTGTGAGCCTCGCTCTGTTTTGATGACTAACAGTCATCATCAGTTTTTTTTCCTTACATCCACCTCAATACCTAACTTAACTGGCTCCAAACAATGGCCGTTTAGCCAGGGTAAAGTCAGCTACTGTTTATTTGGTCACTTCATAGCAGAAACAGGGCTTTAAAATTCTTCTAAAGAAAAAAAAGTCGAGGCCTTGCTTGTAATTTCAGCTTGTACATTCTACTTAAAAGAAATCACATTGATCAAAGAGTCCATGTTTACGTAGAATCTGTCAAAAACTGGCACCATTGGAAATGTGGATGGCGTGATGCAAAAAAAGACAACAATAAAAGAAAAACAAAAGGAAAGACAACAGACGGATTCGGCAAGGGAACTGAAAAGTTCAGCACGATGGGCCAAGAGAACGCTCTTTGCTCCTACTAAGTGTTGGGGAGGCCAGAGAGAGGACCGACAGCAGCTCAGGCCCCGGTTTAGGAGCCTAAATGATACGGAACAGAGCGGATTTGACAGCGTGCATGGTGGAAAATGGACTGATCAAAAAGCAGTGGGAAGTTAAGCACTGCAACCTGTTTTCTGAGTCACACTGGTTTAACTGAAAGAGGTTTTTTTTATGAAACTGCACAACGATTTGTAGCCCCTCAATTCAATTCATACCTGGCTTAGTACCGTTTACTTGTTCCCAAGTAACAGATGGGGATGGGAAAGGGAAAAGGAACACAGTGTTAGACAGTCTGAAGAAACAGAGAGCGAGCTATCAGGTTATGGGAAAATTGATATTTCAGGTTTAAATTAAACTCCAGCACAAACACTTAATTAAATTAATTTGGATCATTTTAAGAGAGATCCAATCATGGACACAATCAAAACATGCTTAAGCTGATACCAAAATACAACAGGGAAGAAGCTAGAAAGATAGGTCAAATCTGTTTTCAGGAACATGGCAGAGTGATTCAAAACAGGAAGCGTGTGATGAAGACAAGCCTGAACCGTGAGTGTGAACAGTGAACTCCTGCCTGAGAATAGGAAGTGTACCAGAAAAGTACACGTAAAATCACCTCATGTAAAAGAAAACTACTCATACTTTGCCATAGAAACAAAGCATGTATCGATGAACTTCAAGGGGCAAGCGCTAGTTATTCCAGCAGTCAGGCATCCTGCGCTTGCTACACCTGCTGTGGGTGAAAAGCCTGCAGTCCCCCCAGGTCTCCAGACAGAGCTGCACACACAGCAGCTCCCAAACACCGCTCTGACAAATTCTCTTTGGTTTAAGTAAAAGAACGGTTTGATTTTTTTTTTTTTTTAAATTTAAGAAAGGATTAAGTTAAGATTTCTTTATGTATACGGATAAGCCAGCAGATTTCTTCACCAAGATCAAGTAAATATCTGACAATGTTATAATGTCACAACACAACAAAATAAAAGGCCGGTTTACAAGATTACCCTAATAGTGATTCTGATACATTGCATACTCCTGATGAGCTTAACAAATACAAACACAGTAAAACAACTTTATCTCAGAGTCACAACACCACTGATGTTTAAAAGCATAGATATGCTACCTTGTATGAGATAGGGACAACTGCCTACATAAGGTATGCAAGCTCTATTTATTGTGAAAACAAAATTCTATGATGGTAAAAGTAACTCCCTGGGAGTTAATTTGAGATTTTTTTTAATTTTTTTTTTTTTTTTAAAGCAGAAGTCCCATTTTACAAAAGTTGTTATCCCCTCTCCCACATCATACCTTCTGGCCATTCAAATGTTATCTACCTTACAGTGTTTTAATTCATTTCAGTATGTACATAAGTAATTGTATTGGAAGAAGCAGCACAGAACACAAACAACAAAAACTACATAACTCTGAGAAGGAAAGACAACACAGTTGCTAAAAAAAAAAGTAAAGTGGACAGTTTTAAATATAAGAACAGCAAAACTACAGATGGTCAGAAAAGGAGATGCAACTGACTTTCTAGAAACAAGACTTGTTTCAATAAGCTCCCAAATTTATCTGCAGCATAAGACGGACAACGTGCATGTCAACACAGAACACGTGTTGCTCACTGAACATTTCCAATCCAAGTCTATCGGGCATTTCGAATACCCTTTCTTTAGAAGTTTGGGATACCTACACTCAGCTCAGGCCGTGGGACAAGTCATGCACTTAACAAGCTTAAATTTTACTTCCCCCTGACCCTCAGCATAAGGGATGTCCCCAAAATCCGTCCCGCTCTCATCTTCACACGTCCCCCGAAATGGCCACTGTCCCACTCAGTGACACAACCTACACCCTCCTCCCACCTTTTAGCTCCGTGACTGGAAGATTTCTTTAAGTAAGCCTTCCTCCTTTCGAAGCTGAGGAGTTCCAGATTTACTTATAACCAGAGCGCGGTCGTTGTCCACAGGCCATTCCCCGAAGGTCTGGCCCCTCGGCGCGGACCCGGCCCCAGGGGCGCAGAGCTGACCTGAGAGGGCAGGGGGGAGAGACGGCGGTAACAGCCGGGCTACCGGTGCGACCTGTATGCTTTGAAACTAAAGTTACAGCAAACTGAAGAGAGGGCTGAGCGCACCATCGCTCGGTACGAGAATGGGTCCTTCAGGAAAAGGCCGATACGGACAAAACCGCTGAAGACGCGTCCAAACCCGGCAAAACCGGCTCCCCGCCGCCGAGGGGCCGCTACAAGGCGGCGACACCCCGGAACAGCGCCGGGGAGGTGCGGGCCCGCGCCGGGAGCGCCGCCTTCCCCCGGGACGCTGCGCCGCGCTCCCCCCGCGCCGGGTGCCGGGGCCGCTCCCGGGGGCGGCCCGCTGACAGGAGCCCCCCCCCCCCCCGCCGCGCAGGGGTGCCCCGGCCCGGCGGCCACGGCCATTGCGAGCCCGGCGCTTCCCGCCCCCCACGGCCCCTCACGGCCGCCACCTGCCCGCGCCCCCTCAGCGCCTGAGGGGGGGGAAGCGCCGCTGCCCGGTCTGAGGGGAGGGGGATGGGCTCGCCCGGCCGCCGGGGTGCCTTCGCCGCGCCCCCGGCCGCCGCCGGTGCCTACCCTGGGCGCTGCAGTCGGCGCAGACGTCGCTGCTCCTCAGGCGCTTCGACATGGTGCGCGGCGGCGGCGAGACCGAGCGCTTCCTGCCGCGCTAACGGGTCCCCGCCGCCAGCCCCCGCCAGGCGGCCGAGCCGAGGCGGCAGCGCGCAGGCGCACGGCAGCGCCGCCCGCTCCGCCGCCGGCCCTATTCGCCAAGCTGCGTGCGCCAGCGCCGGGCTGCGTTCCGCTTGGCGAACGGGGGCGTGGTGCGGGGCGGCCCCGGGCCGCCATGTTCGCTCCTGGCAAAGGGGCGGTAGTCACGGTCGGCCACGTTTGTCCCTGGCAGACGCCTGCCTCAGGCCGCGCTCCGCTTCACAGAAGCGTTGCGCTTTTGCGGGGAAGCGTAGAGACCTCCCGTAAGTGGCTGCGCCGGCCTGCTCCGCAGTCGCCTCACGACTAGGGCGGAGGGGGAGCTGGGAGAAACGAGGTTTCGGAAGCCCGGCCCGGCCGGCTGGCGGAAGAGGCTGCTCTCCATCAAGCCTTGCCCTCACCCACCATGGCGGCGGCAGGGCGGGCGGGCGAAACCAACGTTCGGTGGAGGCGGGGCGGGGAGCAGCCAGCGCTGAGCGCCGCGTCCGGCCCAACGTCGCGCTGCCGCCCCCCCTCCCCCTGCGCGAAGGGCGATGGGGCAGCTTGCGGGCGGGACGCTCCATCTGCCCGCCCGCGGGGGGGTAGGGTTGGCGGGGAGCAGCAACTTCCTTTTTCCGTGGGCTCGCCGGTGGCGGCAGGCTGAGGGGAAGCCCCCCCCCCCCGCATCCGCCGCGCTGTGGTCCGTCCCAGCCGCTGCCCTGGAGAGACGGGAAGGAGGGAGGTGGGGGTGAGGCGGCCGGGCGCACCCGGGTGTGTGGGGCCGGGGGAGGCCCTCAGGAGTGTGGGGGCGAGGGGAGCGGGAGGTCCCCAGGAGTGTGGGGCTGTGGGGGGCACCAAGAGCAGGGGAGACCGCCAAGAGTGTGGGGTGGGGTGGGCCGTGCCGGCGGGGGTGGGCCGTGCCCAGGAGCAGGGGACCCCCAGGAGTGTGATTTTTGCGTGGGGCACCCCTTGGAGCAGGGTGAAGGGGTTCGTAGGGAGTTGTGGCCCAGTGTCCCCCACCACCACCTGGGGCCGGTGGGTGCCAGGAGAGAGGAGAAGCTCAGGGGGGTCAAGGCTTGAGTAACCTGGGGTCTCCAAAACAAAGAGGGGGGGGAACAGTGAGGGTAGGCACCCTGCTTCCCCCCCTCCTGCAGGTGTGTGGCATGATGAGTTCCCCTGGCAGGGCCAGCAGCGCGTTTCCCCTGCACGTCCTGGTCTGGAATAATGACTACAGGCGGCTGGACGAGGAGCTGCAGGACAAGGTAACCGGGGTGCCTGGCCGGCTGGTGGAGGGGCTGCTGTGGGGCTGGCGGCCCCAAAGAGCTTGTGCCCTGGTACGGGGCTTGGTGCCCCTCGCTTACCGCCCTTCTAGGGAGAAGTAATCTTGGTGGCACTCCCAGGTCTGTTTGCTGGGCCTGTGGGATTGCTGCGCTTCTTTACCTATTTATTTGTGGTTGCGGGAGTGATGTAAGAAGGCGTAGGAATATACTTTTTGTTATGTAAGATATTAAACATTGACTTCTTATCTGTAAAGCTGTGCTCGGAGCATTCGAGTGCAGGTTGCAGAATAGCTCTATGGAAAGTTTTAGGAGTCTTTGAAACAGATCAGGAAGAGCAGATATGATGGACGCTAATTTTTTTTCTGTGCCAGGAAAGCAATAAATACTGCTTACCTTAATGGGAAGTCAACATGCAGAAAAGGTGGCTGCTGCTGCCGAAGATTAAACCAGCCTCTAGCTTGCTGAGGACCAGCAGTTCTTACAGCTTCGTTGCTGTCCAAGACTGTGGGGGCAGCGTTTTTATACTGGCTGGAATGTTTTCAGCATCTCTGGTAAAAAAATGGATCATTGTTTCGTGCTGTAGAGTAGAAAAATACAAAGCTGTTCCCTCTCTGGGTCGGCTAAGCGAGAAATGGTAATGACGCAAGGAAACGGTCTGAAAAGCTGCAGCAAAGCTCGAGCAGCAAACATCCTTCTTGCTGAGATGCTATGTGAAAGCTCTGACATTCGCTAGTGTGGAGTATAGTTTGCAGAAGCAGAGCATATTAATTACATTATACCTGACACCACAAGTATATGAGCCAAAGATCAGCTGTGCCGCCTCCTGACTAGTGACTATCATCTGCAATTCTAACGGTACACCACGATTTACTAATGCTTGCTTAGAGCATGCTCCTGTCCTGTTTTTAGGAGAATCTTTGGAATGCAGTTAGTTCTTAGCTAATTCATGTGATCTTACTCCTTAACAAAATCTTTAACCTTACTGGCACGTTGCTTCTGTGTATTTATTTCTGTTTCAATAACGTTCTCGCCTGTGAAAGTTTGTCATTAAATAAGGATCATTCTGCTTCTTGTTAGTCTGAGACAAGTTCACACCTGTGAAGCGCTGCTTCCTACCTGAAACGCTTTATACTGTACGGAAATGAGCAACGTGTTAAGATGGAATATGTCTGTCTCTTACTTCCTTTATCTGCTTTTAAATAACTTCTTTTTTTGAAGTATTCCAAAGATATGTTTCCTCCTGCTTCCTTGGGATAAGCTTCTTGCTGTCGGAGGGGTGCGTGAGGGAATCAAAAGACACTTGCCAGCTGCACGTGGTATGGCAAATGACGGGTAGGATGTATGGTTACCGGTTAACAGCAGCAAAGACAATTGGGAGGGACGCCTTAGAGTCCTTTACCTGTCAGTGCAGTAGGCATTGGAGCTGTAGGAAGTGGGGAAGCAAATTAATTAGTATTCCACCACAGAAGTGAAAAGAGAATGCTTTAAAATGAAGCTTTCCCTACTCTGTGTGTGATCTTTCCAACTTAATGCTGTCACATAACCGTGTTAACTTGCATAATAACTTTCCTTTCTTATTCTGCTATTGACTTTCCCCTTTTCCTTTAGTTATAGATGCTCTTCTGTTTCAAATCTCTAAGCTAATAGTGAGAAATATGTAAGGTATGAGTATGTTGTGCTTGCATGTTTTGGATATTTATGCCTGTGTAGTTTTTTTTTATTTTAGTGACTTGTACAAAATGCGCTCATTCTTCATTGTGCTGTGTGTGTCAGTCAAATGGATGCTTTGTAAAATACCATTTGCTTCTATACTTTCAAAAAGTGCTATACAAAATTGGTGTTGTATGTCCTGCTACTTCTCCCCCCCCCCATTATGTGGTATAATGTTAAACTCTCTAGTGGTCTCTCAGGCTGTTGACTGTCCATGGTGCAATGCACGCAGACTAGAACTCCTGTCTTCTCCTGAAAGAGACCCCTTCTGAAGGGAGACAGAAGGGGAAATAATTACAGAAAAAGAAATGAGAAGCATCAACAAGAACTCAGTCACGTCTTACAGTGATACTAGTTCTTACCGTGTCGGTTTTATAGGCCCTGTTCTGCTTCTCTTTTTATTTCAGTGGGGAAGTAAGATTGCACTGTACGGAGTGCAGAAGGGCAGTACAGTAGTGTTTGAAAACTGAGTCGACTGTGCACCACAGACTGATACGTGGGAATACCTAGGGAATATTGACTCCTGGGATACTACTGTCAGGCTTTGTTTATATAAACTCTTCTCAGTGTGCTCTGATTAGCTGCATTTGATAGGACAGCTTCAGCATTATTTCTCTCTCGGATACTCAACAGGATGTTGATCAACGTGATCCACGAGGCCGGACCTTGTTGCACCTTGCTGTTTCCTTGGGTTATATAGAATCTGCCAAAGTCCTTCTTCAACACAAGGCAGACGTAACTAAAGAGAATGCACAGGGATGGACAGGTAAAGATAACTTGGAAAACAGAAGTCGTGTTAATACTTTTCAGTTGCAGATGTTGTATTTTGACTGCTTTTACATTATGTGTTTTGCTCAGAAAGCCAACTGAAACTAGCTTGTGTCTGGATTTCTTTCAGTTTTGCATGAGGCTGTCAGTACAGGAGACCCAGAGATGGTACAAATGATTCTGCAGCATCGGGACTACCAGCAGACCTCTATGACACTTGGAGGAGTTCCTGAATTACTCCAAAAGATTAATGAAGTAATTATCTGGTTTAAACCTCTTACTCCAGGCTGCAATTCTCATTCGAGTAGTTCAGTTAAGTAAACTGAAATCAGATGGGCAATTGTGTTCTTCGTTTCAACTTGCATATTCCATAGCGCTGTGGGAGATGGAGACTTTTTCCTTGACTTTACTTTGAAATCCTTAGTCATGAACTCCAGCATTGGAGGCTGAATCTTGAAGGTGTTGCTGTTCCTTTAGTAAAATAAGGAAGAACAGCTCATCAGAAAGCAGCAGTGGTAGGCCAGTGTCTTTTATGTTTGTTAGTTTCAATTTCATTTTTTTAACGTTCATCTATCATGTCTCGAGTTCTGTTCTTTTTTTGTTTTTCTTTATCTAAAATGTTCACGAGAAATGCTGTACTGAATCTTGGATTAAAACTATTTCATGAAGTATTCATAAAGTATTTTCCTTCTTCAGACTCCTGACTTTTATGTGGAAATGAAATGGGAGTTCACTAGCTGGGGTAAGAATCCTGGTCATCGTTACCTCTTCTAAACTGTAGACGAAGGGACTGGCTTATGTACAAATGTCACAAAAGATATGCAGAGAAATATCTGCTCCCCAGAATACTTATCTCTTCACCTCTCAAAATAACCTTTTATATTTTTGTTGCACAGTTATTCTTTGTTTCCTGTTTATTTGCTTCGTTTGGGGTTTGTTTGTTTGTTAATGGAGAGTTTAGCCATTGTTAGAATTGCTGAAGACGTTTCTTGGGGTTTTGTTTACCTGTCTCTGGCTATCGATGACTAAGACAGCGATACACATCTCACAGATAGATGCACAGACTACTTGGGAAATACCTGCTTTTCTTTTAAAGGAATGAACACTAGGCCTTACAGTTGACTTAATTTTCCAAACAGCTAACTACTAGACTGCTAGGAGATGGGGTTTATGCCATTTCACATCTTTTAGCCTGAACTAATGTCTTCTTCCTTTTCAAGTTCATCTTTAATGTAAAGCTGGTGGGTTTCATCCCTAAGCTGATTGTTCTTAAAGCTAAAGAAGATCAGTATCTCACCTCCTTTGGAATAATATCACAATACTGAGCAATCCTGTGTCAGGGATATAGCTTCTGCTGGAATTCAGACTTCCTGTGCGCGAAGTCTCTTGAATATTTTTCTCTTTACTTTCTTCTCATTTTTCTGTTATAGTCCCACTGGTTTCTAGAGTTTGTCCAAGCGATGTCTGCCGCATCTGGAAAAGTGGTGCCAAGCTGCGTGTTGATATCACTTTACTGGGCTTCGAAAATATGAGCTGGGAGAGAGGAAGGCGTAGTTTAATTTTCAAGGGAGAAGGTAAATATTTTAGCATGTCTGCACCATTGATCACCAAATATCATGTGAGCCACAGTGAGAAATCCCAACTTTGCACAAAAAGACCTGTTGAGGCTGAGTACTGAATTTTAGAAAAGTTTCATACATATATTCCGTGAGTGTCTCATAGAGATACTGTTTTGCAGCTTAACGTAACGGCTTAATTTCTTTCCTTTGAGTAAATCTGAGGTCAAAATTTGGTAATAGGGCTAAAATTTGACTTCAGTCTTTTACTTGGTTAAAGTAAAACTTGTGTTCTCCTGCCCCCCAAATAAAAAATAATTTTAGGTACAGCTCCAGATTTGATCTCAGCTGAGTGCAAAATACAGTAATTAGCATCCACCCTGATTTGATACACAGTATATTCTCAGTTTTTCATTCTGGAATACTGTTGCTAAGTTTTTTAGATTGAGATGTACCATTTCCAACAGATACTGGAGGTTGGGCAGAACTAATTGAGATCAATCATGATGATAAGTTTGTTACAACAGAGCGTTTTGAGATTTCCCAACACATGAAGCGTTTGACATTGGGATCTATGACACCAAAAAGAAAAGATGTGGAAAGACGCCTTACATCTCCAATTATTAATACGTGCCTTGATACAAAAAATATTGCTTTTGAAAGGTAAGATACAAAGTTTCTCTTAACAAATAAACACTTCAAGATTATGGGTGGTCATACTTGCAATAAAGCTTTAAAGACAAACTCTCAAAAGCCCTGGTAATAAAAACTTTTAGGGGTAGATCTGAAATTAATTTAAACTTCACATATCATTAGATAAGGAAATTTGGCTTGGTCAGCTTGCCACTATTGCTTGGCAATATTGATTTGCAGAAAAATTCCAGTTTATCGTATTAGAGAGATCAATGTTAATGTCTCATCACAAGTTTGCATTTCATCCAAATCCATATGTATAGTGCTGAAACTAATGGGGAAGAACTTGCATCTTGTAGCTAAGTCAGTCAAATCTCACATTAATACTTTAAATAAAAATAAGTGTATAGTGTGTCTTTCCATAGACACATGTTTGTCTTCCTTGTTTACTACACGTGTTTATCCAGGTATCTGTCAGCTTAGTTCAAACAATCCTTTTTATGAAGCTCCTTTTGGAGTGCTCTGTGATGCAGTAAACCACCCCCATGACCATACAAAACAAGTGTTTTCAAAGTGAGATGTGTAATTCCAACATCTTTCTCCTGAATATTTAGTACCCTTTCAAAGCTGCCCAGAATTAGTCCCTGTGATGTTCGCTGAGCCTTAGTAACTGCAGCATCTACTCATCCAGAAACTAAGATTTCTTAGACAGAAGTATTCCTACTATCCAGTTCCCCAAATTGCAGTGGCAGGTTACTTTTGAAATTGAACTGTGTATTAAAAGCTGCCATGCCCAGGCTGTCGGACAAAATAATTCGGTAAGTTTTTAGGCTGTCCTCCTCTGTGGCTCAGGTATCCACATCTCAATCTAAAATCTGTCTGAGCTTTTGTGCTTTGGCCACGGACTGAATAAGAACAGAAACAGCATGACTTCCTCAGCCCTCTTGTGATATATGTGTTTGTGAGGACAGATCGACCTGTGCTTTTGTCCGGGGTTAATAATCAAATAACCTATGAAATGTCATTTAAAATCAATTTTAGAAAAACGGGCTGGGGATTGTGTAGAAATGCAACTGTATAGACGCTTGTGGTGTTCACTCTTTGTCAGAACCACATCTGGATTCTGGGTATGGAGGACAGAAAAAGCAGAAGGTGTAAATGGTTATGAAGCAAAGGTAAAGCCCATTCTATTCTTTTAAGAGGTCTTATAGCTAACTGAAGCATGATTGTGTTTTGCCTTTATTTCCTGAATATTTCAGGAGTTAAACTTCCTATCGAGAGCTTTATTGTGTTGCCAGCAGAACTGGGCAGGAGTGAGGAACTTCAAGGCTGCCACGTTTGTGGGAGGGATGGTGCCTGTATGCAGGAATGTCAGCAGGGGCTTTAGGGGAGCAGGAGGATTAAAGCGTTTCAGGATAAGAGGGGCAAAAGATTCAGCATAACTGCTAGAACTCCCTTCCATCCAAAAACTGGAATTTAACTCATTCTTGCATATTGTCAATCTTTCACTGTTTTAAAAGACGACGAACCTGTTGGTGAAGTGCCGTGAGCACTCTTTAGTTACAGTATTGCAAGGAAATAACAGCCTCCTGCTGCCATGAGTTGCATCATGAATTCAAGTAATAAAAGACTGCTGGTAAATTAAAGACCCTGACCGTGCTCATGAGTCATACAGTTGCTTAGATTTGTTCCATGTGACACTGTTTTTGTCTCCCATTTCAATTTAGTGAAATATTTCTGAAGATGGCTTTACAGCCTTACTGTGTTAGGAATTTGAGTTAAGAATCACAAGACTTAACTTCCCTGATTCATAAGTCTGTGTTTACTCCAGGTTTTGGAATTTGTGCAATAAATTACATTTTGTAATTTCATTTAACAGAAGAATACATGCTGAATAGCTTTCTACATTTATATGAAGGTTTTTCTGGTAAGACTGCAGGACTCTTCAGTTGGACGTGGGGTTCATTAGTGTTCCTGCAGAATTAAACTATCACTAAATTTCATTTGGAAGGTCGTACGAGTGACCTCTGTCTAGAAATAGCATCATCTGACTTTCCTTCCCCATTCTCTCTTAAAACCTCTGCCCAGGTGGGGATTCTTTCCAGGAAGCTTGGAAATGCCTGTCTAGTTTTGAGGTTGGTTTAGTTAGTTACAAAAGCGTATTTAAAAGTGTGTAAATCTGCTTTCCAGGAACTTGGTTGACAGCAACAGAAGTCAGCCTTTCAAAGTCAATGCCCAAACTCCTTTGCCATTCTTTCGGCACAGGATGCTTGCGAGATTAATGCTGTCTGGAGATACTGTGGTGTATGATTTGCAGTGTTTCTTATTTTATCAACTTGCCCAGCAGGTGGCATGTAGTTTCAGCCTTATCATAGGTCTGTCAAGAATATATTATGTAGGATTTCCATTATACCAAAGCGAATAGAAAAATCAGAGTGCAGCATTTCCTGTTGATCACCAGTATGTTAAAGATTAAGACCTTTGTCAATGGGAGGCAGATCCATGCCGCTTTATTCTGTCTTTAGATTTGTGTACATGGTGCTTTACTAGAGAGAACTCTCTTTTTTTCTTTTTTTTTTAACCTGTGATGCTTTTTTGGTTTTTGTCCTTGTACTTTTTTTTTTTTAAAAGGTATACATTGCAAACAATGTGAATGTGGTCACAAGAATCCGAACGGAACATTTAACAGAAGAGGAGAAGAAAAGATATAAAGGTAGTTTTCCTATAGGATAACTGGAAATAAGTAGAACCTTTTGGCTTTCTGATACCTTCTCTGTGTGACTGCAGACAAACAGGACAGATAGACAAGGGAAATACTTTTCTTGCTGACTTTGCCCTGTTTTACTTTCACATGTTGTGTGTCCGAGGTAGCTCATTACTGGACTCCTAATCTACAAATGAACCAGTATTTATCCTAGCTGTATTTAGAGAAAGGAAGAGCCCTTCGAAACTGTTCAAAGTTTATTGAAAGTTTTAAAGGACTGCGCTTTTCCATGCTTTTTGCTGCTCTGGAATGTATTCATGCTTTTACTTTGCTTTGGCCATGATTACAAGATTCATGTAGGCTTTGTTTGCTTGGACTCTTTGTTTTGTTTTGGTCCACTAATTTTGTCTAGTATTAAAACTAAAGTAAAGGGTGACCAGCCAGTAAACTCGTATGGAAATACTGCCCTTCATTTGCCTACCTTGGGGCCCAGGGGGGGAGGCACTGTGACTAATAAAGCTATCTGCTAATGATAGAAACCACTGAAAATCTTTGCCGCTGTTCTGTGTATTGTACCCATTTTATACTGTCACCTTTAGGTCCTGGGCTTGCCTGGTAAAGCTTACAGGAAATGTGAACGGCTTACTGCACTTTGGGTTAGAGGCCTTGCTTGTTAACCTGGTGTGTACGTTAAATTTTACTGCTTATTAATAGTAATAGATTTTTTGGGTTTTCCCTCCTGTTATCTGAAGCTGACAGGAACCCCCTGGAATCATTTCTGGGTACAGTGGAGCATGAGTATGGTGCTCAGGTGAGTGTCTGACGTCGAAACAGGTCACTGCAGCGCAGAGATCTGTGCTGGTAGGAATTCTGGGTGTGTGGAATCTTGTTGGGCAGCAATTTTGATTATGAGGTTTAAATTTTCCCTGAGGATGTTTTTGTCTGTTTTAAGCCCTCCAATGTTCTGCATGAATAGCAGGTACCTCCTTCTGAACACTCTTACGAAAAAGACATAGAATCCATTAGCACAGCAAGAGCTGGGGTGTGAGCAGTGGCAGTAAATCTGAGCAAGCACAGATCTTAGTGGCAACCCACCAGTAATCTGAGAAGACATGTCCACAGACCTGCAGGAGCCTCAGGTGGGAGATAGTGCTAGCATGGTCAGACAAAGATATGAAAGGATGAAGTGATGTGTTGGCACACTGCTCTTGAGCAACTTGGAGGAAAACCATACATCCTCTGCTGTTCTGAAATGTGGTGGTAATGATTTCGATATGGCTTTAGGAACTCCCTTGCATCTGTACGTACTTAAGTACAGTAGATAATAGATTTGCCAACTGCTGGCTCTGTATCAGGATGGCGTTGCAGATCTTGCGTGGATCTAGAGATTTTTGTTTCAAATACCCCATCAAAGTTTTGCCTTTAATAAAGGATTTGGAGCCTAGAAATGCTGTAGCTTGTGTGTGCATTTCTGGTTGGTTTCTAGCTTTAAAATATTTAAGTAGATTTTTCCTGTCTCTAAAATGCTTGGAGATTTTTAGCCTCAGCAGAAAGCAGTCTAAACGTGTGCACTTGTATTTATGGCTGTGTGTCACTGGTGTCTAAAATAGAGAATGAGTTACTTCACAAGAGGTAACTTCCAAGTTTCTTGTAGTAGCCACTGTCTATTTGTTCCGTACTTTTTGGTTTTTTCTTTTTTTTTTTTCTCTCTTTCCTTATAGAGTACGACCAAGACAACAGAGTATGCTGCAAGTAACAATCCTACTGCTATTACTCTGGAGGAATACTTTGACCCAGAATTTGATTTGAAAGGTAGAGACATAGGAAGACCGAAAGAAGTCACCATTCGAACGCAGAAGTGAGAAATAACATTTTAACTCTTTCTAGTTTGTCTCTTCCCAGTCATCTAATCTCTGGAAACCATTTTTACAAATATCCAGTGTGGTTTTCTCCCAGCTTTCAAAATTAATCAAAAGAGAGATCTTGGAGTATTCAGCTATACTCTAATTCTTCTTCCACTAGGTCAAAGAAAACATTTGGACTAGTGCTGTAACTTGTTAGTGACCTCCTGTGCTTTGCCCTCAGTCTGACCAGGAATGTGGTTCGGTTTCTCAGAGCAGTAACTGTTCTGACTCTTTGAAATGTATGAAGCAGGTGACAATGCTATGTATTTTGCTTTGCATCTGTTCCTAAACTGTAAACTTAGGATGTTTTTATTCAACTTTCTCTTTAAGATTTAAAGCAACCTTGTGGATGAGTGAAGAGTTTCCCTTGTCTCTTATGGAACAAGTCACTCCAATCATCGATCTGATGGCCAGAACTAGTGCTCATTTTGCCAGACTTAGGGATTTTATCACTCTGGAATTTCCACCGGGATTTCCTGTCAAAATTGGTAATACTTAGCAATTTTTATTGTAGCATCTTCTTCATTTCCATTCTTTCTATTGGTTTTGCAGAGTGTATTTACAAATACCATGTTAGTTTTTTAGTAGTCATCTCACTGATACCTAGAACTGAGAACCCAAATGTACATTGTCTTGTATGTCTTGGGGTAATTGAATCCAAATTCTGAATGACCAGTACAGAGGTATAATTTTAAAGACAGTATCATTTCAGTAAGAATGAGCTGTTGCTAGCCCTTTCCTCTTAGCTTCAATGCCTGAGATTTGGCAGATCTTATTATAAAATAAGAGATTTAGAGAGAGAGTGAGAATGACTAAGGGTAACTTCTTGGTGAAGTATACTTTGTCATTACGGGATGCTGCTTGTGGAATACATTCAAGAAACATGCAAGGGTTTGATGTGGCTGTAGGTGTGGAAGTGAATGAGAGAGTTCTCTTTTTGACAGAAGTCTTGTACTCTTTCGTATAGAAATTCCCCTATTTCATGTGCTGAATGCCCGAATTACATTTGAAAATGTCAATGGCTGCAGGACAGCTGACAAAACGTCATCACAAATGGCTGGAGGTGCACAGTGTGATTCAGGTAAGGAGTGGAAAGATGCAGTGTTTGCATCTTTTTACATTTCTGTCAGTGGAATGCACAGAAGAGAGAGGTGGGTTAACTGCAGAGAATGGAACATTCACAGGTGAGAGGAAGCTGCAATGCATTACAGCTGATCTGGAGTGTGTGATGCTAATCATACTGACCCATTCTGCCCCTTCCATGCCTGCCAGACTGACTAAACTGAGCTCTAGCAAGCTTTCCCAAGTATTTTGAGGTCTAAATTCTGGTGCAAGCTATTACTATGGGAAGTGGAATACACAATTCCTGTAAGTGACAGCTAAGTCTGCATGCTCTTTCAGAAAAGAATGGATTACGTTTGAGTAGGATGCTCATGACTGCATATATCCAGTGATACTCTGTCCTATGAGCTGTTGCAGACCCATTCATTAGGAATAAGCTCAGAAGAGCCACTGCGGTATTTATCTTTTGCAACCTTTTTTCCCCCCCCCCCCATCTGGTTTTGTCAGAGTTCAGCCACCTTAGTGCTCTGCTGCACACTGGTTTTATTTGTATAACTTGCCAGCATCCTAAAGGAAGACCCTGCATTCTGTCTTACTGCTGTGCTTGTTTGCCACGGAAGTCTTTCAAAGCCTGTTGGTATATTTAGCCAGGTGGTTAATCTGAATTTTTGGAGTTAACTTAATCATGCATAAACATTCATCAGAATTTTTTAAGTCACAACTTGTAAAAATATACTGTGCCATGTTTGTAACTATATTTGGCTTCTGTAGGTCCTAATTTCGAGGTTGACCAGTCAGTGTTTGAGATCCCTAAATCTTACCATGTCCAAGATGACGGTAGGAACATACATGTGCAGGATGAAGATAACGAGATCATGCAGTTTGCTATTCAGCAGAGTTTGTTGGAATCCCGTGGAAATAAAGTAAGTGTGCTGTAATCTGTGCAGTGCAGATCTGACAGTTTTGACAAGGACTATGCAGCGATAGCTGCATCTCTGAATTAAACCCACGTAGGACCTATTTTTCTAAGAACCTCAGAAGAGAAAAATATAGTAATGTATTTCAAAGAAGAAATAAGAGTGATTTAAGAGTTGCCTTTCAGTGAGTTGCACTGCAGACCTGTTAACTGCTGTGGAATTGTCTGTCTCTCCCCATTTCTAGGAAGTGGGGATGCATTCCAACGGAGCAGTTGCATATTCACAGGACTTCAATATACAGTATCAGAGGTAACTGATTTTTTTCACGTCACGCCATGCAGTGACAGAGCAAAAACACTTCCAACAGTAGCGTGAAGCAATTTTGCAATTTTTTTTGTGTATGTAGGTAACAGATGCACAGAACCCAAGCTCTCTTTTCTTGTGCTTCTTCTAACTTTTACTTTTCCAAGAAGCAGGGACTCCAAACTGAGCCTCCCTGGCTTATATAGTATAGCTCTCTAGCTCAGCTGTGGGACTGGTCTGCGCACATAACGGATTTATTACCCAACAAATAAACACAGTCCTTCTGCTCTGCTCTTAAACTGTGAATTTGGTCCCTCTGGGTTGAGTGTTTGTTTATTAGGTGCTGCACACTTCAGGATAGCTCTTCTTTCTTTTCAAAATCATTATGTAATCCTTAAAAATTTAGCAACATATATTTAATGGACCCTTGAGGATATGCTCTGGTATCTGTGGGGTCTTCCTGCAGTTAAGTGCAAAGAAATCTTTGTGCACACAAAGAACTGCATCCTCTTGGTTCTTTTGTACGTGGAAAATCGTGTTGCCTTTAAAATAGGTGAGAATGTTTTTAGAAGCCCATTGAAAATTTAACTGTTAGTATGTATGAAACATTCTGAGGAACCTTCAAAGAACAGGTTTTACGTTGGGAATTTTATGGATGTTAGAACAACTGCTCTCTTATCCTGAAAACTGCTTTCTGCCCTCTGGGGAGAGATTTTCAGGTTTGCAGTTAGAAAACAGTTGCTAGGAAGGATCATTACAGGAAACATGAAATAGGCTCTGTCCCTTACTTCTTGAAGTTCTCTTTCTCCTTCAGGGCACTGCAGGAGAGCTATCTAACAAGCTCAGGTAACTCACACAGCAGCACCCCTAGTGAACCTTCCAGTTTTGAAAAAGACTTGCAGCTTGCCATGGAGTTGTCTGTCCGAGAGCAGGAGGAACGGGAGAAGCAACGTCGTGAAGAGGAAGATGCAGAGCTTCAGCAAGTTTTACAGCTTTCTCTTGTGGAAAAATAACTCCGTAGCGATCTCCTGAAATAAGGGTGACCCAAATCTGCATAAAACTGAAGCCTTTCAGAGCTGTCAGTCTGAAGACCACTCCTGGATTGCTTAAGTAAACATTTCACCTGCCGCCTTAGTTGGCATCATCAGCTACAAAGAGCTGATTTATTTTTGTTTGAGGGAGTTTCAGATCACGGGACTCTGCATTTGGCTCCCCAACCATGCAGTCTTAGCTTTGAAGGAAAAGTTTTTATCTCAACGTATTTATTGAAGAGCAGATGGAAACTTTGCTTAGCATCAGGATATAGGATTGCAGTAAAGCTTGAAAACCTGATTTATGGGGACTTCAGGAGGGAAACTTCATTACTTACCAAAGAAATATTCATCTGCTTAGTCATTTCTGAATAATTCAAAGCCATTGTCTGTTTCTTCCGGTTGTTACATGGAAGAGTATCTATATGCGCGTATACACACATACAGTAGTTCTTCATGCTGACAGTGTACCATGCTGACAGATGTTTTCTGTTAGTTTTGTTTATATGTGATTGTCTCTTCTCTAGTTACTGAGATTTTATCATGTGCTCCTGCTTAAGAGGGATAATTTTATACTTGAACAGCTAATCCAAGCTCAAGATTAAACTAGTGCTTTCTGAAAAAGGACAAAACAAGTAGCCAGTAAAATTTTAGATCCTAAAATGGGACCATCCGTCTAGTAAAGTAGCAGTTTCTGCAGTGATTCAAAACCAGCTAGTTCCCATAGTCAGAGGGCAGCAAGAAAATAAGCGATAGATACAGGTGCTTCTTGCGATCACTTGGGGTGTGTGCATGAGTGCGTGCCTGTGTGTGGGTGCTAAATTCAAATAGAAAAAAATTCAGGTGAAATTTTAATGTATACTTATTGGAAGATAAGTTTTAATTCTGTCATCTGAAAGGGAAACGTGTGTTGCTTTTTAAAATTCAAATGCTCATCCTTCATGTGAATACATATATATTTTTTTATCTGAATATTTTTATTGATTTTAAAACAAGCCAATATGACTACACTCATAAAAATGGTATTGTAACAATTTGCAAGTATGTTTTAACCAGCTTTCCTCAGGTCTTTCGTCATACAATATATTTGTAGCTATTTTATCTGCACTTCTGTCAGTGTTTACAGTACTTACGCTGTGACTCTCAAGTGCACTCCACAAGTACACAATGTACATCCACAGGAAAGCCTTATGGTAGTTAAATGTGAGCAATATTCCTCTGTTCTGGCTGGCAGAAGTGTGAAGAACCTACGGTACATATGGTCTGATCTTGCTACCTAATCCTGCACTTGTTCCTTGGGCAAAACAGGGCAGTTCTGTGTGACCAACTATTAACCAGTATAAAATCACTATAAAATGGACTTGATCATAACCGGTGGGATGGTGGGTTACTCGGAACCCTATTTTAAACCAATAATCCATTGTTTTACATAGCAAAAGATTAAAATTCCTTCAGCGTACACTAGAACTGGTATATCTGCACCATTTTTGTTTAATGATACAGCTTGCATCCCTAAATAGCTTATTTGGTGTTTGCAGGAATGTTGACTTTCTTGCACAGTGGCAGTGGTCTATGTTGGAATTGCATCTTTCTTTGAAAAGGGGATTACTGTGACTTTCACAGTTGAAAAAAAGGGAATAAGCCTTGCATTGAGCTCTTGACAAAGTTGTGAGGTAGGAGGCGAGACTGCGGGTTTTTCCTCCAGTGGAAATAAAGAGTGCTGTTGCCTTTATAAAACTATCTGTCTGACATTGCTTTTCTTCTATTAAGCATTTCAAAGGTTACAAGGGAGGGGGGAAATACCTTTTTGCAAGCTGACTTATTCTCTGTTTTTTATGTTGTAAACTAAAGAATATTGAGCAGTTTCAGTTCAAGTTTTGTTATGCTCCTGCTTCTTAGTCTGGGACTGTAAAAAAATTTGGGTGATGGGTTTTTGTTGTGGGTTTTTTTTTTTTTTCTTTCTGTGACATTTGCATCATTCCATCTAAACTAGAAGGCCCTGCTTCCCTGAAACAGGTGCTGCTCTCCTTAAACCCTAGCTTACTTTTTACCCAGAGTGTAAGATGCATCCTCTGATCCTCTGTGTGTGCTGGAAGAAAAAACAAAGATACTGCACAGTGTTACACTGCGCACACGAGTATTTTTTTTTTTTCTAACATGGTAACTGGAGTCTTTTTAATAATGATCCTTATCTGCATTTTTGTACATCAAAGGTGACATTATCATCTATGAAACTATCAAAGATAGTTCTGGTTTAGTCTGAAACAGACACATGATCCCTGGAACCATTTTTCTGACATTTTCAGCCAACCTTTGAGTCTCCCCGTGTTGACAACAGGGACCGGTACAGCACAGACAGTACTAAGGCAATGAAAGGCAGGGTGGTGGTAGGACTTCAGCGCTGTCGGCTGGTTTCTGTATGTACCTTTTTGTGAGTAACAGAGAGAGGAGACCGGCAGAGGGTTGCACTTAATAGTAGTGCTGAGACTGCTGTATGAAAGCCGAGTCCAACTTCTCTTTCCAAGGAAGCTCGAGGCTTATGTAGGAAAGCAGAAGCTCAGTTACAAATACCTGTAGTTTCTTCTGAAACTGTAACTAGCTTTTAAATAGCGCAATTTAAAGTTCTTCAAACTGATACCATTTCCACAGTGTTGGTGCTGTGCGGCTGTTCCTGAAAGTGAGACGAAGTAGGTACTTTTTTGTGCTTTTAGACTGTTGTTTCAAGCAGGCAGGCTACGTACAGCAAGAATTCATGATGTGCTTAATTTGGAAATCCTTCTTATACTCCTTTGGCTGACTTTTGATTCAAAATAGTTAGTCTTCATAACTGAGTTAACTGAACTTTACCTGTTAACGTCTGCTGGTAACTGCACTACACTTGCACAATAAGGTTTCATTTTCAGTTTACTCTTAACAGTTCCTTGCTAACAAGCACCCATGAAAACAGGGGCTTCACCCAGCTCTTACTATCACACTGCTGTCCTGCCCCCCCTTCCCTCACCATTGAAAATGGGGTAAGAACTGTAAGATTATCAGAGGTGGGAAAGGGGACTGCCTCATCCCTTCATACAGCTACAGCTGAGTTAATAACAAACAGAACATCCATGAATAAATAAAAAGAGTCCTGGATTGTTTACTTAGCTTTTTATTTGTACAAAGAGACATAGCAGGGAGTGAAGAATGAATGCAAATAAGAATGCTGCTCCTGGGAACTCGGAGCTGTAGCTGCAAGCTACACCATCCATCCCCCCACAAACAGCACACAGGTACAGGCCAAGTTTTACACCAGACGAAGGACCAAGAAAAGTCAGTGATACAGGGCTCGGTCATCAAAAAAAAGAAAAGGATCAGAAAGCAATAGAACAGTGTTACCTTGCTTGCTCACTCATGTTTCACTTAGATTAGTAACTAGATCCGTTCTAGGCCAGTCTCCCACTGTCACTTTACTAATAGAGCAGCAGCAAAGAAAATCCCCCGTTGCAATCAGTGGTCGGTGTCCTTTAAGACAAACTGAACAGAAAATATGTCAGGTGCAGCACAAGGTTTTAGAGAACAGGTCACCACAATTGTTCTGGAAGTTAAGTTTTAAAACGCTAAATAAATTACTAGCCAAAACACCCCTATGTTAAATAGCAAAGTAATACTTAATAAGCAAAATCCAGTTATTACTCATAGCAGTGCAAAACAAAATAGCAGCATTCATATGCAAGTGTGATTTCAGTGTAAACCCTTGAATTTATTACTGAAAATGCATAGAGCAGGTCTGTCCGGAGCTTAAACACAACATACTTCTAGAGAGCCTGAGCCCAGCAGTCTCAAGCATCTGCCTGGCTTGCAAGCTTTTGGAGGCTCCTATTTCCAGTAGGACAGTAACCTGCTCAGGAGCACAAATCCACCTGCAAGGAGAGGAGTGTTCAGCACAGGCTGGAAACCCTCGCCGGCACCCCAGTTCGTAACAGGTTCAGCAGGGCTGTTTTGGTGCAAGGCTGCTTGGGGCTGTTTAGGTAAGAGTTAAAGCAAATAACGTCAGGAATGACAAGCCGGTCCCTAAACAGCTACACCAGGGTCTGCTCATGCTTCAGTATTTCTGCTCAGAGGTAAGCACGTACCAGACCCCCACAGCCACAGCTGCGGTCGGTTGCTGAGCTTTTGCCCTTGGACTATTTTTGAAGGCTGCGCTACAAACACTCAAGACTCAGCATTCAAGCAAGGAACTGAATTAATTGGAAAGCAAAACTAGACGTGGTGTAACTGAGTGCTTGGGCCTGCTCGACAGACAGTGATGTTAATGGTCTGGCCGTGTTCTCGTGCTGACGCAGCGCGGTTCCCCGGGCACTGATCAGAATGGGCGTCACGGCCGGTCGCATTCCCGGCAGCCTCCCAAGGCCCCGGGTGCACACACGCACCAGGGATGCTCTCGAGCACATCACGTCAGATCAGCCTCGCTGAAACGCTGCGTTTTGGGAAGAAGGTGCGTTGCTACAGGCCCTGCTCCAACCCAGCCGGGTTTGCTGCGGAAGCGCTCCCGGGAGGTCCAGGAGCCAGTTTGCTGAGGACTGGGGCGTGACTTCCAGCACCCAGCCATACTGTCATTGAAAGTGACATCACGATGGAGCCACACGATGCTGCGTGGGCAAAGAGCCGTCCACACGACGTCAGGGCATCCCCCGTCGCTGGCAGGAGAGGTGGCGGGACGGCTGGGTGCCAGGCGGGAGAACCAGGCGGGACCGGCAGCGCTTCCCCACGACGGGCCCGCCGGGTCCCGCTCCGCTACCGCCGTCGGACGGGCTTGTAAACGCAGACGGCCATGAGGATGATGGTGAGCAGCAGGGCGCTGAGGATGCTGCCCAGCAGCACTGCGGGAGGAGGGAGCGCGACAGGTTAGGATTTGACTGCCCTCCCCGAGACGTTTCCCCAAATTAGCTTTAAAAAAAAAAAAGAAAAAAAGAAAACCAAGCAGAAAGGCGCCCAAGCGCTGCCGTATTTGCAACCCGCCCCTTGCCGCCGCCCGACCGCTCCTTACCCAGGTTCTGCTTCTGCAGCACGGCGTAGGGCCGGCTGCGCTCCGCCGGGCCCGGGGCCAGCAGGGCCAGCGCCGCCAGCGCCCAGCCCCGCACCGCCGCCAGCGCCATCGCCGCTCCCCGCCGACCGCCCGGTCCCGGCCCCGGTCCCGCCGCCCCCGGCCTTTGTCCGCCCGGCCCGGCCCTTCCTCTTCCTGCCGCCCCGCCCCGGGCAGGGCCCGCCCCGCCGGGCGCCGGCAGCGCCGGGACGGACCTTCCGGGGAGCGGCGGGGCCGGCGGAGCCCAACTGGCCTGGGCTGCGCTCTCCCCGCCGGGTCGCTCCACCCGCGGGGGAGACCCGGGAGCCCGCCCGGGCGTCCCTGCACCCCCGTGTTCCGCCCCCCCCAGCCCCGTGTGCATCCCCCAGCCCCGTGTTCTCCCCCCCAGCCCCGTGTTCTCCCCCCCCAGCCCCGTGTGCATCCCCCAGCCCCGTGTTCTCCCCCCCAGCCCCGTGTGCATCCCCCAGCCCCGTGTTCTCCCCCCCAGCCCCGTGTGCATCCCCCAGCCCCGTGTTCTCCCCCCCCCAGCCCCGTGTGCATCCCCCAGCCCCGTGTTCTCCCCCCCCCAGCCCCGTGTGCATCCCCCAGCCCCGTGTTCTCCCCCCCCAGCCCCGTGTGCATCCCCCAGCCCCGTGTTCTCCCCCTCCCAGCCCCGTGTGCATCCCCCAGCCCCGTGTTCTCCCCCCCCCAGCCCCGTGTACATTCCCCAGCCCCGTGTGCTCCCCCCCAGCCCTGTGTGCATCCCCCAGCCCCGTGCTCTCCCCCCCCAGCCCTGTGTGCATCCCCCAGCCCCGAGTGCTCCCCCCCAGCCCCGTGTACTTTCCCCAGCCCCGTGTGCTCCCCCCCCAGCCCCGTGCGCTCCCCCCCAGCTCTCGGCTGTGCTCCCCTGTTCTGTTCTGCACCACCCTGAAGGAGAGCGGGAGCCGCCGGGAGGGGACGGTGAGGGTTCAGCGCGGTGGGCCAGCACACGGCTGAGATGTTGGCGGGGAGCTGCTGCTTCGCCTCCGCCGTGGTGAGTGTGGGCGCTGGAAAGTGTTTAATGGGCCCAATAACTGCTGAGAAATGGTGAGACTGCATTGGAAGTGATGTGGCGTTACTGGGAAGCCGCGACAGACGGCAGGTGGCTGGTTCACACCAGCGCCAGGGCTGCTTCACCCTGACCCCAATATTTGTTTTTAAACTGAGATATATTAAGGTCTTTTCTTCTTCACGTGCTGGAGGCTGCCACTTCTCTCGCAGCCAATCCTCCTGGCTCAGCAGAGCTGCCGCATCGTGGGGGCAGAGCCGGGACCGGGCAGCCGGAGGGACTGACCTGCCTTCCTGGCCTGAGGGGCTCTGGCTGCAGCAGCGTGTTCCCGGGAGCGACCCGAGGGGCCACTCAGTTTCTCTACCAGACTTTTGCTCTTTGCAACAGAGCAAGGTATTTGTGTGTCAGGACAGCGGCAGCCCCCCCACCTCCCCCAGCCCAGCCCCGTGCTTTCAGCCGCACCACGGCGCTTTGTGAACACAGCATGGCAAGCTCTGGCTCCTCTCCCTCCTCTGATCTCCTAACAATTGATATCAGCTTTATTTTCCACACCACTCACGGCACAGCTGAAGGCATGCACTGCTCACACCAAGCAGGTTTGCGCAGCAAGGTCGCGAGCGTCTCTACGCAAGATGTGTTCACGGCTTGTACCGTCAGACAGCAATCCCTCTGCTGCGGCACTCGCAGCTGCGCCTCCGTCTTCACAGGGAGTCGGGCTTCACCTCCAAACCGGAGGAGTTTGGCCCTTGGCTTCCTGCGGCGGGTCCCGTTCTCCCTGCTGTGGATCAGAGGTTTTCCTGCCTGCAGCGAGAACGGCCTCCGGTCTGCCAGCACGTGCTGGCGGCACCGCTTCCGCCGAGATGCTCGGGTGCAACGAGAGGCGGCGGCCGGGGAGCTGCCGCCAGCACGTGCAGCTGCCGGGGGAGACACGAGGGGCAGGTTGCTGTGAAGAAGGTGATGGCAGCTTCTCTTCTGCCTGCCCCATTGCTTTGTTGGGGCAGGAGCAGGAAGCCGAAGCAGTCTCTGTGTCCCCTGGACGTGCCGCCAGGCTACAGGACAGGTGACATGCACACCGCCTCTGCTTGGGGGTCTCGCGTTGTTTTCTCCGGCCGAATGCAGATGGCGAGGCGCTGGAGGGTGTAAGCAGGCAGAGAAAAAAGGCAATGGACTTCCTTCCCACACCAGGGCCTGGTGCCACAGGCAGGGCTGCCTGCCCTGGCGTGCCAAAGCCGTCCCCACCAGAATCTCGCTCGCTGCAGGGCTGGGGCTGTGTCAGCCTGCAGCAGACCACAGCGGGCAGGAGGTGTCCCAAAAGTGGGCCGAGAGGAGGGGTGACAGTTGGGGATGGGTCTCCTGCCTCCAGGGCCATGCTGATGTAGTCCCGCTGTCTCCTGGCCCAGCCAAAATCACAGCTTCAGAAATATGACTTAAAAAGATCAGGCCATCGAGCCATGCTCTTCTGAGCCCTTTTCCAAGCAGCTGTCCAGGTGTGATTTAATTGCCACATGAACAAAGATGCTGAGGAGCCCCGGTCTCGCACTGACCCAAGCGGGGGTCCCTGCCCACCCCCAGCCTGTGCAGGGGCCGCAGGATTGCCTGCCCCACTCCTGACCTGCTTGAGAGACCCTGGCGTCCAGACGAGCTTGTACACCATGTAGAAGGGGATGCAGATGAAGGACGATGCTCCTATGAGGTACCCCACTGAGATGCTCCACTCCGGGTACTGATAGTCAAAGAGTGTCAGAGGCGGCTGGTCCAGGAGGGAGCTGACGACTATGAACTGTAACGAAGCGGAGCACGTTAGGGAAGGACGCTCATGGGGCCAGACCATGGCAGGACACGCTCCACTGCCAGTCACAAGCAGGCACAGGGCTGCAGCAGGGCTGTACAGCCCGCAAAACCCATGTGCACACGACACGGGGCCAGAAAAGCTCTTTTGTGATAGCCGGGCATCTCTGGCAGACCAGCCCCGTTGGCTCCCCACAGAGAGCAGATCAGCTGCGACATCTCCCCAGCCCCGGCACTGGTGCCGGCTCATCCCATAAGTTATCCCTATATCCGCATCCCACTGCCACCCCTGCTTTCCTAACCGTGAAAGGCCAACATGGACATTGCAGTGACATTTCCCAGACTGCCACCCCTCGCTAGGTATGGGCTGGGAGGTCTTCATCTAACAAACCCCACAGAGACAGTGGCCTGCAAAGGCTGCACGTCCCCGTGCTGAAATGAAATCATTTGCTGTCTGCTTTGATTATAATACTTCTCCCTTAATAACCTGGGCAAAGCGCTTGGAGCCGTAATTAATCCTCACAAGGCCTCTTCTCCTGCAGATCCAGTGAGATTAGACCCCTCTGTCTCTCGCAGATGGCAGCCTTTGAAGTGCCGGGGGAGCTGGCATTTCAAAGGGGATGGATCCGGCCCAGTGCACAGCGCCGCAGTGCCATCAGAGATGCAGCCACGACTGGCCGTGCCAGTGTGAGCGCGGGATGCTGCGGACCAGGAGGGTGAAACGGGGCCGCACTCACGCCCGTGTGAGCACCCAGCTGCCAGCTGCCAGCTTTGTACTGGAGCACAGCTCCAGAAGAGGCTGGAAAATGCACTTCCAGCTCCCTTTCTCATTGAAACCCGCTGTCCCAGGGGTTGCGGACAGCTTGTCATTGCCCGTGGCTGGAGCAGCAGCGTGGGGAGCTGGCAGGGAGGGCTGGCATGATGTCCTACAGCCCCAGCCAGGACCCCAGTGCACCCTCCCAACAGCTTGTTCACCCCGTGCAAGCGAGAGGGGAGCCAGCGGTGCAGGCACCCGGGGAGCTGGGCAGCAGCAGCAGCAGCCATGGAGGGGAAGAGCAGCTCCCCTGCAGGGCATTCAGAGCGGGGTTGACAACCTGGTCTTTAATTCGGGCTATAGATACTCACTGCTAACAAGGCAGGGCTGATGGCGACCCAGCACACCTTCCAGAACATGCCTGGGGTGAAGCCCAGCATGGCTTTCACGTCATGGGAGAACCTCTGTATCCCTGCCGGAGGAGAGAGCCATCACAGCCCCGGAGACCCGCAGAAGACGTGGGTACAGGGACACGGACACGATGCCCTCCGTGCCCCATCCCAGCCTCGCCAGGAGTCACGCACGTGCTTCTGCCCCCAAACCCCCTGGCATTTACTCACCTGCATAAGGTTAAATACCCATGTAGGTGCCTGCAGGATGTTTTTCATAACAGAGGCAGTTTCTTACCGTAAAACCAGGAGACAGCAATTGTTTCCAGTAACACCACCGCCAGGATTGAGCAGCCAGCACCAAATTCCTCCAGCAGTTTCACCACGTAGGCTCCCCCCTGGAACAGCACAAGGGAGGGGAGGGCAGCTGCAGGGGTGCGGAGCAGGTCTTTGGCAATGTCCCGCACCAGGGGTTGTTGGAGAGACGAGTAGGTGTGTGGCGGGGACGGGAGCGGAGCGGTGCCCGGTACTCACGTAGGTGAGAGTGCTCAGGGAGCCCAGGAAACAGACTGTGATGAGGCCGAGGACGAAGAGCTCCCGTCGCCCAGCCAGGACCTGGGGGTACTCGTCCATCACAGCCGTGATCACGGCCTCCAAGCCCCCAAACTGCAAAGGAAACGCCGGCGTGGGGTGGAGAAATGAGACGTGGGGACAGTCCTGCTCCCCGAGAAAAATCTGCTCTGCTCACGGCCCCCTCTGCCTGTGAGCAGAGGGGGGACATCCCATCCCGTCCCCTCCCTCCATCCCCGCTCTGGCCATGCTCGGAGGGCTCAGGCAGGCAGCTCTCCTTCCCGAGGCCATAGCTCCCCTTGTCACCCCGCTATTAGCCATGGGACACGGCCATCCCCAGACCCCACTGGGGACACGGCTCCAGGCTGCATGGCTGTGCTGTCGCACTCCACAGAGGTGCCTACCGTGCTGTCCAGCCCCAGCGTTATCATCATCAGGAAGAATATGATGGCAAAGAAGGTGGATCCCACCATGTTGGCGATTGCTTCAGGGTAGGTGATAAAAAGGAGGCTTGGCCCTGGGAGGGGACACCGGTTTGGTTTGCTGTTCACCGGCTGCTCTGGCACAGCCCTGGGTGCCGGTGGGAATGCGCTTGGGGAAGATGCCCCAAAGCCAGAGTGGCCGTGCCTGGCCCTGGCTGAGAGACAAGGGCCAGACACCTCTCTGTCCTCTGCTCCTGGGAACGGCTCCTGGGCACAAGCCCCCACACCCTGGCAGACCCCAGGGCCAGCCATCACCCTGGCCCCCCTCGGCCACGATGGGCACACAGAGCCCTGGGGCACCTGGGCACCGCGGGGCCAGGATGGGGCAGTTGTGCTGGAGAGAGACGAACCTTTATCTCTTGCAACATCCTCCACCTCCACGTCCCTCATCTCAGCCATGTAGCCGAGCACGGTGAAGATGACGAAGCCCGAGAGGAAGCTGGTGAGGCAGTTCACCATGCTGGTGATGAGCGCGTCCCTGGAAAGCAGAAAGCAGGGAGACGTGTCCTGCGGCAGAAACGTCCCTCCAGCACAGCTCTCGCACCATCTCAGCTGACCCAGTCGCCTGCACCCCCGCCAGTTCCCTCTTCCAGCCCCGCATACCAAAACCATCAGTAAAATGGGGAAAGATGCTCAGCCTGTGGCCGCGGGGTGCAGGAGCTGTCAGGATGCGGCTCCACTGCAGCCGTGCCTGGTGCAGCCCCCATGCCCACAGGGTGCAGCCCCTGTGCCCGCAGGGACCCATGGCTGCGGGAGCTCACCGGTAGCAGTTGTTGTGGAAATGGTTGTAACTGGCGAGAGCAAGAAGGACACCGAATCCAGGGCCCAAGGAGAAGAAAATCTGCGCAGCAGCATCAACCCAAACCTGGCAGGAGAAGCAACAGGCAGGCTGGAGAATAGGCACGGGGTCCTGGGGGCTGGGAGGTGCCCCACGGCGTGCCTACCCCATAGCATGCCTACCCCGTAGCGTGCCCACCCCACAGCGTACCCACCCCACGGCATAGGGATGGGGTCCTTGTTGGTACATACTGCCAAACCTCCTCTCTTGCCTGGGGCTCCTTCCCCTGCCCCGTGCTCCCGCAAAGGCATCCCAGGAGCAGGGGAGCTGCCATGGGAAGGAGGGAGCTCGTTTCCACCCTGGGTCCTGCAGCAGCAGAATAAAGCAACAGCATCTGCACTCCCCTGTGCCTGGAGGGGGGACGGAGTCGAAGGGAGCCCCGAGACCCCCATGCCCACTCCTGCCCTGGCAGGTTCAGTCCCAGCAGCACGACCCTGATTACCTTTAATGAGAATTCTCAAGTGCTGCCTGGTAATTACCCACAGGAAGCCTATTGTCAGGTCAGGGCGAGAACACAGCACAAACAAAACCCAGTGGCAATGAGATGGGTGATTCAATTACAGATTTACATTTCCAAGAGCCTGTCCAGGGCGTCTTGTTTCTGTAGGAACAAGGGCCCCATCGCACTGCGGCTCTGGCCAGACCCTCGAGCAGGAGTGGCTGTGTGTCCTGGGGAGGGGGTCTGGGTGCTGCCATTCCCAGGGCGGGGGGCAGCCGGAGCCGGGGTGGTGCATCCCACTGCACACTCACTGCGGTGCTCAGGAGCTTGCCCCAGTCCGGGCGCAGGTAGAAGATGACCCCTCTCCAGGCGCCAGGCAGGGTAGCCCCCCGGACCAGCAGGATGAGGAGGACGACGTAGGGCAGCGTGGCCGTCACCCACACCACCTGGAGAGAGGCAGCCATCAGCCCCTGGTGCCAGCAGAGCTGCTCCACCAAGCGCCCAATCCACCTGTGTCGGGCACGGCCAGCTCGCTCACGGCTGCCCAGGGTGGCCGAGGGGTAGGGGTGTGGGGAGGAGGCAATATCCCATGTTTAAGCAGCCAGGAAGACCCCACCAGCTGCCAGGCACATGCTCTGCTTGGTCCCTCCTGCCTGGCCCTGGCCATGGAGGGGATGCTGCATGCCGGGCTGCAAGCCCCCCCGTGCCCAGGGCTCTGGCACGTCCATGCCCTGGCAGGGCTGGCAGCAGAGCCCTCTTTCTTACCTTCCCGGAGGTTTTCACCCCTTTCCACAGGCTGAAGTAGACGATGGTGAAGATGAGGAAAAGGCAGAGGAGCAGCTGCCAGTGGATTCCCCCCATGTCGTAGAGACCCCCGGACTTCTGGATCTCCAGGACCTTCCTCCTGCGGGCAGGGATCCCCACAGCCGGGGAGAGTGTCTCAGGTCAGCATGGTGCTGCTGGCTGTGCCCTTGCAGGCAGCCGGGGAGCAGGCTCAGCCCTGGGCAGGCAGTCCCACACTCACCTCTCTCCCAGCGCACTGAGAATGGGGACCGTGAGCTCCCCAAGAGCATCCCCATGTGAAAGCCTGCTCCCAGGCACCCCGGTCCTGCTCCCCGCGCGGCAGACCCGAGTGCCTCCACAGGGATGTGCCCCAGCTTAAACACATCATCCACGTATGTGCACTTACGTATAAAACTCTTCGGCGGGGGACCTGGAGAAGTTGGTCCAGGTCACGTTGCTCCTCCCGAAGTAGTTGGTGCAGTCGGGCGTGTTCCAGGGGTTGTCGCAGCTCGCCCAGGGCAGGGTGCCCGAGAAGGACGAGTAGAAGTAGTAGAGAGCCCAGGCGATGATGGTGTTGTAGTAGAAGGAGACGTACAGGCCAATGATGCAAATGGCAAAGCCGATGCCTGGGGAAAGAGGGGGGCAGACTCAGCAGCCCGCGCCGGTCCAGCCCTCTCGCTGTCCACCGGGACGCGGCTGCGGGGACCTGCACCACCTGCGTGGCCCCGCTCACCAACACTGCATGGCCCCGACTGCGTGGCAGTGGCCTGGGGCTGGGGGTCTCTTACCTTTAAAGATGGGGCAGATGCGCTTCCAGATGGGGATGGCACCCGTCCTGTGGAACTGCCCCAGGGCCAGCTCCATGTAGAAGAGGGGCACCCCTCCGAAAACAGCCATCAGTGTGTACGGGATGAGAAAGGCTCCTGCGGGGTGAGGAGCAGAGCGGCAGTGACCACCGCGGCCCCGCGCTGGCCGGTGAGCACAGGCAGGCTGCGGGTGGAGGGCTGCCACTGCCATCCCTCCCAGCGCTGCAGGGATGTGTCACGGAGCAGCGTGCACGAGGGGTTTGGATGTGTGTTTGTAAGATGCTTTGCAAATTATCTGTTCAGAAGGGGCTCGCGGATGTGAGGACCCTGCTCGGTGCCCCAGCCTCCTGGGCTGCTGTGCTGGTCCCCGCTGGCGTCCCAGCCTTCGCTGGGGAGAGATCGTTTGGCCGGGATGGTACAAAGAGCAATAGAAACCATCAAGGGATAGGGCACCACGCACCTCTCAGGTCTAGAAGAGTTTTGGAGAAAATCCCACTGAATATGCATGGTCACCCCGAGACACAAGTAATTAGCGCTGTAATCTGCATTATTCATAACAATGTCATCTGTACCAGGGCTACACTTGTACCCCATGGAGGTTTTGGAACTGGAGCTGCCCACCACGCTCGTCAGAATAGCCCTGCTGGGATTAGTTAATTTAACCCCCACGGCTCCTCTTTCCGAGAGCCCTCCACGCGCTCCACCCTCAACCCCTCAAGGGTTTCTCTTCTAGGAACATCTCCAGCTGATGGGTGAGCCCAGCACTGGCCTGGATCAGCTCTCCCGCCCTGCGTGGACCATGGCTGTCCTTTCCAAGAGCTGCTGTTTGAACTTCTCACCTTCCTGTGTGCGTGGGGCGGGTAAGGAAAGCATCTGCCTGACCCACATCAATGAAGAGTGGCTAAAGTTTGCTCCCGGTCCCACAGGAGTAAATCACAAATAACTGTGCTTGGATGTGGGCACCTGGGATCCACATTTTAGCCTTGAGTATGGTACTAATTATCTCCTTCTAATTTTCCCAAGCAGTAGAGGACGTTACCCGAATGCTGACTTTGGCAATTAAATCCACTGTGCTTTTGCAAACAGCACAAAATTTTCATTCCTCATTTTTAATTTCCATGCAAGGGGTTTTTCTACTCTGCTCTATTTAAAGCAATTTATTTAGTTGTCATTTACTCAAGGTTTTTTCCTTCACGGACCTTTTGTATCTTAACTTGCTGTTGATCCCTCACAGGAGCGAACACCTGCAGCCCTGTGCAGCGCGGGGCCGCGCGTCCCGGAGAGCCGGGGCTCCTCCGTGGGGTCCAGCACTGCCGGCTGCACGTCCGGGATCTGCGGCAGGCAGCTGGGATGCTTGCGAGGATTATTTTAAAACACAAGCCATCAGAAAGGGTTGCTTTCACAAAGTCACAAGATCATAAAGGGTGCAAACCTTCCACCCTAAATTTGCAGATTCTTAATCCTTTTATGCAGTTTGGACCACGCTAGTTTTCTCTTTGTGATCCTAGAGCTGCTAACGCACCTCCAACCATGCCAGGGAAGGAGTGAATGACAACAGGGAAGGAGTGAATGGAAGGGGATTTTGAATGAAGAAAGACACAAAACAGAAAAGAGACAGATGTCAGGAGAAGTTGGGTCAATCTCCAAACTGCCCTCTCCGGAGAGGAGCAGCTAGAGACAAAGAAAGAAAAGCAGCAGCGAGTTTTTCAGCATCAGAAAGATGAAAACCAGATTTCTTTTCTCCAAAAGAAGACTTAAATAATCCTAGCGGTGTCCTTACCCCCTCCGTTTTGGTAGCAGATGTAAGGGAATCGCCAGATGTTGCCCAGATCGACAGCGAATCCGATGACCGAGAGGAGGAAATCCATTTTTTTGCTCCATTTGTCCCTGGGGTGGCTTTGGGACCCCGGGGGTGCGAGGCCGGCTGTGGGACCCAGGCGGGGGGCCGTGCCCTGCCGGGGAGGGCTGGCGGCAGGCGCCGGGCAGGGCTGCTCTGCCATCCTGCCACCCTGGCAAATCCTGCAGGATTCAGGCTGAGTAACTTGGGGACGGGAAGGATTTTTCTGTTGCTGATGACAGATCCGAGGAGGGGAGGGTCAGGCTGACTGCGCTTCCCCACCTCCCGCTGGAAACCCACAGCACCGAGAGCAGCCGGCAGAGAAACCCGTCCTCTGATCAAAGGCAGGAGGCGGGAGAGCAGTTTTCTGAGCACAGGGCTGAGGCGCGGGGACCAGCTTCACCGCACGGGTCTCTGTCCCCTCTGCTCCCTGGGTCTGCGCCTGGGCGGGTGCATTTTGGGGTTGGGTTGGGGCTGGTGAAACAGAATTGTATTTGCACCCCGAGGTGGTGCTCCTTCCTCCTGACAAATAGTTATTTCTTTCTCCTTGGTGTATTTTGCAATTACCACTCTACGAATGATGACACCAGACCCACCAAAGGAGACGACCACTCATTCTTGCAGGGGAAACTCTGTGGAGCGAGCGGGGCCTGGAAATGCCCCCTGGCCGGGAGGCAAGCACAGGGCACAAACTTGACTGGTGCTTGCCATGGGCCCACCGGACCCTCGTGGGCTGGGGGCATCTCTGTGTGCGGCCGGGAACCAGCATCACTCGCACAGAGCCGCCCGGTTTGAGCCATCCCGCATCGCCCCGTCTGTCCTCATGGACTTGCTGGGTCTTTCTGTAGCCCAGGGGTGCGAGTTGTTGCAAATAAGCCTCTGGAAAGTGAAGTAACTTTTGCAGCTCAGATGCAATCAGGGAGGGGATAGCAGTGTACCAAAAGCCATTGCTCTCTTCAGTTTGACAGTTTAACAGCAAATTTTATGGCAAATGAAAAGTGCCTGTGGAGGCTTACAGCCCAGGCAGGTCCCTGTGTCTCGCCGCCAGCTGCGACACAAGGGCCGGTGCCAAGCGAGCCCTTGCCCAAGGCCACCAGGTGCTCCCAGGGCCCCGGGGTGCTCCAGCACCGGCTTTTCCAGGCACCCTCATCTGTAATTAAAAGAAACCACAGAAGAGATCAAACTGGGAACTGCAGCTCTTAGGGCCATGGTTAGCGGGTTGCTGTGATGACCTGATGCAGGTGCCCGGTGTCTGCCCAGCACGGGAAACCTCTGGACACTGTTAATCCTTCAGGCACACACATGGAGACCCGTTAGAAACGTCCAGTCAAAACCACACTTTTCTTTTCTGGTGTGTCTGGTGCTGGCTGCCGGGGCTGTCAGACCGGAGCAGCTCAGGGGGCTGATGCTGCTCCCTGGGCGGACGTCCTGGTGCTCTGGGTGGCTGCAGCGAGGTGCGCAGGACGGGCTGTGCCTTGGTGGGTTCAGCCCAGGCCGCGGTGGCATAGTCACCTCAGGGCAGGGACGCGGCTCTGCCAGGGGACGCCACCCCACCGGCTCCTCGCCTGCACAGCGTGAGCACAAGAGTCCTGGGAACGGGATGTTTTTCTCTTAACCAGCTACCCCTCCTTGCCCTCCTGGATTTGGCTGCCCCCAGCACCTCGCCGTGTGTCCCCAGGTGTTCCCTCACCCGCTGTGGGGACCACAGCAGTGGACGGCCGAACCGGTCCCCAGCCCCGAGCTGCCCCCTCCCAGCGGGCAGTGATGGGTGGTGGATCCGCTCCCGCCACCCACCCGCTGTCGGTCCCCGCGCAGGGCGGGCTGTGCTCGGCACGGCTTCTCCCTCTCTGCTCATGGAACGTGAAATTATTGTTCCTTTTAACACCTCTCATTTGAAAATGCAACAGTTTTCTGCTGGTGGGTTTTCAAGGAGTGACTGGCAACAGCTCTCTGCACGTGTTTTTCTCCGAGCAAAGGGGTTTAGTTGGAGGGTGTCAGGCTGACCCGACGCGCTGGTCCCTGCGCTGGGTGGGGAGCGAGTGGAGGTTGGGGGGGTCCTGCCACGGCCAGGCAGAGCCCCCGCTCCGTGAGCCCGCGTGCACGTGGCCCCATGGCTTTGCCGGTGCAGCTCTCCCCCGAGCTGAGGCCCAGCACACAGGTGAGGGACAATTAATCTCCTGTGGGTTTATAAGGGATTTGTGTCACTCCTGGGACTTTGCAAAGCCGTGAATTTCAGTTGCAGTCCTTACAATACGGGTGTGGGCGCAGCCGTTGGAAATTAACGGCAAGGCTGTACTCAACTGCTGGTGCTGCGGGGGGCTGGCAGAGGGGCTGCAGCCACCGAGGGCTCTGAGTCTTCCCTTGCTTGGGGATGAAGGTGAGAAATCCCCGCTGCTGGCGTGATCTGTCTGAGGAGCGTGCTGGGGGAAGCAAGGTTTAATCCCCCCTGACTGAGGACCATTCTAAGGGCGTAAATGACAGAACAGAGATAGCTGGTGCCATAGCAACTGTAAAAAAATAATATCTCTCTCGCTGTAGCTGACCCTTCTTTTCTCCGGGTAGTTTACATGCAATGGCTCGGTGTGCCACGTGTGGAGACCCTCCTGCACCCGGGTCCTGCTCACTGCTCAGGAAGCCTCAGCAGATGGGCTCAGAGTCACCCCCAGCCCCAACGGGAGGAGCTGGCCGCGCTGGTAGCAGGGTGTGAGAGGTGGTCTGCAGTGGTCTGTGGGGAGCAAGTCCCCCCGCAGCATCCCTCAGCGCGGGGCGCTGGCCTGAGGCCCCTTCCCGAGTGTGAAGCAGCAGCTGTTCAAACACTGGCATCTTTTTAAAACTAAGCTACTTGCTCTCCTGAAGAGCCTCTTGCTTTCTCCGCATTGATCTTTTAAATTATACATAATGAGAGGCCCGAGGTGGGCTTTGTACTTGCACCTTGGGCAGAGCTGAGCATGCAGGAACAGCACTAGCCAGGCACGGCTGTAGCTATTCCCACAACAGGTCCAAGCCAGAGCTGCACGGTGGTTTTGCAACACAGGGATGTGCAGGCCGCATGTTGCTGTTTATAAGCTCCCTATGCCAAGGCACCGGCCGGTATCAGTTTCCCAGCACGCCGGTGCTGCTCCGCTCCAGCCGAGCCGATGTGCCGTGCCGTCGGTTCGATGCCAATGCTGCCGTTCCAGCAGCCTCCATCCCTGACAGATCCCCCCGGGTCCTCGCTGGTGAATGAGCCGCGAATGCACCCAGTGCTCCCGTCCCGCTCCCCCAGCTCCCACCTTCTCCTCGGGCGCCCGATCGCCCACCCGTGCCGCTGCCTGCTGCCTCTCTGCACCGACCTGCTAATGCGGCTGCCTCTTCTCCAGCATCGGGTCAAGGCTGCCGCTGTCAAGTCAATGAGGAGAGAGCTTTGAAATCTTAATTTTTTTTTAGAAGCTGCCAGCTGGAAAAACCATTGCAGGTTCTCAGGGCTGCTGGAGACGGGAGGAGGGCAGAGGGAGGGGTGTCTTCGGGAGCTGGTTTTCACTGCGAGGAGCTGTGCTCCCCAGAGTCAGCCCCAGTGTTTTGGGGCCCTGTGAATGCCGAGCTCCCAGCTGGATCCTGGCTCTGCGACCTGCCGGAGAGACGAGTTTTCCCCAGAATTTTGCTTATTCTGGTCACAGTTGTCCAGCCCCTGTGTAAGGGGCTGTGTGTGTTGCTCCAGCCTGGCCCATCAGCTGTACTGCCTGGGACTCAGGGTGCTCATCAGCGACACACCAGACGGGGGGTTTTCTGGGTAAAATGTTGTTATTTTGCCAATTGTAGCCAAATATTTTTGTCCATCATCTGACACTCAATTAGAAGCATTTCAGAGAGGAGGCTATGGAGACTACATAGCATTTGAAATAATACACAGCTGAAGTCAGGGGTGCTGGATCCGAGCGTTCGCTTTGGCCCGTGATGAGGAAGGGGCAGCCGGCAGGCGGCTACGACGGGGGTCTCTGCCTTTTATTTACTGCAGCTCACGCTCCGAAAGCTGGCTGGTCCCCTGCGCATCAGCCATCACGTTGTCTGAATTCCTGCAACATCACGGTCAGACGTAGTCTGTGGGCTCCCTTCATCAGTTTAGTTTTGCTTTTTCCTGTCGTTTTCTTTACTCAAAGCACAAATCACTTTAGATTTAAAATGTAGAGTTTAAATCTAGCTCAAATCAGATTTAAATTTGAATTTCCATCGTTAGAAGTTGTTTCTAAACAGTACGATTACTTGATTAGCAGATTGCTTTTATCCTACCTGCTCATCCATGCAATGAAATGCAGAAAAGTAAATTGTGGTCTTAAAACAACTATCCTGCTTAAGCCGCAGAGGCAGCAGTGGGAAGTTTAATTTAATTACCATGATACTCAGAGATGTAACTTAATCACATTAAGTATAGATCAACGTGCTCTCATTTAAGCTCTCCAGACTTCAGAAAACAGGGGCCAATCGTCTCCCACCCATCTTTAATCCAGGGAGAAGCAGAATTTTCCAAGGAAAAGGAACCAGCAAGGCTTATGGAGAGCTTGTCCCTGGGCTTGTTTCAGTGAATTTCTCCCCAAAGGAACGTAATAAATTAGTAATAGCTCCCACCCCCACTCACCGTTGTTCCTGGGGAGAAAGAAGCCCCGAAAATCGCTTTTTGTCCCTCTCAAACGGCCTAAGTGTTGCCTTACTTGGTACACGGTCCCACAGAAGTGCCAGCACCACCAACCACCTGAACGTCTCTGGGTTCATTCAGCATGTGGACGCTGCCCACCCTGTGTTAGCCTGGAGTATCGCAGGGAGATTGACAGGACGGAAGATTGTACAAAACCAGCACGGTTCATTAACAGGAATCGAAAGGATCTTCTTCCTCCTCTGGGCTTCCCTCTGCCAGCGCTGTGCATTTGAGTCAAACTCACCAGGTGGTCATCGCTCCCCCGAGCTCGGCAGAGCCCAGGAGGAGTGTGGGTCCCCTCGGCATCACCCCTTGGCCGCATCCTGCTGGCACAGGCGCGGGGGGAACCAGGCAGCACTTAGAGCACAAATGCTACGGCAGAGCTGCCAAGGTGTTCTGGGTTCTGTAAAAGCTGCTTGGCCTCACCTTGACCCTTAAAATAAGGGGGGTTTGTTTGTTGGGACAGGTCCTAAAAGAGTTGTTTTGACTCAGCTTGGACAGACCCGTTTTCCTGATTCAGGTGCTAAACTGAACAATTCCTGCTGTCCAAGTCAAGGTCGATGCCTCCAACATAATTTTCACAATAGCAAAAGTGAGAAACAGGCGGGAGAAACTCGCCCGCCTGCCCGAGGCCGAGTTCGAAGCTTTGTCAGGCAGCCCAGGCTCTCCTGGCTGGCGGATGCTGTTGGTTTAAGTCAGACAGCGCTGGAGAAGCTTTACAGAGACCAGAGCTGTGCAAGGTGCTGTGCGTGACACGTTCGTGCTGTGCCCTGGCTCCTCGGGAACCTGGCACCTTTTCCATTTCAGCATCTGCATGTATGCAGAGCCACGGCTCCACTCTGTCCCCGCGACAACTCGTGGTCAGGGGGGCGAGTAGGCCGTCTCTGCCCTTGGCAATTTAATTCACTGTTGATATCTGATGGCGCTCCTACATCGTGTTTTATGAGGCCACGATGCCTTCATTATGATTGCTTATTAGCCTGTCTTAATTGCCAGTTCAAGACTGTAGGACCCGCGGTCATCAATAAATGACAGACAGGGTTGCAGAGCAGCAGAGCTCGGTAGGAGCCGCGTGGGCTGACTGAGCACGGCCTGAGCCCCTCGGGCAGGGGCGTGCTGCAGCCCGGCTCCCGGCCGGCTGTGCGGGTCTCAGGTCAGACCTGGAAAGCCCTGGGCTCCTGCCTCTTAGCACCTTCGGTCCTTCTCCTCCTGCACCCCTTTTGGAGGAAGGGGACCCCATCCGCAGGGCGCTCCACGGACAGACCCCCGGCGCAGGCTGCAGGGCAGAAGAGATGCAATGGTGCCACCTGGTGAGACCGGGCAAGCCGGGCTCGCTGCCTCGGGGGTCCGCAGCCGGCAGTTGTGGGGCGCAGAGCCGCAGCTGTTCGGACAAACCGGGCACGAGACCCCCGACGCGGCACGCCAGGTCCTGTGCCAGTCGCAGGGGGCCCAACCTGAGGCCAGGGGTGACTCCCCGGGCTGAGATCGGCATCCCGAGGGTCGAGTCAACACTCAGCGACTGCAGACGGGAGTTGCGACCCCCAGCAGCGGCATCTGGAGCTGCCTGCTCAGGCTGGATTCCCACGGACCCCAGAATCTTTCTGGGATCCGTCTGGATCAGCAATCACATACCCCCAAGCAAGCCGGCCCTGTTGCTGCAGTTCAGTAACATTTCAGCTGCGACCACCTCCGTTAACAGGGTATTTAGCGAGCAAATAAACAGCGAAAAGCAAATAACGTACACGGAAATAGGTTTTCTCTACAACGGATATGGCACAGGTATTCTCCTGGCCCCTGTGCCAGCGGTGAAGTAAGAAGGGACCAAAGCCTGATTAATCCCGAGTCCAGAGCTCCCTCCTGTTCTCCCGGCAGACGAGTGCCCAGCCCGGGCGGCGGAGGGGAGCCATCGGCACGGATGGTTCCTGCCATCTTCAGGGTGACCCAGCACTGGCACAGAGCGAAAGGCAGCTGCTCCGACGCAGAGGACACAGCCCAGCTCCGGGTGCGGCGGAGAAGCAGCGCCCAGGGCTGCGGGGGCTGGTGGGTCACCGGGGGGGCTGGAAGAGGTGGGAATTTGTAACAGGCTGGGACCTTCCCTGCTGTCTGTGCCGGGATTGAGTCCCTTCCCAAGTGACGGCAGCGAGGGCCAGCCGGGCCTGCGTCGGTGGCTGGCGGCCATGTGCCGGCGTGCAGCGTGGCTGGGCGCCGCTGCCCTCGCGCTAATGCGGTTTGTAGTTATTGGAAACTGGACTGCGAAGGAGCCGGGATCCTGTTTCTATGGAAATGTCCTGGAACAGCAAACGAGGGAAGAGAAAAACAGAAGATATGTTAATGGGAGCTGCTAGGCAGGGCTTTCTCTGAAGGGGTTGCGATTTTGATAGAAGGCATCTCGGGTCTCCTGTGATTAGGTCTTCTCAGCTCATTATCACCTTCCCCGTGCGGAAGAGCCCACGGGAGGGTGCCCGGACGGCGCACGGCTGCCAGGACGTTGTCGCTTTGCCCCTCCGTGTAACTCCAATGGCTCCCAAAGCCCCGTAGGGTGCCGGACACTGCCGGCTGCGCCCGCCCCAAAGCAGACCCATATGCAGGGACACACCAAGGGTTCACCCCGGCTGCGGCCTGCGCCCCGTCTCCATGTCACCCAGCCCCGCGGGTCGCCGTCCCCGGTCACCTCGGGGCACCTCGGCCCCGGGTTGGGGGGTGCTGGGGCCTCGCTGGGAGGGTGTCCCCAGTTGGGGGGTGCCTGGTGGTGGTGAGCCCCTGGGATCTGGGGTCCCGGTTGCGGTCCCCACTGAGGGGCCGGGCCTAGTTGGGGTCCGCCCACCGAGGGTCCGGGCCCGGTTGAGGTCCCCCTTGAGGGCCGGGGCCCGGCTGGGCTCGCCCCCCGAGGGCCGCCCGTTGCCGGGGGTGCCCGCTGCCCGTCGCCCAGCGGCGCGCGCGGATTGGCGGCGGCGGCGGCGGCCCCACCCCGGCGGGCGCGGGTGGGCGGTGCGGCCCGGTCGGCCCGGCCCGGCCCGGCCCCGCGGAGCGGCTCCGCCGCCAGTCTGCCGGCGCTGCGGAGCGGAGGAGCGCGGCCATGGCGGCGGCCCCGGCGGGTAGGGCGGGCGGCCGGGCCGGGGCCGGGGCCGCGGGCGGCGGGGCCGGGCCGGGCCGCACTAACGGGCCTCTCCCCCTTCTCCCCACAGAGGCGGAGACCCGGCAGCGGCTGCTGCGCACCGTCAAGAAGGAGGTGGGTGCGGGACCGCGGCGGCCCCCGCGGGAGCAGCCCCGTCCCCCCGGTCCCCTGTCAGGGCTCGGTGACCCCCGCCCCGCGGTGATGGGCGTCTGCGACGGGACCCTCACCGGAGGGGAGCCCCGGCGCCGGGCTCGCCTGCTCGCAGCGTCCCGGTGCTGCTGCAGCGAATTTAACAGTCCCCCCAAAAAAACCCCAACCCCGAGCAGGGCAACGGGTCGCAGCGTGAGCCCACCCCGTGCGGCGTGGGCTCCAGCTGCCGGGCGAAGCGTGGCTGCCCGGTTCCTGGGAAGGTGGAGGAGCATCCCTGAAGCACCGGTGAATTTTGGCACCCCAATGTCCTGTATCTTTTGAAAATTGCCTTTCGCTGGTGGCAGAGCCGCTCTCACAACTTACGATTTTCTGCGGGGAAAAAGGGGCGACTCCCAGTGCCTGCTCACCTTGGGAGCTGGGATGGGACGAACCCCTCGTTGCAGCGAAGTGCTCTTTCGCAGGGTGGGAGGCAGCCGGGTGTTGGAGAGCCCGGCACGGACGGGGCTGCGTGCAGCAGCCAGCCAAGAAAATGGGGAATGTGCACATGTGTGTGTGTGCGTCCAATGCAAAGCGATGGCGTTTTACATCTGCTTGCTCTGGTCTCTCTTCTCGGGCATCTTTGGCTCTCTGTTAGTTTATACTGTGTTTTATGCTGAGCTGCCTCAAGCTCCTTCTGTCTGTGCAGAGCTTAGCGTTTATAATGTGTGTAGCATTATCACAGTGAGCTGACGGTAGATCTAGACAGGGAGCTGAGTCCCACTGCTCTGCCGCGTGGTTCGTGTGTTGCTTGTGCGTGGAGGTGGGCTGCGTGGGCCAGCGGGGCCGTCTGAGCCACCCGTCTGTGGCTGCTGAGTCTGAAGCGGCTGAATGTCACGGGACCCGCTGCAGGGGAACTTGGACTTGCTCTGCCGTGTGGTGGAGCGCTGGATCGCCGGGAGCTGTTGTCATCTCCTGCCAGTGGTCTGTCCCCACAGGTCACCTCCCCTGGGATTTTGGAGGGTGTGATGTTTTGTTTCTGGTCTTACGAGCATCTTGATATCCAGCTTACAGGCTCCGGAAAGTGGAACGTCCAGGCTGGAGACACTGCTTGGTGTAGGGTGAACAAGACCCGTGGGTGGTAGGTCTGGGGATGGTGACAGCGCAGCGTGTTTGGCTGTTCATCCAGGCCACTTCCCACCTTTAATCCTGTGCTGGGTGTGGTGGTAAGGAATACTACTTGTTGCCTTGGCAACAGCTATTAAACCAGAAAAAGGGTATGACATTTATTTAGCATCGTGGATAAAGCTGACATCTCATTATTACCATCTGTCTGCGACTCCTCCTGAGCAGAGGGAGACAAAACAGCAGACTGTGCATCGGCTGCTGCTGCAGAATGGGAGGTGAGGATTGCCCGTCGGCGTGCCGGTTGAACTGCTCAGCCAGCGGATGGGAGCGTCCTGGAGACCGCTGTGGCCTCTGCAGGCTGTCAGTGCACATGAGCATCTGTGCTGGCGTTCAGTACTGGCCTTCTCTCCATTTGCTCTTCCTTCAGGGGCTGTGTGCTTGAAGAAAGTGGGGCTTGTGCCTAGGGGAGGAGAGCTGAGGGTTGTGATGTGCCCTTCCTGCTGGCTTTTGATAAAATAAACATTGTACGAGGGATTGGTGAATGCAAGTAAAGATTGAAGGAGAGAGGTGATGTATGGGGAAAGCCCTTCTGCCCTGGTGAAATGCCACCAGCCAACGCATCACGGTGCCATGACGTGGGTGTTTGACACGGTCTAGTATCTCTCCAGCAGCCCTTTAGCAAGGGCAGTGCTGATGCAGAGCAGAGATTTTTTTCTGGTGGTCTCATCGCTCTGGGCTCTGCCTTGGGACATCGGTGCGGGTGCGGGTTCTTTGCCCGCGCAGGCACCGGGTGGTTGCACTTTCCTTCAGGTTTCTCCCAGCTCAGTGCTTGCTGGAAGCAGTGAGACCTGGCAGCGGCCTTGGACCAGCGAGGTGGGGCTGTTTGTGCACCGCCACACAGGTGGGTGAGTGCCATGACAGACCCATGCCCTGCGGTCTCTCCACCTGGGCTTTGCTCTGTTAGGATTTAAAAAAAACTGGGGAAACATGATCCCATGGGTGATGTAGCTAATTATTTAGCAGCATCCCTGAAATTGGGAGCTGGTGGGGCGTTCTTTTGCCTGTTGCTCCCTGCTCGTTAGGCCCGTTTTGCTCATGCTTTTGTTTTTTCTTCCTCTCCTAGACTGACTTCAGGATAAGTCAGGAGCTTGTGCAGACTCCAAGGAGCAGTAGAAAGGGCCAACTGCAGAAATCTCCTTCCCCTCCCCCCCCCCCCCCCCCCCCCCCGCCCTGGAATTTTAACCTTTCACAAAACTGCATATTCTCATTTTATTAGATCATGTCTGGTTTTGCTTCAGCTGTGGCTCTGAGTGATCTGCTGAGGTCCTCAAGTGCAGGTGAGCTCCACTGAGACTGCGGACAGCCATGGATCATACTTGGGAAGCCACGCACCATCTGTCGTCCTAGTGCGATAACTGAAGGAATAAAATATTGTGAAGACAAGGTCTGATTAGAGAAGGTAGTTAAACAGTAAATGAAATTACCCAAAGCACCACAGTGAGCAAATGGACTTCGATATTTGGTTGTTTCCATTGTTAATGCATTTTTATTTTTAAGAAGATTTGCAGGTTGAAATGAGTTGCACTAGCACCGTCTTCCCCCCCCCCCCCATATGCTTATAATAAATCAAACTCATCCTGAAAGCTGCAAAATTGACTATTTATCAGCAGACTGCAAGGGAAGGAGTGGAAGTACGACTTTCTGAGGAATCCTCTTTCCTGTTATGCGGGATGAGAAGCATAACCAAATCCTCTCTGATTTTTTTAGAGCTTTTATCAGATGGAATGAGGCTTCTTTAAAAACCCAGAGCCTGAAATATCCAGGTTTAAAAGGGTGTTGGATTCTCCACTAAAAATATTCTTCTTGCAACCCATGCTCCTCCCCTTCTTTTGCAAGTTTCATTTTTAATAGAGGAGAATCCTGTGGTATGTTTTTGATTACCTCCAGGTAATTGCATTGCGTACAAGAATAGGTGGGGAAGCAGGTGTTCCCTGTGAAATACAGGCTGTGCTACACTGTGCCTGGATAATGAGTTGTGTGAAAAGCTGAATGGAGTATGAAAGTAAACAGTTGCCTTGCTTATTCTTCTGCAACAACTTAGTTTATATTTAACTTGCCATTCAGCAAGTAGCTTTAAGTCTTTTACTCATCAATAACTGCTGTGCCTGTATTGAACATTTTGCTGCCTGTTCTTAGAATTTTTTTTAAAACTGTTATTGATTGACCACAGCCTGCTCACTTGCTGATGTCCCGCGGTCTTCTATCGGATATATTGTTTATTTTTCAACAGCTTGAATGGTTGTCACTGTGTAGCTGTTGACTAATTCCATCATCATATATCATAGGGACAACAGTCAGTCTCTCTTTCTCCCACCCTTTAAATGAAGTGCCCCCGCTACGCAGCCATATTGTCTAGTTCGTGGCTAAGTAACACGGAGTGACTGGTAAGAGCAATATTTTTGCAGCTTGGGTTTGTTTTTCCGGAGCGTGTACATATGCCTGTGGTTCCAAAATATCAGATTGCAGGTGTCAACGCCAGCTGTTTCATTCTGGATTGGTAGAAAGTTGTAAATTAATTTAATGTTATTAGGATTTGCAAAATTAATGTTGATAGCTTTACATGTTCTCAAGGCCAATTTAAAAAAAAAAAAAAAGGCCTTTGTGTAGCTGTCAAAACTGTTCAGGCAAAATGAAGATGAGGATGATAAGCTGCAGATCTGTAATGAAAGCTGCTGTTTGCAGAGGGACCTTCTGATGTCTCTCAAGCACCCAGGTCAGCCTTTTTCAAATGTTCCTATATCAAAAGTAAACAGACGGCTTTAATGCAGCATTTCTCGATTGCCTGCATCGATCTCTTCTGAAAAGAGTATTACTAATCACTGGGGACCATTTTCTGTACTTTTGAAGATAAAAGCAGCGGTGTGCGGAAGCGCTCTCATACTCCAGAAACCCCTGGCTAGATCTTTCATACCCAGAATAGGTTTCGTGCTGCTTTCCTCCTTCCTTCATCTTCCTTCTCGGCGTTCAGGGAGACGAGATCTGTATGCCAGAGGAGCCTCCTTCCTCCCCACCCAGCCTCTCCTCTCTGCTGCCAAAATGTCATCCTCTTCTCCTTGTGGCGTCCTGGCCGTTGCCATGGAAATACCTGGTTTTGCACAGATTCAGGACTTCAAAGCAATTCGGGGCTGGAAGTTGCACCTGGTTTCAGTGCAAATAGTGTCAGTCTTTGCCATGTTTGCTAATTGAATCCAAAATGCTTGTCAGCGTAACATTTAGCACCTTGGAAAACAGAAGCTTTGTGGTACAGAACAAAACAGGGTAGTAAAGCTTTGAGATCAGGCGTTGAAAACAGAAATGACTAAAGTTTTTCCTGAAACGTTGCGTCGTCTTTATTGAGGATCTTGCAGCTAGCAGTAGCAGCAGTGCCAACATACGGCATGGAAATTTGCGTTTGACAAGCACAACAGGAATAGAACCAGCTATAACACGATCTTAAGTGATCTTAAATTAGTGTTGCATGTATGGATTTTTGGCCAAAAGTTGCTGCCCTATGAAGAAGGTCTGGTGCAAAATACTGTCAGCAAATATACGTCGCTGGGATCGTTCCTGTTTCCCCCAGGGTACAATGTTGCATTATGGACCCTTCCATTTAATGTCTTTTTGATTTCTTTTCCAGCAAACTGTCCAAATATTCAGACTTTATATGCATTAACACCTTCTTCCTCCTTACCCCCCAAGGAGACTCAGCCCAGTTCCCAACCGTGAGTACACGTGGTTCCTGGGGAAGGTCTGCTGGCTGGCCTGGAAATCCCACGTGTGTCACGTGGATGGTACCCCAGCTGCAGAAGGTGCTATGTTTTATTTAGTCAGCAGTGATAAATAATTAAATAAGACTTTTAGAAAAGCCAAAGGTCTCAGCTGGTAGGATTGCGATCAATGTTTCTGTGGCAGCAAGAATATGGAGCTGCCAAACGGCTTTAGAGGCTAGTGCATGTAAAGTGCATGGTGCCATTAGAGCTGTCCCCGTGCTGTCCTCCCGCGGTGCGAGGGGCCCATGTTCTCTGTTGGTCCATCGAAATGGCTGGCGAGAATCCCTCAGGTCTCTGGGTATACATAGTGCATGTACTCTGGCAGTATTTTAACTGACTGGAGCACAATTAATTGGAATTATTTAGTGGTCAGCTAGTAAACTTATCTAAGTGGCAGAGCTTGGCTGCAACTTGTGATGGGGCTGGAAAAGTCTGTCTGGCACTTGCGTTTGGAATAGTCAGGGTGTTTGTTGCTGGAAAGATAAGAAACTATATCTTGCAACACTGAGTTTGATAATGTGAGTTTTATAAACAAGTCTGCTAAAAAAGGATGTTGTAGCTTTGTCGGCTAAAGCAACAAGACAGGCAATAGGAAGACATTTCATTTTCAGATGAGGAGGTAAGTCTGGTTTGTGAGAGGTATTGGACTGAGAAGTTCCGCTTTAGCTGAAAAAGTGGCTTTTAGCTGCAGTGCAGGCGGTGCGATTGGACGTACTCTTTTTTTTTTCTGGCCGCTATCCCCAGCGTGCTGTGCCCCACAGAGACTTCTGTGGGCACCGGAGTGGACAGTCCAGAAGTAGAAGACTTGGGGTTTGGGGTAATGTCTTTGTGTCCTAGAGCTGAACAGAGATTCTGCGCTTGCTTTGCCTTGGACGCTGAACCACCTTTGGTACCAGCCAACCTAAGAGCCGGAGACAAAAACCGGCCTCGCGTTTCTGCCGGGAAACGTTAGCTGGGTGACCTGGTGGCAAAGCCCTGCAGCGTGACTGCTGGAGCTGCGGTGCAAGTGAATTACGTTTGTCCTTGTGAATACAGACGTGCCTAGGATCGTCTTAATATTGCATCCGCTTCACTAAGTGATCCTTTAGCATTTCATAATACCTGAGAAGTGATAATACTGTAGTGCTACATGGACAGGTCTTGCACAGTGTATGGGAAACTGTTTCCTGTGGAGCTTAACCAGAGTTTATTCCTGGAAGGAGACCTTGGTTGGGAGAAGCAATTAAAGAAATGCTCAGATTACATCAAGGAGTGCCCACGTGGACTTGTTGCACCAAAACTAACATGTGAAATGGGATTTTTAAGTGCTAGAATTAACTTCCAAATACATAATCAAAGCAGCACTTAAAGACTGCAATGAGAATGAGAAAGCACCAGCTCATAAAAGAATTTGAAAAGTGAACATACAAAAGCAAACCAAGTTTAAAGCCTATGTCATCAATGTGGGGGTTTTTTTGTTTGGGTTTTTTTTGTTTAGTTTTGGGGTTTTTTAACCTATAGAAGAACAGATTAAACAAGTTCCTGGAAAGGAAATGCATTGAGATTTGGCGAGGAGACTTGAATGACAAGCAGCAGTTGTAGATCCTGAACACAGCGCTTGTTTGTGCTGGATGCTTCTTGGGATGCTCTTTCTGATTCCCTGCATATTTACTTGGGATAGGAGTCATCTTCCTGCAGTCTGTTAAAAAGAGATGGGGAGGAGGAGGGATTTCCAAGGCTCCTCCTGTATCTGCCGGGATTTTTCAGAGCTATTGCAGTGCCGCTGGTGAGCAGACTAGTTTTGTCTGGCACCGTAATAGTCAGTGCTTGGTTGCCTAAGGTGGAGTCTGAGAGGATACAGGCAGTGCAGCTGCCTGGCTCTGGTGTTGCATCATCTCATCCCACCCAAATCCTTGACATCCCATGCAGAGGTGGATGTTCAGAGGTAGCAGAAGGCATCTTAATTTCCACTGTATTTTGTACTGTAAATCTTTTGTTTCGGCTGAAGGTCTTACTGTTTCTGACCAAACCAGATCGATATCAGTTTCTAAAAACATACTTCTGCAAAGACCAACTCAATCACTGGAGGCATTTATTTTACTGTAGCTTTTATTTATATGACTCTTCTTGTGGAAAGTCCCACTACAGGGGCTGAAATCAGAGCTGGTTTCTGCTCTCCCATTGCCCTGGCTGCACATGCTTCGGTGTCTGGCTGCTTTGCCCCTTTGGAGGGGGGACAAAGGAGTCTGAGCTGTCGGCCTCGCTGCTCAGTTACCTGCGTGTCTCCATACCAGAGGCCGTCTTCCAGGGTCCTGTCTCCGGGACCCGTGAGGCTGGGTCTAGCAAACAGGCCCATGCCTGGGAGCGTCGCCGCAGCCGTATTGCGCAGAGCTCGCTGTCCTGCCGCCCTTTTGGCGAAGTGACCGAGCTTCACCTCAAAACAGGACCGGGAAAAGGATCAAGCTGGGGACTCTGTTTGCATCTGGCTTGCTATAAACAATTCCACGGAGTTATGAGCATGGCCAAATATACGGGAGACGCTGTGCTTCAATACAAATGCCTTGATAACCAGCAAAAGGCTTTGCAAGAAGCATGGCAGGGAAAATGGTGACTGTAAACATCACTGAAAAATCTAGAATACAGGTTGTATGGTGACTTGCCTGGAAAAATCCAGCCAGGTAAAACAGAGTTGTGAGTCAATATTGCCTTAGACTAATTAAACCCAGAGTTATTTGCTCCTGATCTCTGCACCTTGGTGGTTATTGTAACTGCTGTAATATTTGGCTTGCTCCACCAGTGTAAATGACAGCTGGGACTGGGTACGGTTATGAAGCTCTGTTATGGGAAAATTGGACGCTGAGATGAAGCCTAACCCTGGGAATTTTGTAGCAGAGAAATCTAAGCCTGCATCCCTCATTGGGGTCTGGGGGCTGTTGGATAGGTAAGGTTTTGTTTTCATTTATTTTTGAAGGGGGGGGGGGGAAGCGGTTTGTCAAACAAAATTTTAATAGCAATGCTTCGGCTGTGATGGAGCTGGCCAGGCCAAGGGGAACCAAAGGAGAGGCAGAGACCTCTGGGATCAGGAGCCTCACTGGAGGCATGGGGGTGCAAGCTCAAATCCCTGGTCTGAAGTGGGTGCGCCTGGGATTCCTGATGCCCCTGATGAATGCCATAACCGAAGAGCTCTTCTCAAGGCCCGTGGCTCTTGTATCCGGCTTTGGAGGTGGGGCAAGGAGGAAAAAAAATTGTTTTCCTTGTAATTCAGACGTGCACGTGAAGCAGAGAAGGACTAGCTCACTTGTTCACGAGTCAGTGATTCAGATGGTAACGTCGAGACCAGCCTGTCTTCTGTTGTATTTTTGGAACTGCAGTTAATGCTGTTGAGTTGGTGCGGACACCTTGTTGTGGGGTGTCCCTGTGACCCTCCCAGAGCAGGGGGTGACTTGTCCTGTGCTCACAGCTGGAGCCAGGAGGAGTGTTTTTATTTTTGTGGAATACTTTATGATATTCCTCTCGAGTTTACCTACAGCTAAATTATTAGTTGCTGTTTTAATTTCCTTTCTAGTAAAAGAAGAGCAAACATCTCATTTTCCTTAGGCTGGCTTTAGATAAAGAGTGGGCAGCTTCATTTGTTGAGATTGTTCTGGCTACAATATGAGAATTAGCATTAAAATGCTGAAATGCAGCATAGTTAGAGGCTGTTCAGGCCTCCTCTATGGAGTGAGCCAAACATGGGTTAGCTGGCGTCCTCCATCCCCGCAGTGTCACAAACCCGCTTTGCTTTCAGGAGAGGATCCGGGAGCGCCGTGGCAGGTGGCTGCTGCTGCTGCGGTGTTTGTGATCCCAGCTGGCTGTGGAGGGGCTAGGGTCCAGGTGGGAGAGTCCTTCGGGATCTGCAGACAACAGCATAGGAGACCTGTCAAGAGTTTTGGGGTTCTCTGGGTCGGAGCTGTCCTACAGATGCCAGCCGTGTCCATTTATGGGCAAATGTAAGATTGTTTTGTTTGAAAACTGTCTCGGTATAACACTTGTTTTCTGTTACAAGACTGTATCTGTCTGTCTGGCCCCTACCTACTGGGGCTTTGTATTTGTTGTATAGCTGCTCCCGTTCTGCTCTAGCCCTTCATGTCAGGTGAGTGCCCTCGTTGCGATGCCCTTTCCATTTCTATTTCTTTAGATATCTTTGATTTATTTTGTTCAGTGTGACAACCTCAGTCAATACAGCGTGGGTTTTTTTTTTTTCTTTTAATAAGTAATTTTCCACTAAACTGCGTCTCCTGGAAGGTTGTTTTTTGTGTGCCTTGAGAGTGCAGGTTGTTTCTGCTGTGTTGGCACCAAGATGCCCGGTCAGAGCTGGAGTCCCGCTGTGCTGGTTGCTCCGCAGGCACTGAATAACCAGATGGTCCCTGCCCCACAGAAGGCAGTCCTGCGGTAGGTGTGACTGCGGGTGTTGCCGTCAGAGCAGCGAGACGATGGCTCGCCTGAAGGGCGGCTGACAAGTATTTGAATATACTGCTTTAATTTGAATATGCTCCTAATTTTAATCAGAAGCTGGTAACAAACCGTGTGCATTGATTCCCAAGTGTATTTTAGGGGGTTTAAAATACGGATTCTCGGTTTACGCTTTTGGGTGATTCATAGAGAGGCTGACTTCCCTGGTGGTTCCTGATCACAATGTTGCAGAAAAAAATTCAGATCCCGAGAACTGATGACCTGATTGGAATTTAAAAATCCCCACTCTTTTTTTTTTTTTAAAGCAATATCTGCCGTGGTTGGCAGCATGGCCCCATGAGCAGTTGTATCCCTTCAACTGCCGGGAGGAGCAGGGAGGCAGGAACAAGCCCCTGGGGCTGCGAGCAGACCACTGTGGCTGTGAGGGTACATTTTATATCTGTTCATTGTTTTCTAGCAGGTTAGTTGGATGTGTGAGGGAGAAGTGCCCATGACCCACTGACGGAGGAAGCTCAGCCCGGCCAGGTGAGGGCCGTGAGCCATCTCGAAGAAGGCAGCTCAACCTGCAGGGAGAGCCTGATTTTGGGGAATCCCTGAGGGCCCCAAGGCGTGCATCGCTGGGCGTCTGCCAGGGCTGCAACAAGGGGGTGGTTGGTGACGGTTCTTAGGCCGATCAGGGTCTCTAAAGGAGGGATTGGCGTGTCTTTGTTAGACACTTGTAACGTCAGATGGGGGAAAAGGAAGAAATCTGTTCTGGTGGACGAGAGGTGCGTGCTGCTTCCCATCTCTGATTCACCACTGCAGCCAAGGTCAAGGGATATGTCTCGCTATAATGCAGCAAACCAAAGAGAAGGACTCCTTTCCTGTTGCTGGGACTTGCTCTGTCCCCATTTCTGTTTCAGTGTTCCTTCTGTTGTTGAAGTTTAAAATAAAACACTGCTGGAGCTGCGAAGCCTGAGTTAGGATATTGACATGGCAACAGTACAAGGGGCAAAACTGCACGCCGGGCGTAATGAAATGAAGGGCTTGCTGTCCTCACCTGGCCTCGCCTTTCCGGAAGGTGCCCTGATAAGGGACAGCTGCGGTTTTTGGCCACTTGCCACGATAAAGCACTGAGGTAGAGGGAGCTTTTCTGCAGCTCTGTGAGAAGCGGAGCCCTCCGTGCCCGGGGCATTCCTGCAGCTGGAGTCGCTGCTCCGAGCGCAGAGTCGGGATGTGACTGCAGGAGCTGTATCGTGCCGTGTCCAGGGGAATTTCCCAGCGCTCTGAGCCACCTCCAGTCCCGAGGTCCACATCTCAGTGACATTCCCTGCTGCGAGTTCCTGACTCACTGTCAGCTCATCTGAGCTGCTGGGATACAGGTGAAATCACTGTGCGAGTCCTGCTCCCCCCGGGTTCGCGAGCAGGCTCTGTTAGTCACCCAGCCCGTCGAGCAGAGTGGCACAGGGAGCTGACCTGATTGCTTTGACATGCAGAGAGATGCTTTTGGCTTTAAATATGACTTTTTTCTTAATCCATATTCGTAAAAGGATTTCCTTTATTGAGCTGTCAGCTGTGCATAACTGACTTTGATTATATCTTGCAAAGGAGTTCAGTTCCCCAAATGATGCCATTAAAGGTCTCTCATACGTGCAAGGTTTGCTCGGCCAAGTCTTGACCTGCTGTTTTTTCCTCCTCCCTGTGCCTTTAGAGAGAACATCTTGATAAGCAGAGCCTCTCTTATGCCCACATCTCTGCACTGTGAACCCCTTCCCCTGCATTTTTTGAAAGCAAAGAGTGGAAAGCAAGATGTTATAGAGGCACTAGAAGATGAGATCTGGGCACGCTGGCAGCTCCGTATTTAAAAGGGAAGATGGCTAGGAACTGAACATTTAAGGACCAAACATTCAGCTGGACTTTTGCTGATTTCAGCAGGATTAGGGAGGGTGACAGCTGAGGATGGAAGTTACCACCGCTCCGAGCAGGGTAGGACAGGCTGGCTGTAAGAGGCACGGCACCTCGGGAGCAGGACAGCTGGGGTCTGCCTGGAAAGGTGTTTGCACCAGGGCTGCGGGGTGATGGGGGGACAGGCAGAGGGACGGCAGATCCTGTGGTCTGCTGGTATGAGCTGGCAGGGCTTAGCCAGTGGGGCTGTGGCGGACACGGTGTCGAGGAAGCAGTCTGGCTGGAGGACGGCGGCTGGCGGAGCTAGGGCGGTTCATGGGGCCATCAGTCTGGGGCTGCCACCTTCATTAATAACACCTACTTCTCCAGCGCTTTCTGAGCAAGGCTCAAACCTCCCTGAGCACTAAATTCCGCATCTCTTGTGTGCAGCTCCTGCGTCCTACAGAGGCGTGGGGGCAAATGGAGGTGATGTTGCTTGAGAGCCGGGGCGGCTCGCAGAGCTGCTCTGCGTTCCCCTGGAAGTGCTTTGGCCCTGATCACAGGACCATATTCCCCCACATCATCCACCTTTAAGGGCATTTCAGGCAGAATCCCACCCTGAAAGTCAGAGCACCCCAAGCAGTATTCCCCCAGCCTGTGGGCACTGGGAGAAGTAATTTCTGTTGAGAGTGCGAGGTTGCTTGAGGTGCCCAGAACCATTACTGTTTAGCAGCAGCATGTGTTTTGGTGTTCCCTTCAACGTCCTCCTTGTAGAGAATAACTGAGTTCGGAACGTCAGCAAGGTAGCTGCCAGGAGCAGTGGGAGACGTGGAGGGAGGACAACTTGCTTCCAACAGGAGATGTTCAGCAAGAGGGGGACAGTCTGCTGTCTGCGTCGGAAGCTGATCACTGGAAATAGGAACTTAGGCGCTTAAAAAAATCCTCTCCTTTCATAGTGACTCAAATTTGTAACCTGCAGTTGCTGTGTAGGGTTGGAACAAAGCTCTGTCTAGCCCAGTTTCCTAGCTCCAAAATACCGAGGAAGCAACATGGGCTGCATGGGAGAGTGGGCTGGAGAGCTGAGAGCTGGCTCAGGTGCGTCTGTTGAGGCTGCAGGCACCGTGGGAAGTGCTCTGCATTGGAAGGGTGAGGCCGAGCCCTGCAGGTTAATCCTGTTCTGTCTGAGCTGCTAAAGCTGAGCCACGGGGAACCAGTCTCGTAGCAGTGGTTGTACCTGCTGGCTCTGAGGGGATATGTAACAGACAGCTTTAATGCACAAGGAGTTCATTAGTACCTACACAGTGACCTTGCTGTATCTCCGAAACAGGTCTGAGGGGTCTATATTCTACGAAAGGGGTGCTCTCAGTGGGAGGGGGAGAGCTGGGCAGTGTCAGTGCTGGCAGGGACAGGTACCAGTGGAAGAGCAGCAGTGCTAGGGGTACTTGGATTTCTTGCTCTGGTAGTCCTTGACTCCTCAGGCTCCTTTGAGCTGCTGCTGTGGAGTAGCCAGGCAGTCCTAGGAGCTTCTCCAAGGCTAGAGTCTGTCCTCTGCAGCCTGCTTACTTGGCAGGTCTGACCTCCCATCTTGTGTCCGCAAAAATTATGCTCCTAATTTATGTGGGTTCCTATTTATTTTCTTCTCCTAATTGTGCCCCTGATGTGCAACCTACACGACAGCTTCCTTTTGATTAATTGCACTGAAATGAGTGCCAGTAACGTGTCATGAGCAGTACAGACTCAGTCAGTCGGAGGGCAGCGCTGGTTGCATTGCTATGCAAATAGCATTCCTGGTCACATTTGCTGCCAGGTGATCATTGACTTCGGCATTGACGGGTAGTTACAGTCATTTGGGACAGCTGTATCACATGAAATTTGTCAAATCCCCATAAAATGAAAGAATGTAAAAATACTGTAAAAGCATTGAATATGAGATTTGGTTACCTTTATTAGGATGTCTTTTATTTAAATGATGCTTGATTCCTGCAGTTAATTCTCTGCTCATAGTTTTCCCACTTTGAAGTTTCTCAAAACCAAAACATCCCCTTTTTATTACCTGACTTTTTGAAATAGCTGGTGATGCTCGGCAAGCAAAGATGCAGTGCTACTCCATGAGACCTCTTGCGCCGTCAGAGGCGATTAGAGAAGTCAGAGAGCAGAGGAGGTTTCCTTACAGGCACAAAGCAAGCAGGGCATCTCATGCCCACTCCACCACAGGTCTCCTCACTCTGGTCTATGGCTGAAATTCAACGTTTTCTCTAACTGGGCCTCTGCTCAACAGGTGAAGCAGATCATGGAAGAGGCGGTGACGAGGAAGTTTGTGCATGAGGACAGCAGCCACATCGTGTCCTTCTGTGGTGAGTCTCTGGTGGCGGGATGTTGACGTGAACTGGGGGCTGGAGCACCCTTTTCACGTTGGGCTTTCCCTGCCCAGCGCTGGGGCTGTGGTACGCGTGTTTCCTGGGGGCACGCTCCAGCTCTGGGGCATCGTGCTGGGGCTGGGGAGGTGGTTAGTGCCAGAGGATGAGTTGTTCTGGCAGCAGTGTGAGTCCCTGAGGCCTTCGCTCTGTGCTTAAAATACATTGAGATGTGTCAAAAGAGGGAGGGATGTTGGCAGTGTGTACAGTCATGTAAGAAATACTAGAAATAATCTTTTATTTTTAATTCCCTTGAGAATTGATTCAACAGAAAGTCTGTCAAGTCCAAATATTTCTTTGCTATTACGGAATAGGAATTTATGGAAAGGAGTCTTCAGTCTGCCTGAGTGCAGGAGCAGAGAGGCTGGAGGCTGCTAAAGAGTTTTAAATGGACGTTATGGAAGATCTGCTCTGATATTGTGCTGGTTTTGGGCTTGTTTTCTGGCAGCTGTGCTTTTCACTTCACCTGCTTTTTTCACCTATTTTTTCTTCTACTGGTGTGACAATTTTGTGAATGTGGAAGCATTTCAGAATGGATGCATCAAAATCTTGGCAAAGCGTTTTCTAAAAACCTCCCTGAAGAGCTGTTGGCTTTTGTCTGTGATACGTGCCGGGGGGGCTCTGGCCAAGGAGTGTGGAGCAGGAGAGGAGAGGTATTTGTGTCTCAAAGGTAGTGTGGAGCAGGAGAGAGCAGCCTTGCTCCTGGTGGAACGTGTCATGAGTTTGAGGCCAGGTCTCAGCACCCTGCCCGGTGCAGAGCTCAGCAGGCCAGCGCATCCCGGGAGGTGCGTTTGGGGCAGCCCGCCAGCTCCCATGGAGCAGCACGGTTTGTGGCAGCCCAAACTGTGACTGCGATGCGGTAACGCGCAGCGTGGCTGGCGAGCTCGCTTGGCGGCGGTGCCCAGGCTCCTCTCGGCAGCTGCTCTGCACTGGAGGTTTCTGGGGGCTGGACCAGCCCACAGAGCGGTGCTAATGGCCCAACACATTGGCTCCCCATCTCTTCTCTGACAGATGAAAACAGAATTTCAACCTTTAATAAAATCACTGCTGATCATCAGAGGAGACTTTGCAATCAAGGTGGCAAAATTAGATTGTTTCTATTCTTTTGGCCCTTCTGTGCAGCTTCGGTCACCCGGTCAAACTGGAGAGTACGTGTCTGCCTTGGATACAGTTAATGCCCCAGGTAAAGCAGCTTCTTCAGCAGCTTCAGTTGTCCAGTCTGCCAAGTGCTGCCAGGGTCAGCGTCTGCAGAAGTGGGGAGACACGGCTGGTGGACTGGCAAGCGTTTGAATTTCAAACCTAGGCAGAAACCAATTAGTCTGTTGATGGCAGGGCAAGCGCTTCAGGCCATTGGATGAGTGAGATGGTTGTAGCCCAGGAGCCCTGGGCGTGGAAGAGGCCCTTTGTGCTAGGTGCTGCATGGATAAGAAAATGTCTCAGCCCCTTGGGGGTGCAGGTGGGATGGAGCTGGAGCCAGATGGGGGGCTTCAAGGAAACAAAGGGACAGCATTAATCAGACACGTGAGCTGTGGTTTTGTGCCCCGGCAGCCCTGTCAGTGTCAAGTGTTTACCCACTCACCCAGAGCTCGAGAGCGTGCTTTGGCAAGATGCCTGGTGCCCTCCATCTGCCTCTGTCTCCTCACTAGCAGCTTTCTGAGAGACAGACACCGGTTTTGGGAGATACCAGGGACCGCTATGGAAGATGAGTAAGTTCCCTGCTGTCCTCCAAGTTGGCAGTAGGCTTGCACCACGGTGGTTTTCCCAGGTGCCTTTGGCTTTGAATCTGTTTATAGCCCCTTCTCTTGGCAGTGTTACAAATAACAGAGCACAGTCAGCATTGCAACTGACCATTCTGCCAGGCTCCTGCCAGACACAGTGGTTCTCCCTCCAGGTGCTGCTCTCGGGGCAGCTTGGATGCAAAAGCTGTTGCTGTTGGTCACTGACAGCATCGGGCAAGTGGTGGAGGTAGTTTGTTGAAGGTGGCTTGCTGAGGGCTAGAGATTGTGCTGAGTGTCTTACCCTGTTGTGCTTCCCCGCTTGCATGTGTGAGATGAGGCTCCATCCACCAAAGTCTGTGGAATTGCCCTCTTTGGGATGCTCCCTGAATTTTGCAAGACAAAGTTCCTACGCCGGACTTGTGATGGAAGTGGTTAGAGTTCCCTCTGCCCGCTTACTCCCAGGGCAGGATGTCTTGTCCTGGAGCGCAGCATCTGTCCTTGCTTGGAAGGGGCTTTTGGGGAGTGCGGTGTGTGTGCCTGTGCCCCTGGCATGGGTAGAGGTCCCATCTGCAAGGTGGGTGCTGCACGTTCTCCTGGCTCAGTCTGATCTTGCACACTCGCTGGTCATGCACTGCTGCCAAGGAAGCTGTGCTTCTCCTGCCATTTAGCAGGGTGAGGTGCTTGCCTGCTTCCCTCTCTGTTTCATGTATTTCTATTGAGAAGATAGAGGAGGCATCGTCGTAGCTCTGCTGGAAGAAGCTGTGCTCCCTCTCTGCCCACTCACCAATTTTGCAGCCCTGGCGCCTGCACTATCCGCCATGTGCTGGGTCTCCCTACTCCCGGCTGCCGCAGTAGTGTCTATGGCAACATGCAGGGTGATGGTTGAGCAGGCAGACTGCGGTGCCGGCGGCTGCAGAGCCGGAGTCTGGGCCCAGCTCTGCCATGTAGTGGAGGTGCTGTTGTGGGCTCCCTTGGCCTGAGCCTTCCTAACAGCCACGGCCTTCCTGCTCGTCGCGGTCCTGGAGGTCTGTGGGGAATCCCTGGGGGCACTGCTGGGCAGAGCCTGGGCACTGCAACGTGCCTGGGTGCTCCTGGAGCAGATCTTGGGCACTTCCTTGTCCCTTGCTGCCATGCAATGGTGAACCCCTGAGCCCAGGAGCTTTCCCAGGCTCTGCAAAGCGCTTAGATGGCTGATAGGCAGTGAGGCCTCTGGCAGAAGCAACCTGTATTCCATTCTGCAGGGCACAGAGCTGCTGACAAACCTTCCCTGTGTTCTGGAGAGAAGCAGTGTTGAGGGAGGCAGGCAGGCTGTCCCCTGCAAATGGTACAGCTGCAAGGGCCTCGGGAGAGACCGCTACCAGCTGTTGGGAAAGCTACCTGCCGGTTTTACCTGTGGCTTGCTGTTTTCTGCCAACTCTCCTCCTCAGGTGACAGCTAGCCATCCCTGTGGTCCCTGCTCAAAGCCCAGCATAGCTGCAAGGGGAAGCATTGCTCCTGCAAACCGAGGAGCCTGGGCAAGCACAGCCGGGCTCCGCTGCTGTGGGGTGTCTGCTCAGCATTGCTGCTGCCAGGGATTTGAGACGGGGATGTGGACCTTGCAGGGTCCTTGGCCGAACAAGTTTCTTTAAAGAGCAAAGCAAGAAACTCCCCTGTCGTCCTGTGGCTCAGCCCTGGGACTGAAGCTGCCAGGGAACCTCTCTGCTGCTCTACTCCAACACCACGAGCCCTAGCTTCCAGGTAAGGGGGTGACAGCCAGTGCCCATTTGGAGTCTGATCTGCTTGCTGTGCCTGTCGCTCTCAGCAGGGATGTTTGCTGAGTTAGTCAGCTGCACTTCCAGCACACCCAGGCTGGGGCCATGTGGCTGCTGCTGAGCAAATGCTGCAGGCAGTGTGCGGAGGGGGGAGCGGCACTCCTCAATTTACAAATAGCTGAAGGGCAGCTTGCTAATTTGGAGGCTGGGAAGAAAATGACAGAAGTGATGACAACTAGCTTTTGAAGAAGTTGCTCTGAGAAGGCTCGTGCAGCACTGTCACCACTGAATAAGACTGTAGCATCCACAGGCATAGGCACAAAAAAGAAAGAAGGGAGCTGTGAGGTCTCTTTTTCTGCTTTGGAGAGCAAAGCCTTCTTCCTTTTCTCCTGGGCCCTCACATAAAAGACATGCAGGTGCTTGTTTCAGGCCAGTGTGCCTTTGTATGCTGTCGACCGAATGGCATCGAAAGAGCAGAACAGACTTCAAGGTGTGACTCATTCTCTGCTTTTCTGTGCAGCACGAGGCTTTGCAGCCTGGAATTATTTATAGCATCCTGCGACATGGAGCTGAGGCATCCAGGCACGAAGGGCTCGTTGGTTCCTTCTGGCTTCTTAATGATGCCGCTGCACTTTCACTGGCTTTTGGTGTCTACACCTTCTGGTCTGTCTGCCGTTGCTCTCTCATTTGAATGGTGTGTGCACCTTCCTCGGTGCTGTGGCTCTCCCTGTGAGCCAGGTGAGCTTATAAATAACCTCTTTCCCTGACAAGCAGAGCATGCTGCAAGCCTGGATCTGGCTAGGCAGAGCTGCCCTTTTCTCTGGGGAGAGCCACCTTCCCCACAGAGCCCTCCTCGTCGAGCCCTCCTCATCCTCTGCGTAGCCAGTGTACCGCAAACCCCTTCTGATGAAACCAGTGGTCTGGCAGGAAAGGGCAGCTGCCCTATTTTGCCCGCGAGGGAAGGGTTTGAAGCAGACAAATGCGAGTTGGCATCTGTCACGTTCATGCTGCCCTGGGAGGCTGATGGAGAGCCAGCAGCAGGGCTGGGGGCCTGCGTGAGCTGAGGGGTTTGTGGTCCACATCAGTGCTGAGACTGCCTTCATGCTCAACCCCTGAGTGGTTTGAATCGTGCCAGGTCAAGAGCGCCCTCGGGATCCCAAATATCTTTAGTCTTTCGCCAAGGAATAAAACTCCCACCTTGCCTGGGTGTAGCTGCACAGAGCCCCTGCACTGTGTGTCTCTGCTGTAGGGATGGGGAGAGTCTTTCTCTTCACAGTGTCCATTGGTAGTGGTGACAGTAAGTTATGAAATGGGCTCAGAAAATCATAAGGTTAAAAAAGAAATTACTATTACCTCTGGATTTAGCATGGACCCGGTGCACTTAGTTTATGCGCTCAAGTTTCTGAGCCCTTGGGAGAGTACAGGGAGAGTTTTTCCTACGGAGACTGCACATTCGTGTGTAGTTTTGCCAGCAGGAGTAGTGTTTTGGAGAGGTTCAGGCTACGGTGTTGAGGGCAGACGCTGATGACTGCTTCGTCTTGCTGGAGCGTGCTGGGAGGCTTTTCAGCAAGCCCAGGTTTTCTCCCTTGTGCTGCTCCCTAGCTGGCAGGGAGGTGTGATGCACTGGCCGTGACGTGAGCAAAGCGATCTGCTGCTCTCCTGCGCGAGCATAAGTGCTCTCGCTCGTCTGCTGGAAATTCAGAGTGGAACTGACGGCACATTGAGCATCTGGTGCTCAACAGAGGTTGTCTCTCGGGAGGGCTGTGGGGCGGCTGTGCAGGGAGGCAGCCCTGGCTGCTGGTCCCCCGTGGCGCTGGGAGCCTTGGTGGCCCCTCGGCAAGCCCCTGGGCTTGCCAGGGTGGAGTCCCTTGTTACCCCACGGCACTCCGGGGGCTGGCGAAGGTAGAAGGTGCCTGGTTTGCTAAGACATTTTGGTGGGCAGCAGAGGAAGGGACACCTCATCTGCCTACCCCCAGCTTGCTTGCATGACTTTTCTCTCTGGCATACGAGGGTGGGTGTGAGGCACAGAGGGGCTTTTTGGGCTCATTGCCTTGCTAGCCTCTTGTTACCACGTGCAGCTGGCAGAAAACTGGGCCCTGATAAGTTGCTGATTGGCAGCGTAATTGATTTGACAACTGATGGCTTGGCAGAGCTGGGAATGCCACAAATCCAGCGCTGCTCTTGTACCGTGTCTGGCGGCTCTGGCGCCCAGCTGCACCAGGTGAGCATTGGAGCCCGGCCAGGCTGGCGCCCGCTGTGGAGGCTGAGGCCACCTCCAAAAAGCTGGAGATGGCTGCTCGAGAACAGGGAAATCCCCAAAAATACAAACTGGAGGAGGGGGTGATGGTGCCCTGCCCAGTGCTGGCAGCAGACACTGGGGCTGAAGTCCAGCTCCGCTGGTAGAGCACTGACGTTGGCAGTGTGGCCCCACAGAGACCTCAGCCTCAGAGGAGAGGGGGGGCTTCTCCCCCGGTTTTGAAGATGCTGCTGTGCTTTGCTTGTTCAGCTGTATGTCAGCATAACCTTACGCTCCAAAAACAAAGCTGTGGGTTAGTGTTCATGTGGCTTTTTTGTTTGCAGTTCCACTTCCAGCTGGCTCCTGACCCCACTTGGCTAGGGTTGATGACTGCTATTCCACCCTGCTGAGATTAGCAGCAGAGACCTGCCTGAGCTTTCGGGAGATGCCTGCTCCATGGCTGGGCACTCTAAAATGGGTATGACTGGGTGCAGTCTCAGGCAGGTAGGCTTGTTTGTGTCTGTCACTTGTATTTCAGCCTTAGAGCGTAGAACAAATGAATGAAGGGACTTGGGGTTGGGTGATTTGAACGTGTGTGAGGGAGGGGTGGGTCTTCTTGCATTTGGTCGTAAAGCCATGAAGCAGTCTGGTCTTATTTTGCAGCTGCAAATAGTCCTCTGGGACAGGCAGGAAGACCCATCCGCGCGTGGGCCGAGCTATTTGTAGCATGTCTGGGCTTCAGGAGGGTTTGCGCAGGGCTTTGTTTAAAAACTAGGTATCCATCCAGTGGCTCTGAATGGCTGGTTTTGGGTGAGCAGGACTTGGCTAGCCCAAATGTGTTGCTTTTCTGTTGTTAGTACAGGACATGTCTTGCAGCACCTCAGATGCCGCGCGCCCCCCCTGCCCGCTCAGCGGTGAACTCAGGCATGGCACTAAGCAGGTCAGAGATAATGAGAGCATCTCTCAGCCCTGGGAGCCGTTGTTGATGGGTCTGCATGAAATGTCTTTTTAAATGTCTCCATAGAGTTGTTCAGCTGTAGGAAAAAATGCCTTTCCAAACGAGAGGAGAATCGGCATCTGCTGCAGCGCGGCTGGCTCTGCAGCGTCGGGTTCCTGGGGAAGGAGGGGTGCCGGTGCACCAGAAAGCTTGTTGTCAGACCCAGATCAATAGCCTGCAGAACTGTGGGTCCATGTAATTTTCCAGTGCTTTGATCAGCCTGTTTAATAAGTCTGTGTTTGACACTAGACATCCATCCTGAGCCCTCCCAGGGGACTCTGGCAGACAGATTGCCGGTGGAGCCTGTACGTGTGTGCATCTTTCTGTGGAGTCATCACCGTCTCCCATCGCCAGCAGAGCCGGCTCCCCTGCTCACTGTGTGTGCCCGGGCGGGGAGCCTGGCAGGAGAGGGCAGGCGGCCGGTGCTTTCTGGGCACTCGCTGTGGTTTGGTGAGTGCCTGATGCTGCCTTTCGATAGAGCCCAGTGCAGGAAGTTAAGCGAAGCCTTGCACGGGGACTTTACTGCCGAGTACCCGCTGCAAAGAGCCAACTGAGTCACCACCGAGCTGGGAGGGTCTCCGAAGCCAGACTGAGCTGCTGGCATTGCCTGTGGTTTATCCCCAGGTTCTCTATTGCCTTTTGGTTTTTTGGGAGAATGTTTGTGTGAACACTGAGATTTTTTGTGAAAAAATTGTCCCATTTCCTCTGCTTTAGAAATCCTCAGTGCGCCTGTCTCTCGCTCCCGAGCTTTCTCCTTCTCGCTTGGACCGTCCCAGCGCAGGGGGCCAGGGCCAAAATCTCCTGTTCCCGTCCCTCAGACTGGGCTGAAGGGAAAACTTCAGTGAGTTGTTCGGTTTCTTTATAATCTGCAAGAAACCTGCGAGGAGAATGTCAGCCTGTTTGTCTGCATAGCAAAGCAATTTTCCTACCTGGAGAAGATGCAGCACGCTTGCTTGTTAGTTGTCGCATGTCTGATGAGGTCATTTTCCTGAAGGCCAGGGGGGGATGTTCTCTGCCTTAAAATATATTGTCTGAGAAGTTTTACATCCCATCCTTCCATCTAGCCCATTGATTAATGGTGGCGGCTGGACCGATGAGCATACTGGAGAGAAAGGAGAGGGACTCGTGTGCTGAGCTTGCAGAGGGACCCCACGTCTGGTGCGCTGTTGGCAGTGCCCTCCCCAGTGACACTGCAAAAGCCTGCTCTCTGTCCCAGGCTTGGCTGGGGCTGCCGCCCCCATAGGTAAACTGGTCACCTGAAATGGTTTCAGACCCCTTTAGCCAGGGGAGCGCAGCCAGATGCATCACGGTGCGGCGTACAGCCACACTTAGCTTCAAGCTGTTAAACCACAGATAAACTGTTTGCTCCCACAGGCTTAACCTGAGTGACTCTGTATGAGCGGGCTCTTGGCAGCTCCTGATCCGTGCGATTATTGCCACGCCGTGAGCCAGTCGCTCCTCTGCTGGGAAAATCACCGCTCTGGTAACAGTGCTCGTGCCGGTGCAAACCTGGAAGCAGGATGCAACCTCTGTGCATGCTGAGATTTCCCAGCGTTAGCATCGATTTGTTTGCATTCAGGCTATTGTGTAGCGGAGCCAGATCCTGACGTTTTCGGAACAAAGAGCTGCGAGCACAGCGGTCCAAGTCCTTTCTCCCGCTCTGTTTTATGAATGAACAAAGCACTCTGAGAAATCCTAACCCAGGCTGCACGCTGGCACGTCAGCGCAGACTGCTTGCTCTTGGTGGCACAGAGGTACCATCTCTGTGGTCCGAAAGCTGCACATTCCCATTTCATCGCCAGTCTAGTAAGGTCTCTTTAGGCTGTTGGTTGGTCAGATAAGTGAGTCCAAGACAAGTTAGTCTGCCTGACTAGTCCCTCTCAGGTGATTTCAGGAAGACCCTGGATCTACTTTAACAGGCACAAGTTAACTCTCCATTGAAGTACGTACATCTTCGCACACCCACAGTTCATGTTTACTTCCATCAAGCTAGCCCTTTTGTTCAGATTAGCTGAACTTCTAAGAGACGTCATCAACCTCAATTTTTCTGTTTTGCAAAACTGAAATTGTACCTCTGTGTAGTCAGCAGAACTGATGACTCTGCAGGCAGAAAAGCTGTACCACTGTCTACTGCTTTGGGTCAAAAGACATCTGGGTTCCCTAATCTCCTGTCTGCTTAGGCAGGAATAGAACGTGGCACTGGCTTCCTCCTGAGAAACATTTCTGCTGTGGAGTAAGGTCATGGATGCAGCAGGAGACTGCCTGTTGTGACGTGAGCTCCAAGATCTCCTGCTGCTTCAGTAACGACTTTGCTTTGTTGCAGCTGCTGTGGAAGCCTGTGTCTTGTATGGCTTGAAGCGGAGGGCAGCAGGATTCCTGCGCAGCAACAAGATAGCAGCTCTGTTTATGAAGGTGGGCAAGAGCTTTCCTCTGGCAGAGGAGCTTTGCAAGAAGGTGCAAGACCTGGAGCAGCTCATTGAGAATGCGTAAGGCACCAGCATTGCTGTTATCCCACAGGTCACTCGCGTTTCGGTGTGGGTGTGTGGTTTGGGTATGGCTGTGGATCGCATTGTCCAACTTGAGCCTCTGCGGGAGGAATTGCTCTTTCAGGGGAGCAGAGTCCTGTCTTGGGCTTTTGATATCTTGACTGAACTGGTTGCTTTTCTAGGAGACTGTGAGCTGCGGTTGTGGTTTAAGCTAGGATGGACAAGTTCTTATTTCTTCTGCCTCTTGTCTCATGCTTCAGGGACAGCTAAGCATGTTTGCTCCTGAACTGTCAGTTTATGGACCAGTGCACTAAGCCAACTGGAACCAAATTTGATCTGCCTCAATGTACAGGGTTTGAACCTGCAGTAATTCAACTTCTGCTTGAGAGTGGCTTACTCATCCTTGGACAGGAACCAGGGAGATGGATGGTGCAGCTACCTGGGGGCAGGAATCTTTATGCTGTCCTAAGATAAGCCACTTTGCTTGTAAACTGCTCTCCTCAGGCACCAGTGGGAAAGGCGTGTGGGTTGAAGGATTCTGCTGAGGCAGAGACTTGTTCTAGGGTGCCTTTACAGTGGGAAAACCAATTTGCTAAAGTCAGTTTTCAAATGCAGATGTGGGCCTTCTGGAGTAGGGATGGAATAGATGAAGGGAGCAGGCTCCAGAGCCCTGTCCCCATGCAGTTTCCTGGGCATCCCCCAGCCACCACAGTCAGCACCACTGAAACCCTGGCCTCATGCCTCACAAGGTGCTGTGAGTGCCCTGGGCTCCTGCAGTGCTCAGTGATGAGCTGGTGATGATGTTGTCTTTTGCCTTGTACCTCTTAAAGACGAAATCAAGTCCAGGGCATCCCGGAGAATGTGCGCAAGATGCCAAAGCTGCCCAACCTGTCTCCTCAAGCCATCAAGCACCTCTGGATCCGCACAGCCCTCTTTGAAAAGGTCTTGGATAAAATCGTGCATTACTTGGTAGAAAATAGCAGGTGAGTGCTGGCACAGGCCAACCATTTGCCCCTCCCAACTCACTACCAGCATCCGCCCCTTTCGATGGTCCTGGAGGTGTTGCTGGCTGAGCTGTGTGTCCGAGTGGGCCAGAGAAGTCCCTGGATGGGACAGGCCAGTTGTGTCACTCTGTGCTCAGCACAGGGACTCCGACTGATACCCTACTGCTGGTGGCCACCATACACTCCCTAAAATAAAGACAGGCCACGCTTGCTCTGCTGACAACTGGTTTGTCAGGGACCGCATTGTCCTTATCTTCTGGAAACTGCATGCTTGAGGTGTCTGGGGCAGGTGTCATCTCCAGTCCTGCGGATGTTTTGTTAGGAGATGGTGATGCTTGCAGTATGCTGCAGGAGGGCATCTATTCCCCAGGAATTTCACAGCTAGCAGAAACAGCCTGTTGAGGGCTTCTTGCCCTCTCACCATCAAGGAGTGATAGAGAAAGAGAAGGAAGGGCATTACAGTGATTTAAAACCACTGTCTCTATCATTTTTGCAGTTGCAGGGGGTTGAAATGCTACAGCATTCTGCTCTCTATTTTTTCTAGTAAGTACTATGAGAAAGAAGCTCTCCTGATGGATCCTGTGGATGGGCCAATTCTTGCATCTTTATTGGGTAACACTTTCCTCTTACCCTACTTTGATAGCTTGCTTTCCACACCTGTGTTTCCAGTTCTGTGATCTGGGATGTGAAATGCAATTGTTTTCTAGTAAGAACTTCAGGAAACTTAATAGCCTTGGACAGGTAGCCCTGTGGAGTGCTTATAAAGACCACGTGATGCCCGGCTGCTGAGCAGTGAATAGAGAGGGAATGTTGCAAGCCTGAGCTTGGGGTTTCCTTTTCTTCCACAGGCTTCAGTAATACTGATGGGCATAAACCAGAGCTGAGGCCGGGGCCCGGGAATCAGTGCAGTGCTGCGACGCAGGGCTCAGTGTGCACATGAGCAGTCAGGCAGTGGGTTATTGCTCGCTGCCAGGGCCGGCTGACCCCTCTGAATTCTTTACTGCTGTTATACAATGCAGCAGCAATGTGTGCTAAGCCTAGTGCTTGCTGCCTGCTGTCCCACCACCCCTGCTCTGAGATGCTGGGCTCTGGGGATCTAAGAAGTGACCACCGTCATCGGAGCACCACCGATGACTTCCTTATGTTTGCGATTTTCTTCTACGTGCAGTGGGGCCCTGTGCGCTGGAGTACACGAAGATGAAGACCGCTGACCACTTCTGGACAGACCCCTCAGCTGACGAGCTGGTTCAGAGGCACCGGATCCACAGCTCGCACTGTCGCCAGGACTCACCCACCAAACGCCCGGCACTCTGCGTGAGTCGGGGGACGGCCAGGCTGGGAGGGACAGCCCCTCGCAGCGCTCCTCCTGGGGTGCACAGGCAGCACTCGCCAGGGTTTGAGGCTCCATCTGTTTGAAAAGGGCTGTGAAGCCCTCTGATGAGAAAAGGTAGAAAAGTGCAGTTACTTGAAGTCTTCAAGCCAGAAGTGCTGGGAACGTGGGCCGTGGAGACTGCAGGCATGCTGGACCAACGCGGTACTGCATCATGGGGTCTCCGCCCTTTGGGAACAGCATGTATGAACAAAAAGCAAAGGTAGCCAAAGTCTGCTCTGTTTATTGCAAACAAAGCACACTCCTGGGGCTTCTCTAAGTACAGAATCAAGCTTGGCCAGAGCCAGGAATCCTCTTAGAGGACACAAAGGGAAAGATTTCTAGTAGTGACCTTCTTAAGTGTATAAGTGAGGAAGGAATAAGCTTTCAGGAGAAGCTTTTTGAAAGCAAGAGGCGTCTGTGCTGACCTCACGTTTGTAGGTGGATCTCTTCCAGATTCAGAAAAGGCATTCGAGTGGCAGTATGGATGACCGGCCATCGCTGTCTGCCAGGGACTATGTGGAGTCGCTGCACCAGAATTCCCGAGCCACGCTCCTCTACGGCAAGAACAACGTCCTGGTGCAGCCGGTAAGTACCTGCTGGGGCATCTGGGCTTTACAGTACTGCTCTGCTCCCTGCCAGGTAATTCTGTCCCACGTTGCTCTTTGATGGAGAAAAGCACAGGCTCGTTTCTAATCTGGGAAGGCAGTGACTAGACTGCGTTTGTTGAGGTCCTGGTGATAGGGATCCTCCCAGTGGAATGGAAGAGCTCTGCTTCTGTCTGAGTAGAAAAAGGCTCCTCTCCTTGCCTGCTCTTGACGAGAGGCCACAGAACCCTCCTCCTGTCCCTTTCTGCTTACTGTAGTCAAATAAATTAAGTGCAAACCGCTTAGGTGGAGCTGTTAAGTTTGCCTCAGCAGCACAGCTGCTCTCGGCCCTTTTTCAAGCTGGTGAGGTGTCCTGTTGTCTCTGCTGGGAGGTTTTGCAGGGCCACTGTGGGTTTCTCACTGTTGGTGAGCGGATGGGCTCAGGGGCAGCAGGCAGGGCTGTGTTACGGTCCAGGACTGTGTTCCAGGGCATGGCTCAGCCTCGGGTAGCCTGAGGTGGTGCTTCGTGCTTCTGGCGTCTTGCAGCCTGCTCCCACCAGCTCACTCTCTCCTTGCATTTCTCTTCTCAAGCGAGATGACATGGAGGCAATCCCAGGATATCTGTCCCTTCACCAGACTGCCGACATCATGGCACTGAAGTGGACTCCCAACCAGCTGATGAACGGCACTGTGGGGGATCTGGACTATGAGAAGAGGTGACTGGCTCCGAGTGTACCCTAGCGTGGGGCAGAGGGGAGGCAAATGTTCCCCAGGTTTAGTTTGGATCTGGTGTCCAAGGCCATCAGTGAGTTTTCCCACTGACTGCAGAGCAAAACAATCATCCTTGAGTCTGTAACAGGGGAAGGGATGGGGAAGGAGGCCTGAGGTGGTGGGAGAGGTGGGCTGCGGGAGATACTGTGAGATTCTGTGCTATTGCCTGTCTTTGCTGGGAAGTGTTCAGCAAGGGAACTGGGGGGTGCTTGTTCTGAAAGATGCAAAGTGGTTTCATTTATTGCCCCCAGGGATTTTGTCAGGAGAATGCCCTCTCTACACACTACACAGTGCTTTTACGTTTATCGTGGTTATTTTCATCTGGGGAACTGAGGAGCTCATAAACAGGGGAAGAATATCTGCAGAGAGAGGGAACGTGAGCAGTGCCCAGATAATCACACCTCGGTAACAGAGTGCGTGCCGTTTTGTAGTGCTGTTTTGGTGCAGTCTGCAGCTGATCCTATGTGCAGGTATTCAAAGTCCCTTGGATTTAACGGAGTCCCTGGAGCTTGTTCCTCCAGGGGGCCTGAAGTCTGCTTAGTTTGCTTGGCAGGGTGCATTGCCGTGTCCTTTTGTCTGGGATTGCCTTATGGACTCCTGGCATTCTCTTTGATACTGCAATCCTTTCAGAATCATGCCAGGTCCCAATTTGCCTGAGAAATGAAACAAAGCAAACAAAATCCCTTTCCATCAGCAAATGCTCCAGGAAAGCTGGAGTGTTTAGGACACTGATTCTTTGACCTACGATAAAGATCTTCTTCAGCAAAACTTGTTGTCAGTTTTGTTTATTCTCAATTGTAGTTTTTTGGGTTTTGTTTACCTGTGTTCTTTTCATCTCCCCTTTCTTCTTGGCCCCTGGGCCATTCCGTTTTACCTGGTACCCTCCCCCTAAAATGCTATTTTCATCTCTACACTACTTTTCTGAGTTCTTGACTTGGGCATCAGCCTAAGCTCTAAAACTTCCCAGTGTCAAGACGTGACCAAGGAAGAGAGGAGTCAGATGACAAAGTAAGTATGAATCTACAAGGAGTGACTCTTACGCACCCCTTCCCGTCCTTAACTGTCTTTATAAGCCATTTTATAATGCCTTTATTTTAAGCGCTATTTTTGTGAAGTGGCGGATAAAGCTGCTCAGAATCTGGAAATTTGCTTTGCTGCAAAGAAGTAGGATGTTATTAAGTGCTGACACCCTCACAGAGCAGTGCTTTTGCTAGGCTCTCCGCTCTCCACAGAAATGAAACCCTGCGTGAGGCCACGTGTCTCCTGGCGAGATCCCCTTCCCCGGCTTCCTCCTGGTGTCTCTCTAGATCTTTTCTAGATTTGCTCAGTCACCTGGAGGCGCCTGTGCTCAGGGAGCGCAGTTCTCGAACAGAAGCAACTGGGATCAAATCTATTTTCAGCTTTGAAAAAACCCACAAATTGTGAGGGTTTATTTCCCCCTCCCTTGGGGACAGGAGCTCAGCAGAGCAGCAGCCCAGGCTCGGACTGCATTGCATGTTCCCTTGGGGCTCCGGGGCTGCTCCTACCAGGTTCATGGGGTTCTCCCAGCACCGCAGCAGGGCAAGGAGTCCTTTCCAGGGTGCCCAGAGGAGAGTGCTCAGCTCTGCAGGGCTCCACGTCCCTCCCTGCAATTGCCAGGATCCACGGGCACATTGTCCATGTCTGGGAACGATGTGAGGATAGAGAAACAGCCCAGGGCAGGTGGGACTGGCCTTGCCCTGATTGAGCTGTAGTGGCAGGGACAGTTACTGGTTCTGGAGGGATGTTGTCACTGACTCAGGCTGGCTTCGTGGCAGTCGCACTGCTGCTGGGACCTCATCCTTTCTGTAGCTTCCCCTGGTGCCAGGGTAGCTGGAGGCAGGATCTGGAGCTGATGTGAACAGAAGGCAGAGCCTTTTGCATCCCTGAAGCTCATGGCTTCCTCTCTTTCTCTGTTCCAGCGTGTACTGGGACTATGCCATGACTATTCGCCTGGAGGAGATCGTCTATTTGCACTGTCACCAGCAAGGTAAGGCCAGAGTGGGGGGCTGCTGGAGGGTGTTACCACCCTGACACTTGCTTCATTTAATCTTTGGGGAGTGCCCATATGGGGATGTTTTGATTCAGCTTCAGGGCAGATGTCCAGAGCTCTGGGTGGTCACTACCATGTAAGTGCTTCTAGGAAAACCTTTAAACCAGCTCCTGGCTGTGGTACTTGGCTGGGGAGCGCTCCCTGCAGGGCAATGCTCTGTGGTTTTCAAGAGTGCGATCTCCCAGGCAAGCCTTCTCCAGGGCCCCAGACTTGTAACGCACTTAGGGAAGAATCCAAACAAGGGAGAAATTCTTCATTTTGCATACCAAAAAGACAATTCCCTGAGCTTTCTTGCCTGTCCTCTGCATTTTTGACTGGTAACGTTTCCCTCATTCATGTGTGTGTCTTCTCTCTGCTGTCACTGTTGCTAATAGTAGACAGCGGTGGAACGGTTGTCTTGGTGAGCCAGGATGGGATTCAGAGGCCCCCACTGCGGTTCCCCAGAGGAGGGCACTTACTGCAGTTCCTGTCCTGCCTGGAGAACGGCCTCCTGCCCCATGGGCAGCTGGATCCACCCCTCTGGTCGCAGCGGGGAAAGGTAGGCACCCCGAAACTGGGCTTGTTCCTGAGTCCACGGCACTGCGGGTTCTTGCTGGTGTTTCCTTGTGGAGTGTCTCAGAACAGAGCTGATGGGGAGGACCCTCTGCCCAATGTTAGGGGCTGCTGCATTTTAAACAATCCCCCTCCCGAAACTAAGAAGGAAAGTGGGCTTGAAATATGGCAGTTTGGTTTAGCTCATGGCCTTGAACAGCTAAACAGACCCTTCGGACAAATCAGAAGGGAGGTGGTATGGGGGTGCTGGCCATAAGGCATGGTAGGTTTGGTTCTCATGGACCTGGCCATGCTGCATGGATTATACATACCCTGTACACAAACAGGTTATATATTCACCGTGTAATTGAAAGCTTAATCCAAAGGCTGGTCCAGCACAGGGAACATGCAAACATCATCCGGGCTGACAAAGCGTGTGCTCTTGTTGGGCAGGAGTTCGGCAAATGAGGCAGCGACCATGCTGGCCTGCGTGGTCGAGCGTGGGGCGGCTTGTGAAGAACAGGTTTTGTTCACCTAGGGGAAGGTGTTTCCCAAGCTGAGGAAGCGAAGTCCCCAGGGCTCCTCCGAGTCTGCGTCCGACAAGGAAGATGACGAAGCCACAGATTACGTTTTCAGGATAATCTACCCAGGGACACAGTCTGAATTCGGTGAGTGCGTTGGCAGAGAGTGTTTGAGGTGGGTTATCACGGGGGTACGAGCAGCTGGGGATGCAGCACTGACAGGCATATGGCAATTCACGCCAGGAAATGGTTCCAGAGAAATGGGCTTTGCTTGTAACAGTACTGCCTTTTATTCAATATCATGTCTGGGTCTGGAGAACAAGTCTTATGAGGAGCAGCTGAGGGAACTGGGGTTGTTTAGCCTGGAGAAAAGGAGGCTGAGGGGAGGCTGAGGGGAGACCTCATCGCTCTCTACAACTACCTGAAAGGAGGTTGTAGCGAGGTGGGTGTCGGTCTCTTCTCCCAAGTAACAAGCGATAGGACAAGAGGAAATGGCCTCAAGTTGCGGCAGGGGAGGTTTAGATTGGATGTAAGGAAAAATTTCTTTACTGAAAGAGTGGTGAAACATTGGAACAGGCTGCCCAGGGCAGTGGTGGAGTCCCCATCCCTGGAGGTATTTAAAAGACGAGTAGATGAGGCACTTAGGGACATGGTTTAGTGGGCATGGTGGTGTTGGGTTGACGGTTGGACTGGATGATCTTAGAGGTCTTTTCCAACCTCAATGATTCTATGATTCTATTCTATGATTCTATGTATGGGTTGGGGTTTTATTTTTCTGTTTTAACCTTTCACTTGCTACTGAGTCCTTTGTTTCTGCAGCTGCACAACAGGCCATGACTGCCTTAATGGTTGGGGAAAAAAAAAAATCTTGCACATAGTTTCAGTAGTAAGGTTCACTTTGGTCATGTTCCTTGGTAGTCACTTTTCACCATCACAAGCCTCCAGGGCTGATTCTTCTCTTGCTGTCACCAAGCCAACTCGGCAAGTGCTGCATTAAATCCAGCTATGTTCCTTCAGCATTGCTCCTGCAGCGCAAAAGAGAGATTACAGCACCCTTCTCTGTGTACTGCCAGGCTTGACCCATGTGTCTTCACTCCCTAGCTCACAGGGCAAGGGAGAGGATGCTGCTGGATTCACCAAACCAGAAATCTCTCTTAATGTCTGGTTGTGAATGATCTGAGCAATGTGTTTGGCTGAAGTGACTGTAGATTTGTCCTCACTCTTCTGTGGGATACTAAGAACAATTTTTTGACCTCTGGGAACATTGTAGATGATTTTATAAGGGCGAAAAACCAAGAGTGCAATAGAAGACTTGTGGAGTGCTTTTAAAAAGCTATGAAATTTGATCAAAAACTTGTTCCTATATTTTTGAGGCTAGAAGGGGGCAATCACATCTCCTGTGACTCCTCCATAACATCAGTTAAGATTATACTTAGTTCTCTCTGCCTTCAGCTGCCTAACACAATTCAGTGAGTCAGATAAAAATCTGATTGAGGCTAAAATAGCAGATAGAGATGCTCCTTTCTGTAGCTTCCTTTTGATCTACCCCTTAAAATTCCATGCTGGGGGCCAAATTTTCTGTGAAATGAATTGCTGCAATCTCCTCAGCTGGCATCATCAAAGTCTGTGCGGTTCCTGTGGACCTTCCCAGAGGGGGGTGGAACTGCATCTGTCATTTCTTCTCTACAGATTATTCCTTTCTCCCCTTTCTTTTGTGCCCTTGTCCTCTCTCTGTGTCTCTAGTTACCATTAATGGTAATTTTCATCCATTCCTTGCGTCTGTGATCTTCATCGGTGCTGTGAGAGGGAAGATCGCAAGGACACCAGCTGCAAGCAAGACGGTGGTGATCCCTAAATGGTTTCCGAGTGTCCCCATCACATCCCGACCTCCCCTTGCCGCTCTGGGGGCCTCTGGGCGTCAGTGTAATGCGGCTGTCGTTTGTGTCCGGTATTACTGCTTGCCTGTGTTGTCACTTGGTAATTCCTGCAGAGGTGTCCCCCGTTGCTGCTGACCGTCACTGACCCATCAGCACCTGCTCAGTATGAGGGAAATAGGAATATTTCAATATTTTTCTTGCTCAATACCACAAGCAGGGAGAGTCGGTGAGACCAAGGGCAAGTGAGAAAGCCCTCTCCCAGCTGGAAGCTGGAATTTCTACCATGATTTAATTTCCAAGGAGGAGTGAATAGGATTATTCTTTGTATCTTTTTCTGCATCCCACAGCTCACCTTCTTCATGATGGCCTTTTCCTAGGGGGGCCCAAGACCGAAGGGCAGGGGCTGTTCCAGACCAGGACAGCAGCCGAGCTGCTCAGCGTGGGGGCAGCTCGACTCTCGGGGCTGCACGCTCCCCTTGCACTGGCTCTGCGCCTGTTCGGTTTGCAGGGCAATACCTGAGCAGGATCCGAGGCCATTGCAATAGCACTTCTGAGTTTAAGCAGGGATTTAGCAAGTGACAACGTGAAGAGCTACTTGCTCCTGCTGTCTCTCTCAACCTCTTCATCAAAGTCTTTATCTGCTGTCTTGTGATTTGGATGCTCCCGTCTTTCCCTGAATCTTGGATGGGATCCTAGTGTTTGAGAGTTGGGGGTTTTTCTCTTCCAGTGATCCACTCTTCCTGGGGCAACGGTTGATTTCAATCATGCTTTTTCTCATCTGTGTGACAGTCTGTTGCAGCCCCCTGTCTTGAGTCTCTCTGGGTTGGGTGTTTGTTTTCTGCTTTGGTCAGCACTCAGCAGTTTAACATTAGTTTGCTGAAGGCACTGTAGTTAATTAGCAGATGGTTCTCTCTCGCTCTCTCTCATCAATGCTGTTTGTTTCCTTTCTCTTCTCCTGAGCTCACCAGTGCTGGTGCTGTGATTACCTGGTGTGGGTCCTACCTGGTTGCTGGCGTCTCCTTGGGAAGAGTGTGGGATGCTGCATTTGCTAATGGAAACTGTCCTCTCTGTTGATCTCCTGTGGCTCGCCTGACTCTGGGGCAGTGCCAGACAGTATCTGATGCTCCTCTCTCTGCCCTCTTACAGTGCCCCAAGACCTGATGGACACAGCGGGTGCTGGCCTGCCTCCCATGTGGCAGCCCAGCACCCGCAAGTCCTCCTGCTCCTCCTGCTCTCAGAGTGGCTCCTCTGACGGTGGGCCATCCAACGGCTGCAGCCATGAAAGGTATGACGGCTCCGCTGCTGCTTGCTTTGAGAAATACAGGTAAAATAAAACAAGGGTTACATGTGAAAGCCCAGCTGGATGGCTGAACTAGAGCAATTATGGTGCAAGTGGTGTCTCCAGCCTCACACTCGGCTTGGTTGTCCAGGGACCATTTGCAGGGGCCAATGGGACATGTCTAGACTGAAATGAGGCTTGTCCCCTCATCTGGGATGTCTCAGCTGCTCTGTGGCCATGTCCTGGCAGCAGATATTGCTGCTCCCAAGCTGAGCAGAGGTTCCGTGGTGCACCTCTGAAGGCAAAGCTGGAACAGTCAGAGCAAAGCAGGGGCTGAGGGAATACATGGGAGCGTTTCCTCTCCTCACATCTGATATGTTTTTATTGGCAGAGCTCCGCTGAAGCTCCTGTGTGACAATATGAAGTACCAAATCCTCTCCCGGGCCTTCTATGGCTGTGAGTACTTGTCACATCCAGGATGCCTTGAGATGTGTGATGGGCAAAGGATAAGGTCCTGGGCTCCGGGCTAGGAGTGGTACTGAGGCAGCAGGACGGTGGCCAAGGGTACTGGGACCAGTCTGTTGCATGCAGGGCCCTATGTACACTTGCTCAGGATTGGGAGCAAACATCTGAACTCTGATCCTCAGACTTCAGTCCAGTGAGCAGCAGTGCTGGTGGTACAAGACAATAAGATACTGACCTGTCCCAGTAGACTCCCTGCTTTGCTGCTTAGGCTAGATGTGGCTTCATAGGGTCTCCTTCAGGGACCAGATTCATCAGAGCTTTCTTCTGCACTTCATCCTCATGGCTCCCTGAGTTCCCTGGCTGAATGTTTGTTTCTGCCTGATGCAGGGCTGGCCTACTGCAGACACCTCTCCACGGTGCGAACCCACCTATCTGCACTGGTTAACCACAACATCGTGTCTCCTGATGTGCCCTGCAATGCCAGCTCGGGACTGACTGTGGACATATGGCAGAGATACCTGCAGGACAGCACGGTAGGGCCAACACTCTTGGGACATGCCACTTGTGGTGGGCTTGGGATGTCCAGGGCAGCATCACTTAGGTGGTCGTAGCATGGTAAGGTAAAGCAAACTGAGAAGTTCCCCGAGAAGAGAAGTCACGCAGCCTGCCCCAGCCTGCACAGAGCCTAGGGCTCCTAATCCTTGACACGTGGAAGCCGGGGAACGAAGGCTGCTCTCCCTAGCATGCTTCTGTTCGGAGCCTGTCTGCAGCAGTGTCTGTCACTCCGAGTACTGTGGTCTTGAGGGGGGTCCCAGCATACTGTTATGGCAGGATAGCTGGAGAGCTGTGACCAGTGCCACGGTCCTGATGTGCTGCCAGGGCTCAGAGGCGCAGCAGTGACCTTGAGTGACTTTGGGCCACTTTCTGGCTGTGGTGAGCCAGTGTTTCCCAAAAAGTCCATCTGCAGGGGCCTCTGGCTGTGCTTAAGCCCAAGTGGAGATCTGAGAGAGCATCTGCAGTGAATGGGCTGCGAGTTTGCAGGTGATCAGTGTCTGGGCAGCATTCTGGGTGCTGAAAGGCGGCATGGCTGGGCTGGGGTTGCCCTTGGCATCTGCCAGCTGATGGGCTGTGGTCCTGGCTGTGTCTGTGCACTGACTCAGAGCTCTTCCTACAGAGTTATGAGGACCAGGAGCTGCTGCGGCTGATCTACTATGGCGGGATCCAGCACGAGATCAGGAAGGCTGTCTGGCCCTTCCTTTTGGGCCATTATCAGTTTGGGATGACCGAGGCAGAAAGGAAAGAGGTTGGTATGGGTGTGCTGCCAGCTCAGCAGCCTGGTGTATTGCATTGGTGTGCCCTGGATATTTCACAGCTTGAAGCGTCCATATGCCAGAGTCCACCCTGTGAACCCACTGGGTGTTGTGTCCCCTTTGTACTGCAGCTGTAGATAGGAGGTGGGAGAAAGACTCAGATAAGCAAGAATTGATAGGATCAAGCTCGACGCTCCCCTGTGCAGCTGCTGGCTGCTGATGTTCAGTGCCCTGTGCACCTCTGGGAGGCAGGAAGGAGATGGATGGTCATTCTTCCATCCTAATTTTTGCAAGGTTTTGTGGGTCAGGCTCTGGCTGTCACCGTGCCAGAGATGGGTGACTTCATGTCCCATCTAGCCATAGTTAATGCAAGCATGCACTTAGCTTGTCTGTGCAGGTCTGTTTGGGGGATGGAGGAGGCACTGGTTTCTGGGCTGTTCCAGGGGCATCTGTTCAAAGACCCTTTGTCTCTAAATGCTGCAGGCTGATGACCAGATCCGCACCTGCTACGAGCACACCATGGCAGAGTGGCTGGGCTGCGAGGCCATTGTCCGGCAGCGAGAGAAGGAGTCGCACGCAGCAGCTCTGGCCAAGTGCTCCTCTGGGGCCAGTCTGGATTCCCACATTCAGAGGATGATGCACAGGGACTCGACGATCAGCAATGAGGTGAGGGGGCTTGGGGAGGGCTGTGCCCACCCAGGCTCCGTGTTGACCTGTGCTACAGGGAGGGACAGAGACATGGTTCTTGCTCACCCTCCTCCTCTGACCTCTGCCTGCCTCTGCGCCTCATTGCTTACTGTAATCTGTGCAAATTAGAGTTGGAGCTTTCTTACTTGTTTTCTTTCATCTGCTCTTCCAGAGTGTTTAGCAGTAGGAGTGGGCATCTCCCGCAGTATGACCCCAGTTTCCACACTGTGTGGTACTGCACTGACCGAGAGGTTTTGGTCTGCAGCCTGAGTGACGTATTGGAGTTCTAACAAATTTGCTTTGGTTCTTGCAGCCGCAGTATCCACAGCAGCACTGAACAGCTCTGCATCCGTGACCCTGGGTGGGGGTGCTGTCACAGAGCACCCGGGGGCAGCAGGGAGAGGGCAGGGGGTCCTGGCAGAGGGCAGCAGGTCAGCCAGCCCAGAACTCGTTTGTGGAACCGCGTGTCCTAACCCAGACACTCTGACCAGTCCTGTGAAATGTTCCTTGTGGGTGTTTCTGGAGAACATGAGATATCCGTTATCCAGTTTGCACTCCTGGTGCACATCAGGATTAGCTCCATGGAAGTCAGTGTTGAAGTAGGGGGAGGGAGGAAGGCCATGTTTGTGGCACTGAGGAGCTGTGAAACAGGTCAGTGGGCTTATTGACTCCCTCCTTCCATCAGCTGCTCAGCACAGAGGAAGCCTAGGCCGCCGCCTGTGGGCAGGAGGAGCGGGGTGACTCTAGGACTGGCTGTGAAGGAGCCTGCAGGGCTCGAGGCAGCTTTGGTACACTGTGCCGTCGTGGGACAGAGCTGGGCCCCAGCACCCAGCTCCATGGGACTGGCTTATAGCAGTGCAGTGAGGAGTTAGATCCACAGCCCAAACCAAAGGGTGTGGAGGGAAAAGCCTGTTAAAGGAAAGGCAGTCCTGGGAACAGAGTCCCATGGAGTGTTTCCATGTGGGGTTTTGTCCTTGGAGGAGAACAGCCCGGCATGGCAGAGCAAGTGGTGCTGGGTTATCTGACCTCGTGCTGCTGCACCGGAGGCAAATGGAGGCCAAGCCGAAAAGGGCCCGGTAGGTGCAGCACTGGAGATTTCATCTGGTTTCCTCTGGGGAGTTTGTGTGGATGCTTTTGGAAAGAGATGAGCTCAGCCCCAACCATGCAGGCTATGTTGTGTGTGTGTACAGGGAGGGAGAGATGCAGGGAAGGCAAGTCCAAACCAGGGTCTGTGTGCGAAAGCTGGATGACACAGCTCTCGCTGGGGGTGAGCAGAGGTAGGGCTGCACGGCTGGCATTGCTGAAGCCCCTTGAATCATTCCCATCCCCACAGCATCTCCACTGTGGTTCTTGTTTTGCATTCACGTCTGCCTGTTCTGGGAACATGCACTGGGAGGGGAGCTGGCAGAGTTAATACATGCAAAGGTTCACCCTTTTCCCAGCTTAACCTGAAATTTCCTGTTACAAAATGCTTCCATGGTAATGGAGGAAAACTGTCGCCCTTCCTCTCTCCATCAGAGCCCTGCCCAGCAAGCACCCACAATACTGGGGTGGAGACAACTCCTGCTGCTGTTCTGAAAGTGCCTGTTTTCTTAAAACCCTATTGTTTGTGTGTGATGTCATTGCTCTATACATCCCGACTTGCGTGCAGAGTGAGCAGCCGCAGGCTCCTGCGCTATGATAAGCCTGGCACAGAGGTGGCTCAGATAACAGGGAGGACTCACTCTTTAGTGAAGACTCATTGCTCAGAGGGAATCCACGAGGCAGAGCACTGAACTGGTCGCTGCAAAGCCCGATGCTTCCCTCTGCGCTTCAGCTGGAAGCCAGAAAAGGGTGCTGTTGACTTTTAGAGGGGCTGCCTCGACTGAGTCTGGCTTGAAACATCAGTATTTGTCCTTTAAGAAAAGGAAAAAACATTAATATGCTTGGAGGGATTGTTTTATAGCCTGTGACTTCATCGTTTATGTAAACTAAGATGGGGTGAGCCTCATTGCTGCCAAATTAGGACAGAGTTTTGTAGAAATTTGCACTCCAGGGAGACAGCGTGACCTCTCTGAAGGCCAGAAGAAAGCAGTTCCTTTCAGACCCAAACATACAGCGCTTGAACAACTGGATTAGCCTGGGACTTTGTTTTTTGTCATCTTCTCCAACAGTAAATGTCAGTGGCAGGCTGAGGCAGGGTGCTGCGCTGTGACAAATCTGCACGGCAGAGTTGATGTGACATGAACGTCTTTCATGGGTCAAATATAAGAATTTATTGGATGCATTTTCTGCTTGTTCTTTACATGCAGATGTACCCACCTCTGATAGCGTGGCTTGAGCCTCCCCCTGCTCCAGACACCCTGCTCTTTGCCTTTTCACTGGCCTTTTCCCTCTCTCTTGCAGTCTTCGCAAAGCTGCAGCTCTGGCCGACAGAATCACGCCCGGCTGCAGAGCGACTCCAGCTCCAGCACGCAGGTGAGTGGCAGCGCTTTGTCCCCTCTTGCTTGTTCAGACACCAGCCACCCAACAGCATACGTCTCTCTGCCCTGGCTTGGGTTGATCGCTAGTCAATAACCATAATGATTTCTGGCAAACAGAAGTGGTAGTTGGAGGAGGTAAATGACTCACAAACCTGCCTCCGGACCCACTATGGTCAGAACTGCGCACTGCTTGGCGGTGTTTAATATTCACCAGCCTGCCGTGCCCAGGCTTGAAGGACCAACCCCCATGTGGCCTTCACACTTGAGGGCCCTTGGCCGCTCCGTATGTTAGTAACCATGTGTTTAACCAACCTGTTTAAATGACATTCTGCCCAATATATTACACTGAGTAAAGGACTACTGCCCGTAGTCCTTTGGAGCAGCGACTGTGGGCTCCGAGTTGTGCAAATGACCAAGCACTGACCTGCCAAATCCAGGCAGGGGAACCTAAAGGCTGAGGACTGTGCCCGGAAATTCCTCCAAGAGTCCGGTTAAAGTAGGACAGGGAGCTAGATGCTCAGGCTGAAGTTGTCTCTCGCTATAGCGAAGATGTGGAGCCACAGCCAGGCACAGCACTAGTAAGCTAAAATGCCCTCAAGTCCTCTGAGCTTTCTTCCACTGGTTGCTTGTACGAGCCCTGCACATACAGAGCAGATCCTCCTCCCTCCCCACTGTTGGGAACATGGGCATTATGTCCCCAAGAGCTGCATTCAGTAGTTTAACTCTGCAGCTCTTGGGGACATAATGCCTATGTTCCCAACAGTTTGCTGAATGCAGGGGGTTTGCTCGCTCTCACGTGGCTCTCTGCTCGTGCTTTGCAGGTGTTTGAATCTGTTGATGAAGTGGAACAGACTGAAGCAGATGCTCACCTGGAAGATGGCAAACAAAGCAAGATCCCCAACGGGACGGTTCCCAACGGCATGTGTTCCCCTGATTCTGGCCACCCCTCTTCCCAGAACTTCTCCATCGCATCAGGATTCTCGGAGCGCAGCTTCAGCAATGAGGAAGGTGCCCTGGAAACCAACAAATCCTCAGCCAGCTCTCAGGTAAAGGCTGGTGGGTCCGACGTGCCAGGCCCACAGGACTCAGATGGTGCCCGGCAGCAGGAGAAGCTGCAGGGCCAAGACAGCCTGGAAGGTGACTTTCCCACTGGTGGAAGCGTGGACTTTGTTTCCATGGATGAGAGCTCAGCAGGGGTCCTGCGTGATCGTGACGCTGTAGCCCTGACTGTGGTAGAGAGCTGGGCAGACAGCGAAGCTGAAAAGCAAAGCTTGGTGGAGAGTGAAGATAACCTCTCTGAGGAGCCGGAGATGGAGAGTTTGTACCCGCAGCTGGATTCTCTGGCTGTAGGTGATCTGGCCAACAGTGAAACGTCTGCTGTCTCCTCGACAGGTGTCACCTACTCTGTAAGTATGGACTTGTTCACTGAGTGGGTTTCTTCTTGGGTATCCCACTATTTACCTGCATTTGCCCTGTGCTAATCCTGCGGTTGTGTGTACAGGGGCGCTCCACCTTCCACCCAAACTCTGCCCTGTCGCTCCTTTGCCCTTGCAACTTTCTTTTTGGTTTTTATTTGAAAACAAATCAACTTTGCTTTTGTTTTGGGCAGCCAGAGCTACTGGACATGTACACAGTGAACCTGCACCGCATTGAGAAGGATGTGCAGCGGTGCGACCGCAACTACTGGTACTTCACCCCTGCCAACCTGGAGAAACTCCGCAACATCATGTGCAGGTGGGAGCTGCGGGGGTCAGGGTGGGGGCCTGCCAGCCCTCCTGCGACGGTGGCTGGTTTCCCTGAATTCACCTTGAGGCTGGAGCCTCAAACTTTGTTCTGGTGACTGAGTTTTGCCTCCTTGACTTCCTCCCTCAAATCCCCTCATCATCCTAGAACTGGGGCCACAGCTCCAAGAACCTCACGGTTACCAGACCGAGGAGTCCAGCCGTCCTGCCTTGTGCTGCTCTGCCCCGTGACTGCCGCGTGTCTGGGTTGTTGGCCAAAGCAGAGGGCTCCCTGGGGCTGCCCATGCATGCTGCCTCGTGCTGTCAACCCAGTGCAGCCCACCTGCTCTCTGGAATATGCCTGGAAAATGTTTTAATGAGGCTCAGCCCGCAGAGCTGTGGTGCTAATGAGGAGTGCCTGAAGTGACCGAGTGGTTAGTGCCTACCCAAGAACCCAGGAGACAGCAATACCTGGGTGCGTTTCTGATTCTCTTTGCTTAGTCCCTGTGACTAAGAGGTTGCTGTGTGACATTCACCGACTCAGACCAGCTCCAGCTCAGCAGCTGCAGCTTCTTCAGGGGCAGCGAAGGCTAAAATATTATTACTCATCTTGCAAATATAAGGAGAAGCTGCTATGTCATTAGAGCTGTCACTTTATCTGACAGCCAGAGTTGGAGATCTCTGCTGAGATTAGACCTACAATACAGCAGATTTTGGAAAACTAATGGGCAGGATGGAAAAGATTGTTTCCTTGTGCCAGCAGTGGATCCGAGTCCTTTCTGAACACATTTTGACTTGCTACCAAATATGGGAAGATATCTCTGCAGGGCTGGTTGCTTCCTGGGACACTGGGTCCAGGGAGGCGAAGCAGGCAATGTCATGCAGAGAGAGCCAAGAGGATGAATCGAGGGGGAAGGGAGAGAATGAGAGATAAATTAACAAACTCTGTCAGGCTCTGCCCTTTGACCAACCACCCCACCTTGCTGTGCTTTTTGATTTCACTTTTCCCTGCACTGATTTCTATGCAATGGCTGTGGCACAGCCCCGGATCAACACCCTGCAATGGCCGTGACCATTGCAGGGTGTTGATCCGGGGCTGTGCCACGCATGGCTTACCTGAAAGTCACCACGGGAACTTAATCATTTACAGGCTGGCTGTAGAGGAACGGAGCACAGGCGTAACAGAATAAACAGGTCTGATTTGCCCTGCCTGCTGCCGTGCGTTGGTGGCAGCATGTAGGAAATGCTAGCATCCCAGGAATGGAGGCAGGGCACGGGCAAGTGAGGTGGCAGGCTGTGGCACTCATGCGTGGCACAGGAGGGGCTCACGGGCCACCTTTTCTGCTCTCTCACACAGCTACATCTGGCAGCACATTGAGATTGGCTACGTGCAGGGGATGTGTGACCTGCTAGCCCCTCTCCTGGTCATCCTGGATGACGGTGAGTGGGTAGCTCTGCTCCACTGTCCCCATACCTTTGTGGGAGTGCGTGGGGGGATCTGCTGGGCTGGTGGTGGCCTTTTGCAGTGGGAGGGTCCCGTGCTCGGAGGTGTGGAGCAGCTTGTGGCAGGATCCCGTTTGTCCTTGATGCTGTCTGACTCCCAGGAGCCCAACCTGGGGACAGCATGTACCTTTTGCAGTGTGAGGTGTGTTTCCGAGGCCAGTCCCTGCTGCGCAGCCCTGGCTCTGTGTGTGTGGAGCGGGAAGGGATATTCCTGCTGCGAGTGGATGGCAGGGTGTGGTGACATGGGTGCAGATGCAGCAGTGTCTGTGCAGCGGAGCAGTAACTGTCTCTCTTCCCTGCGCAGAGGCTCTGGCTTTCAGCTGTTTCACGGAGCTTATGAAGAGGATGAATCAGAACTTCCCCCACGGGGGAGCCATGGACACCCACTTTGCCAACATGAGATCTCTGATCCAGGTAGGGGGGTCCTGGCACAGGGTCGGCAGCCTCTCAAACCAGAGGGGGAAAGCTGTTCTTGGGACGGGGGTCTCAGGGGGGCTGAGAGGAGCTTTCAGTGGCAGGAAGCAGGAGGGAGAGCAGGGGGCTGTAAAAAGAGCCTGGGAGTGACACGTGCCAGGATTGCAAAGGAGGGAGAAGCTGGGTGGAAGATGGTGTGGTAGGAGAGCAGTGGGAATGGAGGAAGGCAGGCAGAGGAACAGCTGGTGCCTCTGGTGTGCACTGATGAGTTTCCTTTTGCTTTTCTTGGCAGATTCTGGACTCTGAGCTCTTCGAGCTGATGCACCAGAATGGTGATTACACTCATTTCTACTTCTGCTACCGATGGTTTCTTCTGGACTTCAAGAGAGGTGTGTGCTGGGAGGGAGGCAGTTGAGACCAGCAAATGGGGAGGGAAGGCAAGGTCTGCCATGCTTCCGTGCTTCTCAATACACTCTGCAACTTGAGTTGTCTGAACTTAACTTTTTACCATGTGTTCCTGTTTTGCTTTTCCCTGGTAGATTTGTGGCTGACTTTTCTGTCTAGATACAGAACCTGTTGTTCCAGAGCTGCTGGTGAGCCTCCACTGGGTTTGTGTCCTGAAGCCTGTGCCACCTGCTGCAGGCCAGAATATTTGTCTCTATAGATGACTGAGTTATTGCTTCCAATTGGAACAGGTTCCTGTGGGAAGAAACCACCCAGCGTGTCTTCCCAGTGCTGCTGTGAACTCTGTGAGTCAGGATGATTCTAAACCCGTGGCTGGTGTAGTAACTGCTGGGCTTTTTCCTCTGCTAACAGAGCTGGTGTATGATGACGTGTTCGCCGTCTGGGAGACCATCTGGGCAGCTGCACACGTTTCCTCTGCGCACTATGTGCTCTTCATAGCCCTGGCTTTGGTGGAAATGTACCGGGACATAATCTTGGAGAACAACATGGATTTTACAGACATCATCAAGTTTTTCAACGGTACAGCTTGTGTTCTGTTGGGCTGAATTTGTGGCAGCTGCTCAGATGTAGGCAGCACGTGTCTGTCTGACTATAGACAGTCATATCTGGGCTATACTGGTAAATGTTTAAACAAACAGAGTAGTGTATGGTTGTGCGATGCTGATACTTGGAACACGATGGTAGAGTTGAACTTGACTGCCCTTGAACAGTCAGGCTCTGAGGGGGTCCTGGTGGTGCCTGGGGGAAGCCACCCTGCCATCCTTGGCAACAGCCCACCTTGCCATGCTTGAAGGGAGCTGTGAGCGTAGGTTGTGCTTCCTGCTGGCTGTAATCATCCCGAGATGAGTTGGGTAATGACGGCTCTTCAGAGTCAGGTGTCTCTGCAAGGGATGGTGCTTGGGGACTTGGGCAGGAATTTGCAGCTTCAGCTCCCGCCTGGAGCTCGGCTGCGAAGCAGAGAGCTGTGAGGCTGGGGGGACTCCTCGAGACGCCGGGCTGCGCGGGTCTAGCCTCTTTGTGGGTTCCTTCTGTCTGTGTTCCAGAAATGGCTGAGCGGCACAACACCAAGCAGATCCTGAAGCTGGCTCGGGACCTTGTCTATAAAGTCCAGACTCTGATCGAGAACAAATGAAGGACATGGGGAAGACGAGGCATCCAGACAAAGAGCCGGGACTCCCCTTCAATGCTTCCTCCCCTTCTCCTTTTTCTCGAAGTGCCACACCTGTGGAAATAAGGTAGTTGGACGCATGCCGCTGTCTAAACTGGAAGTACCCTTAGCTCTCCAAGTGCTGTGTTCAGTGTTAGGTCCAGGGGCCCGGCTCAGATCTTCGCAGCCTTCTTCAGTGACTTAACCAAAGATCTGTACAGTTGCATTTTATTGCTAAGGACTTGCTTTGGAAGCAGCACCCAGGCAGTCACTTCCTTGCCTTGCTACAGCAGAAGGGCAGCACGTGTGGTTACCACCACAACTGCCGAGGCAGTTGCCAGCATCCCAGGTCGGAGCTTGGGGTCTGGGAGAGCAGCGCTGCCAGCCCTCCTCGGGGCCGACTCGGGCTCGACAGCCTTTGTTGCAAGGAAATAAAGCTGCTTCCTTGGACAGCCGTTACCCTGTGGCACGGGGAAGCCAGCCAGCCCTGCAAGCCTGGGCAAGACAGGGATGCTGCCAGTACTCAGTTTCTTACTAACGTTATGAGGTTCTGCCAGTAACAGAGAGGGACTTTGATGACAGAAATTCCTCTTCTTTTGATCTTGTCCCTTGATGCATAGCATCCCCTTTAGTATTTTTTTAGGGCTCTGTTCTCTCCCTGGGATTTTTACGTTGTTTGTTACTACAATATCTGAGCACACAAGAGTTTCAGCTCTGGATGGATTTTCATCCAGAAGAGCTCCAAATTCAGCATTGGGTTTTTCTTTCAAAATCCAGCCTCTGTAACGCTCTCTGAACACTGGAAAATCTGGTCCTAACCTCCTCTGGGAACTCTAGACTTGAGGTTTTTGTACCTGCCTTACTCTAGCTGCTTGTGTTAGGAGTCTGGTCTCGTTATCGTTCCTCTGCAACCCTTGTTAGGGGAGAGCTCCTCGGAAGGCAAGTCAGAGCTCCTGACTTCGGTGACTGTCCTGACTTTCCCTCTGAAGGTGCCTGTCTCTTCCTCTCTTAATTAAAAGACCAGCTGCTCAAAGCTAGACAGTGCAAACAATCCCCTTGGTGCCTGCAGGTTTTCTGTGTGCTTCTGGGGCTGGCTGCAAAGCCCCCTAAGTCCACTGAAAGTCTCCAGTTAGGTCTTGGTGGGCTTCTTGCACATGTCTGTGAAGAGGAAAATAGCCCAGGGTCCCTGAGTGGTCTTTGCTTTTGGAAGATGCACTTCTGTGGCCGCTTTTCCTGCAGTGGCTCTCCAGTGTTGCAGCCCCTGGAGCACGCTGCATGAAGTGCCTCTCCAGCACTACCAGCGTGAGAGCTGAGCTGCTGTGTCATGCTAAGGCTGCGCTACGGGGGGTTTGGATTCATTTTTCAACTCAGGTAAAAACAATAAAGGAAAAGGAGAGGTGTAGGTTGTTGGTAGGTCTAGTTTGGCCAGGGAGGGCTTTGTCATGGCCACAGAAGGCTGCTGTGAATGTGTGCTTTCAGCAGCAGGGAAGACGCTGGGTTGTAGCTCTCTATAAGGGTACTTTCTCTCAAGTTTTGCTGCAAAAATTTGTGTTCCCCCTCCATGCAATGTGTGATATTTGTGTGCTCTCCTCCTCCCCTCTGCAAGATAAGGCCCTGCTCTTCTCTTGCTGTTGGAGTGCTGCTCACCAGAAGGGAAAAGGGGCCCTTCCCTTCTTCTGTGGAACATCTGTTTGTGTTGACTGTGTTTTGTATTTACTTGTGGCATGTGTCAGATGTTGCTTGCAGAAAAAAAAGACAGATGTAAATCTGCAGAAGAGAAAACTGCTGCTTCAGAAAAGTTCTGCAGTGTGGTGAAGCGATTTGCAGTTTCTGAGCAAATCAGCTAGTCTTTCTGCAGTACGGGGACACAGAGGCTGCAGCTAGAAAAACCAGGGAACAGTAGTAGGTACTGAACCCTTTGGGGAAGAGGACTGCAGCAGGGGGTGAGAGTAATGGGGAGCCTTTCATTTCTCATAATCCCAACAAGCAAATGTGTGCCAACCGTCTAGGAAATTCTTTGAAGCAATTTTCTGCATTAAATCTCCAAAGAGTGCTTGGTCTGTAGTAGCCCAGGAAACAAAGGCATTTGAGCTTCAAATCTGCCAGTTCATATGTGAATCTTTCATCTTTCCACAAAGTAGAGCGGGAAGCTTGTGCCCTCCCTACCAGGCTGTTCCTGTTCCCTCTAAGTCCTAGGACAGGTAATAGTCTGCCTGCATCACCTTCTCCGAAGGGGAAGGGAAGTGCTCTGTCCTCCCCTTTCTGAGGGACAAGAACCAATAGGTCAACTTAAACACAGTCTTACCAAGCAACATTGCTGACACTTTATCTTTTAAGCTTCTCTTTTTCTTTTCTTGGTTTTTTAAACAAAAACAGCCAAGAAATTCTGCACAATATTTGCTGTCTGTATTAACTGAGAGTGTCTTTGGGCCGCTCAATATCAGTGTTTTTTGAATAACTTCTGGGGGGAAAAAGTATTTATTTATTGATTGTACATTACTGTGTGTCCTTGTATACTTAAGTATGTGAGTGTGCATTGTTATGCAAATGGAGATATATCTTTTCAATGTTCTTTACAATATCTTGTAAATGTTTATCAGAAAATTGTGTCTATATATAATATATATACAGTATAGAGAGAAAATACGTGAATTAAGTGGGTTATTTTTTGAGGGGGGGAGAAGAAATCTTTTGCTTCTACGAACTGTGTGGTTTCTATAGCACCTATTCCATGATGTGCCAATCTGTCACTGTCCCTGTACTGTGAGAGTTATTCTGGTACGGCAACAGGGAAGCTCAGAGCAGAAGAACCATCGTGACCTCAGCTTGGCTTGATTTTAGTTCTGACTTTAAAACTGAAAAAGGAGAAAAAAAATATTAAAAAAATAGCTTTATTCCAGCTGTGGTGCTGAGTAGAGTCTGCAGGAGCAGACCTCTGCTCGAGCTGTGCAGGGTTTCATGCCTGCCCTGGGATTGGCTTGGGTAAGAACAGTTGCAGAGTTCAGGCTTGGTGTGGGTTGCAAAGAAATCAGATAGTCCAAAGAATATGGTATGCCATTTAAATTGGGACTAAAGCCATTCTCCTTTGCAGCTGATCGTACCGTTTTGTCAGGAAGGGAGCATTACATGACCTGTACGGAGTACTTGCGGAGCTGATCTGCTCTCCTAACTAGTGCCCATCCAGACTAGCTCTGCTGAAGGCGGTGCGCCCCACGCACTGCTCTACTCTAGTTCGTACAAAAGTCAGCGAAAACCATCTGCTCCCGAATACTCCCGTGAGAACTCGAGTCTGAACTTGGATGTCCAGCTTTGTGTTCCCATGCAGATCTGAGACAGAAGACGTGAACGGTTTCCGGGCCCTGCACTGGTGGACGGTGCCATTCCCCGGCTGCCCGCCCTGCCAGACCCTCGCCGTGCTGCCGGCATGGGAGTGGCAGGACAGCGGCTGTGGGAGGTCAGAAATAGGCTGTGATAGTCCCTGTGCTCTGCCCTTCCACAGCCCCTGTCCACACACGGTCCTAGCTTGGTTTCGAGCATCTTATCAGAAGTCGCAGCGGGTAGCAGCTGTGCTCCTTGCTGACCCCTCCGGGGCAGCCGCTGTCCGACCGGCAGGTTTATGTGCTTGTGTGGAGACCCATAATGAAGCAACACCAGGAGTCTGGGGCTCGAGATCTATTCGATGGTTGAAAGCTACTAAAATTTAAGCAAAGGTTTTTGTTGTCCAGCTGTTCGTAGGCCTTCTCCTGCCTCAGCCTCTCCTGCCTGGCTCTGCCCCTCTGCTAGATTGCCCTGAGGTGACAGCATTATTCTGGGTTTCCGACAGCGTGAATCCCCATGGCCCTGCAAGATGGCACAGATCTCTCCCGGCTGTGCAGCCGCAGGATTGCCTGTTTACCACAGAGGGAGAAGCCCGTCGCAGGGGAATGCTTGCCCATATACAGTAATCTTGTCTGGCTCCTTGTGGGAGAGGAATGTCTCATCCCAGCAACTCCGGGCAGCTGAAATCCACCCTGTGCAATGGCACTACAAGCCAGGGACTATCTTTAGCCTGCTGTTGTTCGCGCTGTGGGACCAGGGACTCGAGCTGCTGTGCCTTCTGACTCGAGACTGCTGCATCCTTCCCGCGGGGTGCAGCGAGGTTTGCATCCCACTTGCCCCCAGCCTGTGTTCTCTGCTCCAGGTCGCTCCAGAGCTGAGCCTGAGGGAAGGATGGATTCCACGTGCTGAGCTGTTCAACTCACATTGCACCCGCACTGAGCATCCGCAGAGGTGTGGGGTTTTCGCTTTATCTTTTGTTAGAGCTGCTCAGCTTGCAGATAATCTCGGTATGTTTAAATACAGTGAATGTTTGTGTCCAGGCCCCGTGTTCTCCCGAGGGAGTTACTAATGGGTTCTCTTTCTGCATTTGAGCTTTCTGCTGATGCAACCTACCAAATAACTCTTGGTACCCATCTCTTTTAGTGTTTCTCATGTAAACACTTTAGAAGTTGTCTTTGTTCCTAAATGTGCGATTTTTATAGGATTTTTTCTCTTACTGTGTTGAGTCTCTGATTTGCTTTGCTATTAACATTTTTCATGAAGACTGAGAGGGTTTTTTGCATGGGAACTTCTTGCTGCCACCCTGTTCTGCTCTCATCCAGCCTCTTACATTTTGAACATCCCTTAACATATCCAAATATACCTTTTACTGTAACTAGAGCCAGCAGCAGAAATGCAGGTATCGGCAACCATTGTCACTGATAAGTAAAAAACAGATCAAGAGAAGTGACTATTCTTGACCTGGTAGCTAGGAATTGCAGTTCTGCTGGGAACCCATCCATGGGCAAGCTGAGCCCATCCCTAAATCCCACCTTGGAGACACAAGCCTTGTGGCAGGCTGGTGGCAAAGAGCAATTTACGGGATGAGACTCTTCTTATTCTTTCTTCTTTCTTTATTTATTTACTTATTTTAATCTGGCTGGCTAGTTTTCCTTTCTTTCCCCATTTACTTTGAGTAGCTGGCTAATTCTCTGCACTGGGAGCCACTGTGGCAAACAGTCCTCAAAATAGGTATGGGACCATACCTATTTTGTTTTGTACCATCCTAGTTTCAGGATTCTCATCACGTAAGTTTGCTTTTAAAAATATGTTATGCTGTCTTAAATTGCTGCTCGCTACTGTGGCATTGCTGTTCAGCTAGTAGTAGCCTCTGAGCCTGTTCATCAGTGGGGCCAAAATGATTGTCATTTCATCAAAACATCTGTCAAATATTTTTCACTCCATTTGGGAATTTCCAGTAGTACCGAGCAGTTCTGGGCACATTTTCTGCATTTTACTATTGCGTGAGCACAAACTGATAGTGAAAGAGCACAATTCACAGCTGAAGTGACAATTTTCTAGCAATATGGAAGGGTTGTAACTCTTACCAGAACCAGTTTTCAGAAATTCTTATGAAAGTTTTCAGATACCCTGAAGTAGATAAAATGCCACTTACTGTTGCCTACTATTTCAAGCACTCCAGTGATCTTCGCTCAAGGTCATTATCCTCGTTGCCTGCCCTGAAGTAAACATATATCGCTGATTAAGGCGCCTGAAGTCTTTGTGGTCCCCAGTCACACTCACCACACTTATGTTTTATGGTGGCAGCGTGGGGCAAAGTTAAGGCTGTTTTGGTGCCATAGCTGTGCGTTTCTACAGCTTGGGGTGTTTGGGTTTCTTCTAAACTTTGTCCGAATCCTGAATTTCCTGGAGAATGTACGTTGTTGGAATAGCCATAGCCTTTTAATATGTGTCTAACTTTAGATTAGTGATAAACATATTCAACCTTAAATTCTCATTCAGTACTTCAATAACTTCCTTTTTTAAATTGATTTTGTACACGGGGACTGAGCGGGGAGCCCAAAGATGGAGCTGCAGGTGACAGCCTCTGGTCCGCGGCCAGGTGCGATCGCTCCCGAGCCGCTGGCACACGAAGGGTCTGTGGCCCCATCGGCTCTGCCTGCGCCCGGGGCTCCGGCAGCCGGGGCCAGTCCTGCGCCCACAGCCGTGTCTGGAGCCAGGCGGGTTGTGTCCCAGCCTCTGCCCCTCTGGATGGGTTTGCTGAGTCTCTCGGGTCTGCCGCAGAAAGCCCCCGCTTTCCTCTGCCCAGCAAGAGCAGCCATCGCCCTTGGCGGCAGTGAGAACCTCTGAGGAGCTCGGCTCGCGGCAGGGGATGGGCATTAAGCGCTGCTGAAGTGGGAGACGGCTAGGAGGAAGGCCACTTTTCATCAACTTTTTTGTAAGGGGTAAAAAGCACCATTTATCCTTTTTTTTTTTTTTTTTTTTAATAAATCAATGCTAAAATTTAAACTATGCACAAGATCTCAAAAAGTACATGGAAGTTTTAAGAATCAGTGTGGCTTCACTGCTAAGGAAGATAAAGAATTGAAAATCCTAATACTGGATACTGAGATACTAAAAAATTTCATTTTCATGACTACATAAGAAGATCTGCTTAAATTCTCAGAAATTCAGTCTCTTCTTGGAGAATAATTCCCAGGAGCCAGGGAAGGAGAAAGCTGTTTTTCACAAACAGCATTAATGAAAATTTTTTGTTGAAAATCCAACTCGGCTGTAACCTTAGACACATGATTGTCACTTCCCTAGTGCTAAGGTGTGTTCTGGAGAGCTTGGCAGGGTGAGCGGGTGACGCTGGGCTGTCACCCCGCTGCAGCCGTTGTGGAGATGACAGGTACCATCCCAAGCTCTGGGGGACAAGGGATTACCTCTCAACAGCAGGGTTATGAATGTATCTGATGTACTGGCATTAGACTTTTATGTTGCCCTACACTGAATTGCTGCTTTTATATGTTGGATGCCATTTTGGTCTCTGGGAGTTGCTCTATCTGAGCTTAATGAGCACTACAGCTTTTAATATATTTGTAGAAGTGCTGCTAATGTTCTTAGATTATTTGAATTCCACACTGTGGTATAATATCTGTTTTATATTATTTTATCCATGCTTTTGGTTTTTTATGTAAACTGTTCCTTATTGTTGTTCAGAAAGAAAAATTAAAGCTCTATTCTCTATGGTTAATGTATTTTCAAATCAATAAAATCCTGGTTGTTCTTTATGGCTGCGCAGTCCCTGGTAAGACGGCAGACGTGGAGTACCCCAAAAAGGCAGTGCTGACGCCTTCAGAAATGCTGCGTCTGAGGGCACTGGGGGGTAACTCTGCTGCGCCCAAAAATGCTTTCGTCTGGGGGAGCAGTGGGATGATCAGGTGCTTTTACCCTTGTTTTGAGGACAGACGTCTGCTTCCCTCCTCAGAATTACCTGTTCCTTGTTGCTAGAAAAACTGCTGCTAATTTTTAATGAGCACTCAAAGCCACAGCAAAATAACTGGGCCTGAATCAACTTCGGTCTGGAAAAAGCTCTTCCCGTTGCTGAATGCATGTCGGTAAATGTTCACTGGTGCCGTTAATGAAACAGTAATTCTAATGAAGTTAATCTGCACCGAGCTATTCTTGTGCTCTCTAAGCTGCTGACAAGGAATTTTTCAAAGTAAGAATCGGTGCGTGGCCTGAGAGAGAATCTTTCGCTTGCCTTCCTCCCACTTCTAGCACTTCTGTACTGGGGAACACACGTAGTTACAGATAGCTCTGTGCAGCACTGCGACTGCTGTTCGGTTTATTTCATGCTTGTGTAGCAGCTTTTCTTGTTTCCTCGCGGCGCTGTTGAGGGGAAGGCCTGAGATCTAATGGTGCCTCTTGGGTACAAATGAATCGGGGAGCAGATCATCCCGGGGCGGGCAGAGGTGTGCTGGTTTCATCCCCCTGGGTGCCGTGGAGCTGTGGCATGCACAGCCCCGCAGGCAGCAGCTGCAGCTGGGGTACAGGCAGCTCAGCTGGAGACCTGCCTGCATTTCGGCACCGGAGTCTTGGGGGGAGAGAGGCGAGAAGGGCCCTGGGCTGCAGGCTGGCTTGTGCCGGGGAGTTCAGGCGTGGCCATAGGGAGTGGGATGGGGAATGGCTCTGGGGGTGTTTTGAGAAGCCTGGCTGCCTGCTGCAGCTCGGCAGAGCTCTGGGTCTCTGCCTGTGTGAGCAATCCCAGGCTCCCCACAGTGCTGGGGGTCGTGTGTGTCTTGCCCAGATGTTTCCTTTCCAAAATAACTCGAGGAGAGTGCCATCACTGCCAGGCTGCGCAGAGGTCTGCGGGAGCCGCATGTGAGCAGGGTGAGATGCTCCTCAGCATCCCATTAGTCCCAGCCTCCGGTGGGGCAGATGCTCTGGGGCAGAGCTGCTGCTCCTTCACCCATGGGGGAATGGCGGGAGGCTCCTGGTTCTGCTTCCAGCCCCCTGGTTATGCCGGTGTGACCAGCTGCACCGCGGTTATCCGGGCTCCTGTCCCAGCACATGGGGCTGCAGTCTGCTCCACTTGCTGGCCAGCCGAGTGACTTGTCTGGGGCCAGGGCCAAATTTTACCAAGACCCTGAGAATCGCAGCATGTGGGATGGGGGAGCTGAAACAAGCTGGGCCCGAGGGGGAGGCGGGAGTGCCGTGCTAATGAATTGGAGGGGTTGGAGAAGTGCTGGGACAGGCCTGCACCGTGGCACCGGGCCAGCACACATGCTGCCACAGCCCAGCCCTGCTCCACAGCTGGGGACCCAGGGCACGGAGTGAGCGGCAGTGTGGCCGGCCAGGGGGTGGGCAGGGGGGAGCTGAGGGTTGCAACCGAGCTGGGGAGACACAACCCAGTGCTGGAAACTGCAGCCCTCCGCATTCCACCACCCCGAGCTCGCCGGGGGTGGCTCTTCCCCATGATTGTCTTTTCTCAAAGTCGGACCCCACGGCAGCTCTGCACGCGCCCAGTCCTGTTCCCAGAGCCAGTCCTTCGCTCCGCAGGAGGTGGAGAACAGCTTTGCTCTGCAGAGCCCAGGGCTGTGTCCTGGGGGCGTGGAGGCACGGAGGCAGCCAGGTGACGAGTGTGCACCGCAGGATCCCCAGCGGCCAGAGGGGTGATGTTAGAACTGCGTTTTTGAGGAGATTTGTATTTTCACATTGCTCCCAGCTTTCAGAGCCCTCCTTTGCTCTTGTCAAGTCCCTCCTCTCGCAGGGAACCCTCTGTCACCTCATCTCCCTTTTGCACTTCTCCCCTCTTGCCCTGTTGCAGTCCTTGTTTTGATCATGGTCCTCGCCTTCCCCGATTGCATCTCTTGGCCCTCTCAGTCCAGCCAGCCCATGGCCTTGCTGCCTGACCCAGTCCCTCCTCAGGCAGATGCTGTGTGCAGCCAGGCAGTGACACCTCCTTACCTCTGCTGCCTGCTGATACTGGCACCTCCGTCCTTCCTCTTGCTGGTACCCCCCTGGTAGTGTGGGGAATTTAAACTGATGACTGTTAAGCTGAAGTAGGGCACCTAAAGAGGAGAAAAAAGGCTGCCAGTCGCTAGGGAACGGCTGGGCCGGGTCCTCGGCTGCTGCACGAATGAGTGAATCGCCCCAAGGTACAGCCAATGGAAAGATGGCAGAGGGCCCTGGTGTGAGGGCAGCTCCTGGCCATGGGGCAGCCCAGAGCCAGGACCTGGTGGTGATTTTTTACATCTGCGTGTGATCCTCCGCTAACACAGATGAGCTGTGCAGAAGGCAAGGGGGTGCTCTCTGTAACAGTGCGTAAAATGACCTTGGACTTGATCTCGTTACCTTGCCTTGGTATTTCCTGGATCTATCTCTAGACCTTTAAACTGGTAGCGATATGACAGGCTGCGGTGCCTTTCTCGCTGCAGGTAAGCAGGTAATGGGAGTGACAAGTTTTTCATTAAAAAATGCAAGGAGGATGAGAGGAGAGCGGGAAGATGAGCTGCTCACGGGTCCCTGCTTGCGCTCAGCGCTGGCACTTGTCATCCCTGTAGACTCTAGAAGGTCTTTGGGTGCTCGCGGGGGCTTCCAGCGCTCCCCGGGGAGGGTGTCATGCGTGGGCATGGGGAAGAAGTGAGCTCTGACCCTGGGAGTGCTCGGTGCCATCAGCCACCTTTTAACGATGTTGTGCTTGTCGGTTCCTGTGCTCGCACTGGGGAGGCGGAACAGATTTGCATCAGCCTGAATGTCATGTTTTAAACAGCCCCAACCAAGTTTAAATGCATTTCTAAAAATGGGATAGAAGTGAAAGCAAGATTGGATACTAGCTCCAGATTCCTGCCTCTACATACTTATGAGAAGAGGCTTAATTAAATAAAACCTGGTATTTAATTAATCCTTAATATGTTTGCTTCTTGGGGCATGTTTGCTCTAATGGCACAGCACCAGTTTTTAGCGCAGGCTAATTGATTGCCAGGGAACTCACAGTTAAGAACTTCAAAAGGCTGATGAAGACACTCCCCAAACACGCATAGTTTGCAAAATGTCAGGGTGGGATTCAACCAGCCCTCGCGAATGTGTTAATTACCTGATATTAATTGACAATCTAATCACTAGAGGCCAGGTCCCCAATGTGCAAAAGCAGAAATGCTCTGCATTCACGGTGCGGAGAGACTGGCAAAAATCCTGCTGTTTAGATGGAGGAAAGTAATGATCATAACAGTGAATTTCATTAATTTTTAACTCGGATACTTCCTCACAAAAGCAGATATCCTGAGGTTGTGCTTTGAAGTGCACTTACATTGGTATAGCCACTGAAATTTCCATCAGAATTGCCACCTCCATGCAGCGGAGGAGACAACAGCCTACAAAGCGGCTCCTGAACAGTAGCAACTTTCGGTCCGCTACAGGAAGAAGAACCATTCCCGACGTTGTGCACTGGGCTGGAAACAAGGGCACTTCAGGAGATGCTTCACCATCAACCGGTGTCGGAGGGTGGCAGCTCCTCCGAGGGCAGGAGGGGTGGTGGCAGCCCCAGTATTTTTTGTGGTCAGTTTTGATCCTCTGCAGCATGAGTCTGAGCCCTTAGGCTGCCTGTGCGAATGCAGCAACTGCGGCTGACAAACCAGTTTTACGTGGCACGGACCCAGGGCAGCCCAAGGCGGTGGCTGTGTCTGATGGGGGGTGAGGAGGCAGACGGGGGGCTGTGTTGGTAAGCCCGGCAGCGCGGCTGCCAGCGCTTGTCCTAACACACCCTCCCTGCGACGTTGCGGCACATGGGACCTGCGCAGCGCCTCGGCCGTGGCCGCAGCAGCCAGGAAGGACCAGGCATATTTATAGCACATCATTGTTAACGTACATGAATGAACATGTTAAAATCTCAGCACAAACAAAGTACTTCTAGTCTAAAAATCTACTTCTGCTAAGGTCTGCTCTGTCAACACCTCTAGCTGCATCTGACTTGTTTAAGGTGTTCTAACACGTGTTTCAGAGATGCCCTTTTTCTAGGGAAAATAAAGCCAGTATACAAAGGCTTACCCACAACCTGGGCAAATCCTGGGCCCCATTTTGCACCAGTACAGCATGGTTTGCACAGGCGCCGCTAACTTACCCTGATGCCAGGGTAAGGTGCACTAGCACGACTCGTGGTGACAGCCTCGGGTCCCTACCCAGCCCGGCAGTGCTGAGAGCCGGAGGTCTGTGCAATAGGGATGAGCTTTGCCAGCCTAGGATTTGGAGTCTCCTTTTGCTAGATTTGTGTGCAGTGGCTGTGATGGAGCAATTTGTGCTATGGTATTTCCAAAGATCTGTGGATGTACCTCACAGCCATGAAAAACAAGCTCAGATGCAGGAGACAAAGGAGCAGGGATGTGTTAAGCCATTTCTTAAGCACAAGGAAGTAGAGTGCTTTTTCCTGGAGCATTTCTCAGAAAGTGAAAGCATTTCTGCAACACTTTTAGCAGCTGCATTAGAATGACATGTAAGCATTCACAATATTTATCTGAAAGCTCTCAACTATGATAATGCACAAACTGAGATTATCTGTGCTGGTTTAGACAGAAGTGTATTTGCCGACGAGCTTCCAGGAGTTCAGTGAGGCTGTTGGGAGCAAGATGCTGTCGTCACTGTGAGGGGGGCTTGGGGTTCAGCACATGGTCTCTGGTTTAGTGACTGAGCTGGCTGTTGGGTGAACAAGTTTATTTGAACTTTTATTAGTTCAGCAAGGGGAACAAAGATACTCGCTTTTATCACTTTGACTAACAACGTGTTGTTGTTGGCTGAGTTACAGGAGTGCGAGCTGAAATCTGAGTCACTCTTCTGCTTGGGAAAACAAAAACAGACTCCCAGGAAATCTGCTTTCCTTTGTTCTCACCACAGTCCCCCCACGTCTGACCATGTGCTGTTCACTGATAGCACAGGGCGGGCCTCCGACTAGGATGGGTGCCGTGTCCTCGCCCAAACCAGCGGAGGCAAAACCGCCAGAGATTATATAATTGACAAAAATTCCACACCCACTGATTTTTGACTCTGATGCAATAAAACCTCCACTACAGTGCAATGTAACAACGCCTTCCTACTGAAGAGCATTATACATACAAATTTGATGCTCAGTTATCCTTGTTTTTTTGTCAAGGATTTCTGGCTATTGCTGCTTTCAGCAGCAGATAAGGAAGATTTGACAACCTCTGCCTTCCTGGATTACTCCTTTCTGGAGGAAGAAGTATTTTGTGGATACGGAAGGTATAATCCTGCAAGGCACCATGCACCCATCAGAGGGGTAATGCCCCTTCCAGGCCTGCAGCCAGGGCTGCTCAGCGCCCTGGCAGAGCTCAACCTTTGCAAGGGCGTGAATGATGGTCAAAGCGAGCCAGCTGACATTGGACTGTGTGTTTCACAGACTCTTCCCATTTAATCAGGACTCTCTCTTCTGTGTTCCTTCTCCTAGTCCCGCTCCCGTTTAAATCAGGAGTGAAACTTGGGGGCGGGAGAGGAAGCAATGGGGGGTCCGGCTGGTGGGGCTTTTATCAGGAGGGCTGCGCTGGGGCTGTCCCCTCCGCTGTGCTCTGAGCCGGGCACTTAGTGCTCTCTGTGTAGCTCTGCACTGATTTTCATGGTGGATGAACATGAAGAGGTGGGAAAGGAACTTTTAAGGATCCCTGCCGTGGTGGTGATGGGGAGTAGGAGATTTTCTGCTTTCCTTTTTGCAGATTATCTGTAGTTGGCAGCGGAGCATCTTAATGCCTGAGGTGTGCAGGGAGTTCCTGGCCGGTTCCTCCTGGGGCCTCATCTTGAACCTTCACCGATAGTTTTGGCTTTCATGGGAGCACTTACTTCACAGAGGGTTGCAAGACAGGACACTGAAGTGCTTCACTGCTTAGGGCCAGAGCATTTCAAACCCACGTGGGCCTGAGAAGAGCAGATGCTTGTTCCCCAGATCCAATGAGGTGGTTTTGCATACATCTCCACCTCTTTGTAACAGAAGCAACTTGCTCAGCAGGAAGAGATGGAAATTGTTAATGGCTGGAACAGAGGAGGGAATCTTGCCACTGCAGCCGGTGAAGTCAGGCACAGCCTGGCTGCCGTTATGGCAGAGGTGACGCGGGAGCAGACTTTCGTCCCCACGGAGGCAGCAGGCCCGCTGCTGTTACGAAGTGGCAATGGTGTTTGCCTGGGATCTCCCCACCGGCTTCTGTGACCTGACCTCAGGTTTGCAGGAGTGTAGCACAGCAGTCTGGCAGTCGCTCCATGTGGCATATGCAATTAACCCATTTCTCCACTATAGGGCACTGACAGACTATGTGAGAGGAACCAGATCACTGGAGCAGCCCTGCTGGTACATGCAACATTTGCTGTTATTCACTGTTTTATGCAATTCTTAGTTTAATTCTGAAAAGGTCCCACCCTGGAAGTTAGTTGTATGGTAGAGAGGAGAAACAGTGGCATTACCCATATGAGAAGCGGAGCTTCTAGTAAACTGGTGCATCAGCCTGGCAGAGCCTCTTGTTGGTTTGATGGCAAAGAATGTTTGTTTAAAAAATGGAAACTTCTCATAGCTAAGGGGCCTTCCATTTTTTCCGAGTACAAGCACTCCTTCACTGTATATTGCTTGCATATCATCGCACTGACGGTTCTGGTGAAATCATAAACCAAAGGTTCAAAGCTCAAATGTTTATGTGAGATGGGTCTGGCAGTGTCTGTTTGCTATTGCCATCCACACCGCAGGGTAGAATTACAGCTCTAATTTATATACATGGGGTGATAGAACACGACTGCATTTAACTCTGTCCCTAGATTGCTGTTAACTCTAGTCCAATAGTTGCTGATAAACACAGTGGGAGAAAGGTTCTCACAGGGTCTCAGGCAGGGAGAGAGCACAGGGGAAGAAACCCTTCCTGAAGCCAGGGCTGTGTGCCGCACGTTAGGTCCTGCGCTTGCCCAAGGGAGCCGCAGCGGTGGGGTGGTGGCGGGGTGGTGGTTCTCCTCCCTGGTGCTGGAGCTGGGGTGCAAGGGCTGAGTGTGATGGCTGGTGGGGTACCCGGCTCCCCGCAGCAGCACTGCAGGTCCCACGGTTCCCTGCTCTGTGCTGGGCCCGCACTGCAGCTGTTCATTTTCCCACACGGTCGGGATGTCCCCAGGGCAACAAAGGATGAGTGAGGGTGAGGATACAGCCCCTCCAGCTTTGCACTGGAGGCTCATCGAGACCAGGCCTGCTCTGCACCACTGCATCTACCCCACAGCTCTGCAATCCCGCAGGTGCAGCTGCTGCCTCTGGCCTGCCGGGGCTTGAAGCATCGGGAGTTTTTGTGGCTACTTTGAAGCTCCCAGGTCTCATCTCCCCGGGCATTTGCAAAGGCACACGCTGAGGTTCCTCCTCAGACAGTGGGAAACAAGGCAGCAGCTTCTTGGGAACAAGTCTGCTCTTCTTGAAGTCGTCCATTTGAATGCAGCCTCCCAAAGGGTATGTAGCCTCCGGAGCCTGGCTTGGCCAGTTCTCTTGTCTCTGGCTGTGTTCATGCAAGTAGGTGTTTTTGTGGAGGGTGCTGCCATTAGAGCGGCTCCTGAATAACTGATCAGACAATTTCATTGTTTCGCATTACTTGCTGAAAGCCCCATGTGCTAGAGCAGGGGTTCCCAAGCCATGGGTGGAACAAGAACCACTTCAAAGAGGTGTAAGAAGCAGTAACACCCTCTTTGCAGAGGCACTGGTGCGAGCCATAGATCACCCTCTTCCGTATGGGCAGGTACCAGTCACCAGCAAAAGCCTGAGCTGCAGGGTGGGTGCTGGCACGGAGGTGACTGCTGCCAGGCTGCCAGGGAGGGGTGCTGGGGGGGATAGGTGGATGAGGGGATGGGTTATGTCTTGGTTTCTGGAAAAGATAAAGGCAAATGAGTCATGGAATTGGGATCCCTTTGTGTTTGTGTGTGTGGTGAAGATAAAAGGATTGCTAAGGTGGGGAAAACACTTCTATTATCCTGATTTGGGAGCAAGGGGGGGTCTGTGGGAAATGGATCTTAATTTAAATGGGATGTGGGTGTATACAACAAGGGTGGGGACAGAGGAGGTGAGGCGAACTCTTTTATTAGTGCAGCTGTTGGAAAGCTGGATGCTTTTGCTGCTGAAACCTTTCCGCTGGCCCCCATCCATGCACCTGCTGAGAGGCAGCTACTGTGCACCCGTATAGCTAAGGCATGCTGAGGAAGCGTGACCTCCCTCTTGCAGTTCGGGAACGGGTCACAGGGAGATCAATCAGCTTGATTTGCTCAGGACCCCCAGCGTCTGCAAAAGAGGCGAGATTTCAACTAGCTCCCTCGAGGGCTGGTTAACGGCAGATTAGTAAATTCCGCACTGACGGCAGGGACACGGGACCTGCTGCCTGACCTTTCAACGTCCTGCTAAAAGCTGGGATGAGGATGCGGAGCTGCCTTCTCCTGCATGCCACAGTGTTGGCCCTCCTGGCCCCCCGCTGCGATACCCGCTGCGAGCCAGGCTCTTTCTCTCCAGGCCACAGTGTGGGCACTGCCTGCCTGCCATGAGTCACAAGCCTCCACGCCGGCCCTGCCTCAGAAGCCGACTTTGGACTCCTCCGTCACACAAAACCACACCTTTTGTACTTATGAAAAGCAGCACCGGGAGCATTTGAATTACTACAACCGTGCCACAGCCTTAGAGACGGTGGAGGGCCCACCGAGGTGCCTGCGGGCAGATTCAGTGACTTGGGCGCCATTCCTCAGGGGGGGTGTGTCTGGCTGAGGAGAAATGCTCTCTGGTCTGAGGAGAAACGCCCCTCGGTCTGAGGAGAAATGTTCTCCGTCTGAGAAGATGTGCTCCCTGGACTGGGCTCCTGTGCCTTCCAGGCTGCCATTTGAGCACCCTGCAAAGGCTGCGGCTGCTGCTCTGGCAGGGGTAGCGGGGAGGCTCTCACAAAGTCCCTCTCTGCAGCCCAAAGCAGAGGGCCTGAACCATGGTGGCAGAAAGCTCACCCGGAAGGGCCACCCCTGCCTGGGTACCTCTCACCCAGCGCCTGCCCCGGGAGGGCGAGAGGCCCGGGGGGCTGCGGGAGGCTGGGCGAAGGGGCAGGGGGTTGTGCTTTCCTTAGGGGAGGAGGAAAAGGCAGCGGCAGAGCGCTGCGGCGTGCCGAGGAGCGGCTGCCCTCATTCGGGCCCTCTCCCTCAGGGGGCCGGGGCGGGGGCATTGGCACCGCTGGCCGCGGGCCAGGGCCGGGACGCGAACCCTCGTCCTCCGCGACGCCAGCGGCGCCCCCGGGGGGCAGGTGAAGGGGGCGGAGCCACCCGTGAACGGCCACCGGGCTGCGCGCGCGAGGCCCCGCCCATCCCGGCGGAGCCGCGCGGCAGCCATGGCAACAGAGGCGCTTCCCGCGGGGCCGGGCCCGGGCTGCGCGCGCGCCGCGGCCGGCGGCTCCTGGCGCCGGGGCGAAGGGCCGGGCCCGCCCCGCGGCGCGGCAGGGCCGGCGGCTCCCGCAGCCCGGGACGCGGCGGGACCGGGGCGGGGCACTCCAGCGCAGCCCTCCCTACCCCTCCCCTCCGCGGCCCTCCCGCTGCCCCCGGCAGCCCCTCGCCCCGGGGAGCGCGGAGGGGCGGCCCCCGCTCCGCCCCGTCCCGCCCCGCCCCCGGGTGGGGGTGTCCGGCCGTGCCCGGCAGCCGATCACCTCAGCCGGGCAGGCCGCTGGGCTCCGCCGTGCTCAAACTTAGTTAGCAACTTCCCCGTTGCGGCGGAGCCAGCGCCGTCCCGTGCCGGCTCCTCTGAGGGACGAGCCGGTGCCCCGTCAGGGTAAGTGCCGGCGGTGGGCCCCCGGTGAGGGGCGCGGAACCGCGCTGGTGGCGGCGGGACAAAGGCGGCCCGGCCCGGTGAGGCACCGGGCGGGTCCGGTTCACTCACCCTGAGGGGAGCGCCGCCCCAGCCCCCCCCGCCTTCCCCCGGGCCGGGGGAAGGCGGGGGGGGTGACCGGGGCGGCGCTGCCCGTGCTGCTCCCGCGGCTCCCGGTTCCCCGGCAGCGGGGGGGGACACACACGGGGATCCTGGGGGCAAACTCACCCGGGGCTCGGTCGGCGGGAGGGGGGGGGGGGGGGCTCGGGGTCCGTGGGGGTCCGTCACGGCGGTGTTGGGATCGGCTCGCTGCTTGTTTTTCACTGCGTCAGAGCCAAGGGCGAGGGGAGAAGTTGGGTCTTCGCGTGTGTGTGCTCCGAGTTAAAAAGAAAAAGCCCTTCGTGCTTTCAATTTAGTGTCTGCGTGCGGCTGTAGGTAGTTTCGTGGTGATTTTGATGGTTCGTGGGTATAATGTTCTGCTGGCGAGCACTGCAGATTAGAGCCTTATTTTGTAATCCAAGATGACTTTTGTAAGCACTGCAATTATCTGTTCCCCTCTGGATTAGTGATGATAATGTGCTTGGCATTCTTAAATGTACAAATAAAGATGCCTCCCCGCCTCCCCCCGAAGAGTTTACAGCCGTGCCGGCTACTGCTTGGGTTAACAGCAGTCTGCAGAGGGGACCCGGGCATTTCAGAAGTGCGGTATGTGACTCTCTTATGCCTTGGAGTTTAGGAAATGTATCTGCTCTCTAGAGTTAGTTTTAAGTGCCAGTTTAAGGTCATGAGCTGGTTCTTTTTAATTGCGGATACCTTTGCTTGTTGGCATATCAGCCCATGCATGTGTAATTTTTTTATTTTAGAAACATGTCTGACATTTGGGCGGACAGATTTGTATTGCTCCTTTGTGTTATGCAACTCATTTGTCCATTTTTCTTCCGAACTCCAAATGTAAGCGATTTATGTGTGGATGGAGGGATGTGGAGTTCTGCTTATGGGTGGAAATAGCTGATCCAAAAGATCACACGGAGGTCAGTTCCCAATTCCCTGAATTTGCATGGAGTTCTGCGCTTGGATTTGGGAGGGAGCAAAATCGGGATTCTGAAAGGGTGAAGCTAATCTGTGAAATCACTTTATTTCCTGCCTGGTATTGCGTCGAGTCCTGTAAAAAGCTTTGCCTTCCTGAGTCTGTTTGCAGCATTGTTACCGTTCTTGCATTTCTCCCGTCTGAAGGTAGGAGATTAATCGTGTGGATTCAGGTGTTGACTTGACTCCTATTTCTGCGGCGTAATCCGTGTGATTTTAATTTGCGTGTGAGGAACGGGATTAAGGGAAATCACGCTTGGCAGATGGCAGAGCTCTTCTATACCATTATGAGATATTGTAACCTTTTATTATACCTACAGATTTGATTCTTCAGAGTTTAGTAATATAATTCTATTCAAGATAAAGTATTGCTCATGATAAAATACTGGTGCTGCGTTAAAGGAATTGCAGCATATAGCAATTGATATTTTGTCAAAACTGATGCTGTATTCCATTGTGGTAATAGCAGGCAATTTTCATGGTAGGCTGAAGAGGTAAACCATGTTTCCAGGGTAACTGTGAAGTTGTTTGGCAAAAAGTACCTCTGAAGCAGATAGAATTGAAGGTTGTTGGTATTTTCTTTTCCTTGTCTCTCTTCCATAAATTAGAAGGCTTTGCATCTTTTTAATGACCACATAAAAATATTATATTTCTTTGTTTTCCTGTGACATTTTTAGGGTGTGGTAGGGAGACAGACAATGTATGGCAGAAATGCTAATAAAGTTGCCTGGCAGCTTAATCCAGATAAAGACTTCTCCCAAAAAGTCTTCCAAGAATTTATAAACTCCTTTTTTTTTTGCCCCCCCCCCCCCCTTTTTTTGGTAGGATTTTCTTCACTGTATGCTATGCTTTTTTCTGTAAAAATTGTCAAGGATATTTGTTAGCAAGTAAATCTATAAAGCCTTTCTACTTTAGAATAATTAAAGAGGTAGGAATCCTATTTAAATAGAAGATGTAGCCTGTAATTCAGTTTTGATAGGTGTATAGTTTGTTGAAAATATACTTGTAAACTTTAGTCTGTTCTCTTTCAGATGATGCTCTGAACTAATTCTAAGCTAAATGTTTCTTTTCCAGTATATATAAGACAGAACAGAGTGACTCTAGAGTGTCATGGTATGGAAAGTCCCTAAAAGAAGTCAAAATCTAGGACTGTTTTCTAATTCAAATACTTGCGTTTGTAATTTTTCACTATCTCATTTTATATATGGTAGTAAACGATGTGAATGTCCCCAATCCAAGGTTTGTGCTCACGCTGCAGTTCTAGAGGCTGCCTATCTTATGGCTGGAGGAGAAAGGGCAGAGTACCCATCTACGTTTCTCCTGACCTGGGTTCTTAACTGACTAGATACCAGTGTATTAGGAGAATTTTAATGTCTGATGATTAAACAATTTATTACCTCTGATCATTGCCATACTGAGAGCTATGTGTAGTGATGATTGTGGTGTTTGGTGTGTGTTTGTTTCTGTTTTTTTTTAAATACTGTTTCCAACCATGTGTAGCACTGTCATCTTGGATGCTAATGGAGCCCCTTGTGTGTCTGCAGACTCCTCTGACAGCAGTAATATGCCTGATTTCTCCCAAAGAGAAAAAAAAATCAGTTATGACTTGGAAATAGATTCTATTGAAAGAAAGAATTTCAGACTCAAAGGTCTATGTTTGAAAAGTTTGCCAGCCCTTACTGCTCCATGGAGTGAAGGTAAAATTTAGACTGCATGTGAAAGAAGCAAGTCCTGACCAGCAGGTCCCAGGTGGAAGGTAGATGGAGAGCTCAGGTATTCCACCTCCTGGGATACTTTGCACGGCTCTGTGATTTTGCTTGGGTGTTGTCCTGGACTCTGCTCCATTGAGTGCTTCTGTTTCTCTGGCTACTAGATAATTTTGAAACCAGTCCTGTCACCTCCCTTCTCTTTCACGTGTGCTTGGTTACTGCAAAGTAAAAAATGAGCGCTCTCTTCTTGGTGAAGAATGTGTTGCTGCGTTTGCTGCCTAGTCCTTTCCTCAGGATTAGTCTTTGTTTGATCTTTGGTCATGGAGCTTTCTCTCTTCTGGTAGGTTTTCCAAGTATCATCAGAATCAAGGTGATAGAACTCCTCGTGATTTTTCTCCTGTCCTTGAGTTTTTAAATAGTGGTAAGAAAACTTCCCATAGCCTTGAAAATTTCAGTATAGCGGTGCTTGTGGGGAATACTCTGCACAGGGACACAGGGCTCGGGATCGTATTTGGGAGGATTACTCCGAGCATGTCGGTTAGGGACACAGTACAGTTGTGGTTGCAGAAAACTACCTCTCATACCTTTGGCTGCTCAGGTGTTTAAAAATTGTACTCGTTTCTTATTGAGGAGTCTCATGTATCAAGATTTTTCTCTAAGACTTGGTATGTTTTCTCGAACTGATATTCCACAGAAATTGATAACTTGGCGCTGCTCACTAGCCAGGGGAAGTTTCCTTTGGCAAATAAGTTTGTCATGCTGAGTTGTGTGCTGTGTAGTTACTTAAAAATTTGACTAGTAAAAGGAGTGTGTGTGCATGCATGTCTAAATGCAAGTTTTGAATGTTCTGCATCCAGTTACATGTAATGTCACTGTTCTGTTCTTATGTTCAAGCTATTTCTTCTTCTAGGATGTTTTCCTGTATGAGGATATGAGTAATGCTACTTCGAAGTCTTTCCATCACTTTGATAGCTTGGTAAATTTGCATGATGCTGTTGGTTGTAGGGAGGTATTCAATGTCTTAGCTTTTCTGCTAATTTATGTTACTAATTTATTTCTTAACACAGGCGCAGCCTTTTGGGGCTCCTTGTTCAATTCTTAAGTAGCAGGCAGCTTTTGGGAGGAAAGTACTATGTCTATTCAATACTTGAAAGAGACGTTCACGGAATGGGAGATCATACTGTATTCAGTGGGCTGTCTGTAAAAGTGAGACTGAAGTAAACTACTGAATCCTGCAAGCCCAGGCATGAAGCTTGCAGTGATGCTGTGAGCACAGTCTGTATCACTTCTTTGTGTTTGATGCACAAGGGTGACTAGAACCTCAGAATGTTGCAATGTTTTAGGTGTGTTTTTTGTTTTGTATGTAGGAATCGCCCAAAGACATCATATGGAAAAAGCTACAAACTTTTTGCTTTTGCCTCAGAGATCTATTTAAATGAAGACTCCATGGTTGCAGTAGTAGCCTTTGCAGTGTAAACCACCGTGTGGTTGTCTTGAGTTTGCAGCCAAAGAGATGGGAATAATATCGTCAGGAGAGCTGTGGAATTCCCTCCTCAGCAAACTAGTCTTGAATCCTAATCACAACCTTCTGAATGACCACAGACCTGGTAGATTTAACAGTTCAACTGGAAGACATCATGCTTGATAAACTCTAGATGCACCTGCCCTATGCAATTGAATGTACAGACTTTTCCTAAAACTGTACAGGAATTTGCCGTTGGGTTGCCCATATACGTGCTTCCAGTGAGACGTGACTATAAGGAGCCAATTCTGAGGAGATACTCTACTTGCTGGATTGAAAGAGGTGAAAGAGGTGAAAGAAGTTGTCTGCTTGCTTTTCCTTGATTGACTTTCAGTAAGTTTGAAGGGCATACATAAACTTTTGTCTGAACTCTCAGGCCTTCCTTTTGAAGCTGTGTTCTAGTAATACTTAAGGAAAAAAAAAAAGTAACAAATCAAAAACATAGCAAGTCAATTACTGTTTGCCTTGAATGGGCTTCTGTGGGTGAAGCGGTTTTATGCACGGTGGACTTTCCATATCTTAGGTTCTGTTAAGTGGCAGGAAAAAAGAAATCTTAAGAAAACCTGGGTACTGAGTTTTGGCAAAACACACTAAATTTAGTATGATGACTAGTCTATCTTTTTGCAGCTGTTGGTTAAAAAAATTAGTAATGTTTCCCTTTTTCTCATGACTGGATATCAATTTACGCTAGATAAATTGTTCAGGTCAATTTAGACCTGAACATCTGATCAGAAAGGCATATGTAGGTCTACTGGATGACGATTTTCCTCAGGCCTAGGCTTAAATAATCTAGCCTCTTAAAAGAAGTATACTTCCTAACCAGCTTGATCATTAGATTCTTTTCTCAAATCAAGGTGGCTTATTTTCTTGCTTCCCACTGTCTTTGGTTTGTTCTGGAAATAAGTAATGCTGGCACTTCTGCAGACAAGAAAGCCTTCGAACAGTTTTCCAAACTGTTCGGGGTTATTTTTCAATGCATCTGTATAAATAGGAGATTGTTAATACATATTTTCACAGTTCCTGAATACCTTACGTTGAAACAATGGGAGTTGAATTTTCTTTTTATGCTCTTCATCTCTACAAAATGTGCTTGAGGAGAGGAAATGAATTTTTTCTTAGGCTTGTGTGATTGCAGTGATGCAATTTGAGCAGTCTAGGACTACAGAGGATTATTATCTGAAACATTGCTTGTTTTTGTTTCGAGTCACGTCCTATGAACATGCACTTAAACTTTGGGGGGGGAAATCTGGGCTTCTTTAAAGCCACTTAGAGACGTTCATTAAAAGTTCTTATCAGAATTAAGTGCCAAAATGTTAAGTTTTGGGCTATAATAAAGCTGTTGCATGCCTGAAAGAAGGTAAGTGTTGGTCTTGCAGTAGTGTGAGAACTGAAAGCTTCTTACTATTGTAGTAATTATGAGTCAGGATGGTCATTAGCCTGCTGTAACAAGTAGAAAAAGATAACCAAACCTTCAGCAATTGTTATCTACACATTTTTCACTTAGAGGGAAAAGCGTGCATGTGCGTTCCAGCAGTTTCTTTAAAGAGTGTATGTATGCAGCATGCAAACGGCTCTATCTTTGGTGTAATTTTTACTTGTCTTATTTTACAGAATTAGCGTAAGCTTTAACGTGGGGTGGTAGGAGATCTAAGTCTTTTTTCCAGGTCAAAATACCCCTTTAATTTGGTTGGGGGCTGGGGAGAGAACTGCCATGAGCCGAGTGGCCTGTTAACTCCAGCTACAGGCTTGACCCAGTTACAGTTCGGCAGCAAAGTGTGCAGAGCTCTGGCATCGCTGGGAAGCGTGTGTGCTCTTTGAGCTAGGCCAGCCCAGGAATAGACAACTTTAACTTTGCTGCAGAAGCAGCACTTGGATGCAAATAAGATGGATGGCAAAAATAGAAGAAAAAGAAATTAGCTGCATTTTGTTGTTTAAATCTAAAATACATAGGTTTGGTGCATTGGAGAAGAGGTGAAGTGAAGATGCTAATGCATTATTTTGTTAGTCTTTCTTTAATTCTAGCAGTTAAAAACAATTTTACGCTTCATAGTTTCTAAGGGTAAAAAGCTGCCAGTATTTTAGTGAAATGCATGAAAATACGAGTATTTGTGTGTGCTTGTGCTGATGCAAACAATGTTGTTGCCATACACATCAGCCCCTTCTGTTTATATTTTCATAGTGACTGTTTTTTCTGGTCTTAGTTTTGGTTAAATACATGCTTTCTGTGCCTTTCAACAAGTGATATTAATAAATGTGAAGTTCTAAAACTTGTTATTCCTACTGTTGTAAAAGTGGGATGATCTTTATTTTACAGTGTTGATGAGAATTTGAAAGACATAAATAGGAATGGAATTTAAGTTTGTCTGTCTTCCGTTCTTTTAGTGAGCTCAGACTTCAGCTTGGATTAAGTCTGGCCGCTTTTTCAATTCAGCCATAGTTTCAGTAACTCTTGGTAGGGAGCAAGTTGTGCCAAAATTTTAAGAGGGATGTTTATCTGCTGCAAGTATGTTCAACCATACAAGGCTTTCGATGGACAAAGCTGTCTCATCCGTAACGAAAGCATTCGGCCCAGCAAAGCCATGATACATTTTAAACAGGATTAGAATTTTTGGCCACCATAATTGTGTTTGATTTTTCATGAGAACACTCAGAATTCTTCATTGAACAAAACAAGCACAGATGCCTTTCTAAAACGGGCATTTATGCTGAAGTTGTGCAGCTCAGCTGGCTCATTCCTTTACTTAGAGACCTTACAAGAAATGTAGTTTTGATTATTTGTTGTCAAACAGTGCTCTTACTGTATTGGCACTATTAAATGTCAGATATGAGTATAATCTGCCCTTAGAATGTTTTAAGCAACATGATGGTTGCAGACTTATTTAAATATCATCCTATTCTTGCAGTACGCATATACAAATGATACAGGGTTTTTCTTTTGCATGTTCAAGCCTACAATAACAGTTATGTCCAAGAAAATAGATATCTTGATTTATGCAAATAATACTAGGTATTTCTAAAACATGTTTGAATTTATGTATCTCGTAATTCTTACTAGTCGTCATAATGTTCCATTTACGTTATTCACAAAATGAATTTAAAAAATCACTGCAGGTCTCTGTGGTTACTACTTGCAAAGGAGAGATTAAATGATTTGATTACAGTAGAGTTTCTAGTACAACTTCAGATCTTTTGTTACTCTCTTAAATACAGTTTTACCTAGTAGGAGAGAGATGCTCACTATTGCTGCATGGTGAGGCTGTTGTGTGAAGCTATTGTGTGAGGCTGCAGGAGAGGTTTCCGCATGTCTGACCTATTCTCACTAAACTGGACAGGGCAATGGATGTTTTCTTGACTTCTTAATATAGCTGAATCAGTGCACATAGGAAAGACTCATCAATAGTTACAGATCAGCATTTCAAGAAGGTCAGGGAAACTGGTTTCTGCGTGGTGAGCATTATGCTAATTCAGTTGTTAAACATATTAGAATTGCGCTTCCTTTTGCTTCTGCAGTGCTTGCAGATTCCATCAGAGCCTTTGCTCTGCGCTTGGAGTACAGAGGGTTAGTTTTGGACAGGGAGAAGCTTTCTTGTATGCTGTATTGTAATCACATGCAAGAAATGTGTCTGCAGATCTCAGTTTGAATCGAGTTCTTTACGTAAAGTACTTGCTTAAATAGTGTCACTTTCATGCTGGTACTTATGCATGAAGATGAAATCTAAGGACGTGATACCACGATGGAGAGGTTGAAGCCTTGTTTAAGATGAAATACGTATTTTCTTCTTCCAAAGGCACTTTGTATTGGGATAAAAGGCCAGGGTAGACTAGCAGCTGTAGTGATTGAATTCATTGTTTATGTGCATGTGAAAATGAAATGAGAGTGTGTATTGAAGCAGATGTGTAACTTAGGTCCCGTTACTGACACCTCTTACAAACAATATTAAGCCTTTTCTCTCATATTTGGTCTTGAATACTAGGAATGTATGTTAGTATTGTTTCCTAGCAGCATGTGTAGTATCTCTAGAGATTATTTGTGATGCATTAAAGCGTATGTGATATACCTGTAATGTAATGATCACACAGTGTTATGTTTGTTCATACTGGACTGCTGCACACAATGTAAAAAGCAGTTAATTTTGAATCCATTTTTTTGGGGGGATTGTAGGTGTATGGTTGACTAAGATGGTTTTTGCACAAGCTTGGCTCTGTAAGGAGTAGGTTAGTGTATTTTTCAAATTGTCTCCAAAAGTCTCACCTTGGCTCTATTGAGTTTCATTTTTTAAATATTTTTTTTTTTTAAATGTAACAGCTTTAATTCCAGATTAGTACACTTTCAAAGTGCTGCCTTTATAGATACTGAAAATGGTTACTTTGAGGTTAAAGATCTTGCCATCTTTTCTGTTCAGCTTGGCTCTAGAAATGATTGTGCTCTTATGTCTGTTACGTCCTTTCTGATAACGCTGGGAAGTTGAACTCAGTGGTATTGCTCCTGATGAATTAGAAGCATCGTTGTACCTCGGGACAGCTGGAGCCTTCCCACAAGTTCTCGGGGCAGGGTGTCTTCTGCTTTCCTGCCTACCTCCTGCTCAGGGCTGCTGCAGTCTGGATTTTTCTTAGTGCTTTAAAACCTTTATAAACTGTGGCCTGCTCCATTTTCTGCTTATGTTGGCTCCTTCAAATACTGTGAGGCAACTCTATTCTGGAGATCTGCATCTCAGCATCCTGTTAATTACACTGGTTCCACCAGGACTCAGTTGCTGATGGGAGTGTGGAAAAAGCCTGTGAATATGGGAGGGGCACCTAAACCCAGCATTTTGAGAACATCTTCAGGAGTGTGGAGAAGGAGGTAATGAAGCAGATGGCAGGTTAGCATCTGGAGAGCTTTAATACTGGTAACCACATATTGGAAGGGAAAGGATGCCATTTGGACACTTGGCCGTCTGGCAGCTTCCTGCTCAGCTGCTCCTGCTTGGGGGGGTCCGTCCAAGTCCCTGGCATTGCTTTGAGTGTGGTGACCACTGCCAGTGCTTGATGGGCTCTGGTTGTGGAGCTGTCTGATGTGTTTGAGACCAGGGGTAGCAACTGCTAACGAATCAGACAGAGAGTCAATACCTGAACTTGTCTTCAAAGAGTAACTAGAGAATGTACTGTTGGCCAGATTCAATGGTTCTGCTCTTGATAATATCTGGAGAGTGTACTGGAGAGGAGGCTGGAGTGAAAAACTTGTTGGGGCATGAGTGTGTATTTTAAACTACATAACTAACAGAAGGTTGTTTATAACTGTTTAACCAATATTGGCTTTAAACCAATGTGCAAGACTGTTTATAATAAGTTGGACTGGCTTTTATTAGGCATCAAAATCTGTAGGGTTTATCATTTTGCTGCAAAATAAACAGGCCACATGCTGCCTGAACATTGGGCAGCTTTGGTCAGGTAGATCTCTTCTTCCATCCTGTATAACTGTTTTTCATTGACCCTGATTTTTATTGCTTTGGCTCTTGAACCTGAAGACTTCTGGGGAGGGGAACTCAGGTTGATCAGTGCGATTCCTGGGCAGAGTTTGTGTCCGGTAGTTCAGATGTATCTTTAGTCCATGGTGTGCTGGTGGGTTCATAGGTGATGAAACAAAAGAAAAAAATCACCCAGTCGTCTTCACTGAGCAGGCAGCTGGTCTTCTGTTGGCTCATCAAGTTCTAAACTATAGATTACTGGAAACTGAAAAGAAATGGTATTTTGTGCTTATGTCATTTCTGAAGCATCCTCCACTGGCTGCTGTCTCATGAAAGACGCTGGGATGTGTGGATCTCTGATTTCACTTACCAGCCGAAGATACAGTTGGCCTTAACATTTGGCTCCTTGGATTGGCATGGCTCCTGTTCTGTAAATGGTTTGATTCAGATGGGATTCCTCCTGCAGAAGTTCTGGATCCAGTGTCAGTTACCTGTTGTTTTCATGACAGTGTTGTACCACTATTTGAACTTGCAGATCTGCAACAAAAAGGCCAGTGAGGGAGTCAGCTCAGCAGATTCCCCAGTAGCTCCAGGACTTACCGTACCTCTTGAAGTTGGTGAACATGTCTTGTGCCTTCCGGAGGCATCCAGCAGTATTGACAGTGAGGCGAGACCCAGGATCAGTTAGCCATGCTTTGCTGTGTGGCTTTCTGGGGGCGGGAATGGACAGAGGTGGCAAGCTGGGAGAACTCGGTGTATTCTGGTTTTGTTTTGGATCAGATTTCAGTCAAAGGAACCTTCTTTGTAATAACTTTGGAAAAATGTTGTTTCTAAGTTCACTGTGAGACTGTTCTCAGGTTACTAAAATGCTATTAAAATCCCTTCTTTGGGTATGCCCTGAGAAATTCAGATCAGGTGCAGGGGCTGCTGTAATACTGGTGTGAGTGTGGTTAGGTGGGCCTGATTTGAGGGAAGCTTCTCAGTCTGGATGCTTGCAGGCAAGTGAGTGCTCATGTGTAGGTTCTCAGGTCTGGGTGGACTGTTGAGAACAGACCTGTGATCTTCCATTCCTGCTGATTTTTGTGAGCTCCAAAATATGCCTGTGCCAGCTATTCATTATTATCCTGCCTTAAAATGTAGGTGATCTCTACAATGTACCATGTATTCTTTGACAGTGTCTGCATTTTTTTTTAGTGTTTTTATGTTACTCTTTTATCTTCATTTTGATGTGTTAAGAGTGGTTCTGTGGCTTCTGTGCTTAAAACTTACCAGAAAGTTTAAATAAACACTGTTTACTTATGGTTAAAAACGCACTTCTATGCTACAGCTTGTGAATGTAATTTAAGTAGCCATTTACGCTTTCCTTCGCCTCCCCTCTGCACCCCCATTAGCGCGGTGTGCCGGACGTGGGGGTGTGTTCCACACGAGTGTTTGTTCACAGCCAGGCACTTCCAGGTTCTCAGTGCCTCCACAGTTTGGATTTCAGTGCTGTTTTGTTCACGCTTCTGCTATTCTTTTTTTCTTCTGTCCCCCTCAATAAAAATATTAACATTTTACGTGTCTGAACTGTTGCTTTTCAATTAATAGGCAATTTTCCCCTCTCTGTGCTTTCTCAAGCACATAGGGAGATTGAGGGGATTGTTTTTGTAGTCATAAAGCTTCTGGATAGTGTGTTGACCAATAATTCATTACAGGCCTTGATTTTGCTGAATCACATTGTGTTTCTGAAGAGCAAGGTAGTAAATGATGGCTAACGTGCACACGCAGGCTTTGTGCTGTCAGAGTTCTTGGCTTAAACATGCTTTTGTTCACAAACGGGAAGAAACGTAGTGTCACTGCTTTGGTTCCTCATAGTCATACAGGACTCTGATGCTGTGTCTAATTTGTATCACTTTTGGAGGAAGAGGAAACTCCTCTGTGGATTGCTGATAACAATAACCTGCTAGCAGGTAACAAAAGAAACACATGTACAAATTAGCAAAAACGGCCAATGTTTCTGAAATGGGCAATTGCATTGGTGGGTGAAAAAAAACTTAGACTGTTTCCTGCATATGTGAAAAGCTAGGTGTGAATGCTGAAGGAAAATGGGAGCCTTATCATCAAGGTAGCAGCAGTAGCTCTTCTGGCACATAAAATGTTCTTGACGTAGCAGCTTTTTTATGGGTATGCAGTTTGGGGCAGATTATTGATGCCTGACAGGAGGCAGCACCCTGCTGCAGTAACGTATCCTACCCAAATTAATGCTGTGTTGAGTATACAAGGAAGAGATCAAAGAGCTGTCTGAAAATTGTTAACAACCTGAGAGGGAAAAAGATTGATTTCAAAGTATGTAATTGTTTTGTAGAGCAGAGGATGACATAAGGGATTTTGGCCCAGGGAATCATAAATGCCACCAAGTATTTTCCTTTTAGAACAATATTTTATTTGACTCAAAATAGATCCACCCATCTCTCGCTAGTCTAGTAACTTTTTCAATATTTGTGGGAAGTGAGTGGAAATTGTAAATCTGATGGTCATGTCCATTTGAATGAGTTGTAATGGCTCCATCTGTATACTGAAAGACATAACTAGAGTAAAATTAATCCAGTTGAAGATTGTTAACAATTGGCTTGTTCAAAATTGGGTCATATTTTAACTAAAGCATTTGAATTGCTGCTATAGGAGCCACAGGTTGGGAAAAGGAGGGTTTTTATCAGATAACCTACCCTGCATCATATGTAGTGCTGGGTAAAACAGCTAAGAGACCGGTATTTTCCATGCTGTTTGGTGTTGGCCTGCCAGAACTGGTGCTGAAGTTGGATTTTCAACGTGGTCAGGCCGTTGCTGAGTACACTGGAGAATTTCCCCCCGAGCTGATGCCTGTGACATGTAAACCCAAGTCTAATTTCAATTCTACTATTCCCTCCATTTTGCCTTAAGTATATTTGGGTTATGGGGACCATGCATAAAAAAGGGTCAGTCATAAAAACTCCTCTGTATTCGCACATCCGAGAGAGACGTGTTGGGATCTGCTTCTGCTGGCACACAAAAGGAACCTTGTCAGTGAAGCTGGGGTTTGTCTTGGCAGTGCCAGTCAGCCCTGTGCCTGCAGACCCCGGGGCTCGGGACGGAGGTGCTTCCCCCTTTCTAGGCAATTCAGTGTTATGTGCGTGCCACCGTTGTTATTGTCAGCTGTTAGGAATGTCGTTAGTCAAAATTTGCTAGATAGTGCCTACGGCTTTTTTTTTAAATGTTTGTACACAGCACACTTAGTTGCATTCTGTGGTAATTCTGAGCTGAATCTTGGAGAAGCAAAGCTTGGTGCAAGGCGTTTTTCTAGCGTCAGCACTCGGCGTCCCTGCTGGCAGTGCCTTTAAAAGCTGCTCTGTGAGACCACCTGCCTGCCTTGGCATGCGAACGGGGGGAAGTGAGATCGTGTTGTGTTGTGTATTAATGCTAACTCTGTCAGTCTGTTGTCATAACATTTGTCTTTTCCAACGGTAACAATGAGATACCATTATTGTCCACTTCAGAGAGGCACCGCCATGGTGCAGCTTTGTGGCAAGCTTGATCTTTAAGACAAAGCTTGCTACAGCTTAGAGGAGCAGGCTTAGAAATTGTTCATTTGCTCATGGAACAGAATAACCTGTTCCTGGGGATCATCTGGTCCAACCCCCTGTTCAGAGCAGGGCCAGTTCAGAGTGTCTTTCTCCCATTATGCTGCGGTTCATTTCTAGAGTAGTGCTTGGGACAAGTATTTTGGGCTTGAGTATAGTTGCTTGTTGACCAAGCTGGGCTACATGCTTCTGTTATGACTAATGCAAATATTTGAAAGGTAGAATGGTGGACTGAATGGAGAAATTGCTGCTAGACAGTATTGCCTGTCTGTATTGAAAGGAAATGTGTCGTTAGCAGCAAAATCCAAAGCTGTTGAACAGAGAGCTTTTTCGTGTATTTTTTTCCAGTTCTTTTCTTAAAAATAAGCTAGTGAAGACATCAAATGGTATAGCTGTAACAGCTGAAGCAGAACATAAACATTTGTAACAAGACTAGGCAATGACAAATTTCTTTTTAGCTAGGTGAAAGCTTAGAAGCAGCATAGTCTATTACAGCGTCTTTGTTCTAAGTATTTCGTCTGTAGGTGGCACATGCTTTTTGTGAATGAGTCTTTTAGCTAGCGATTGTGCAGCTCAGAGTCTATCCTTCAAGACAAGTACAGGTGTAAAACTAATACAAGAGACATTTTCCCAGGGCCAGTTAATTTTTGCTCTTTAATAATGGTTGGCAGTAGCTGTCTAGTGGCCTGAGACAGCTGCCTTTGAACCTTCATGGTGAGAACAAATCCTGAGGATTAAAACAGGAGGAAAGCGGTCGTCTTTATGGAAACTGTGCAGTTTAGCTTTGCCCAGGTGTTCTGTCTTGGAGAAGATGCGCATATATATATATATATATATAAATTTTTAATCTCGCATGATTCTTTTTGGTCTTCTATCCCATCACTCTGTTTCCTTTGTCCTCCATTTTATGGGTTCAGGTTTTCTTCAGATGATTAAACTGTTGAAGTGATCTCCTAGAGTGTTGAAAGCAGTGCTCCAAGGCCAGTAGCCTCGGGTTTTCTTAAAGTTTTGATGAAACTACTTTGTTCTTTTCTCCGTATGGTAATACGTTAATCTCTTTTTCAGCAATCAGACAAATGTATAAAAGACATAGCATTTATAAATTAGTACTGGGGATTCCAAGTCAATCACAGAACACGCGAGCTGGTTGTGCTTTCTGAAGGGGTTTAGTGGACCAGGTCACAAATGTGTTTTCCAGTGCTGGAAATCCTGTTAGAATTTGAAGAGGAAGATCAGAGGTTTATGGGCTTTGTCCTTTCTTACAGTCCTTTCTGACACAAAAGCACCTGCAACGCATAAAGGCAAGCAGGAAATGTCTTCTCACATCACGCTATTTCTGTAATACAGTGACCTTCAGAAGCTCTGTTTATATGAAAAGATCCGTTCCCTCTGATTCCTTCCTGGGTGCAGAGGGTGATGTGTCAGGTTTATTTCTGAAGGCTTCATAGCCTTTGCTTGCAAGCAGTAGTTCTGTGAAGGCACTTGCCTATTTTTGTAACAAGTAGGTGGATTTTTTTTTTTTTTTTTTTAATAAACCAAAGCCCACAGATCTGTTTCACTCGATACTTTGACTTGCGTGCCAGTTGGGGTCAGAAGCAGATGCATCTCTCATGAGTAGTGGGAGTGTTGCACCTTTGCAGTTGTCATTAGCTTTGCTTGTTTCCATACTGGCTGGCAAGCTTAGCAAGGTGTTCTACTGCAGGGATTTTCTGAAGGGTGTTTTAACTTCGCATTTGCTCCATGAAGTAAATAGTTTCAATGTCAGTGTCCATGTGGTTTTCACCAGTATTTTGGGAGGAAACTGTCCCAATAATATTGTTGCTGCTTATAAAGCATTTGCAGCAGCTGGTACCTCTGAAGGCAGCAAGCGTGGTACAGTGGTAGTATCTGTGTCCGGTCAGCTCTGAGATCAGAGACAGTTGTCCTTTGTCTTCCCTTACTGCCAAGAGGACAAGAAGTACATGCAATTACAGTAAATATTTTCCGGTGTGGGTGGTCTCTAAGCTCCTTTTATTGTTGAAACACGGTATTGAATATGGTATTCTGTAGGGGAGTATTAAATGGAAGAATGCCAAAGTTTGTTTTCAGTCCTGTATTTCTATCTGTGCAGCAGACAGCTGGCTTATCCATCTTCTTACTCTCCTTCAGCTGCGTCCATGGTGTGCCTGCCAAATGAGAGCATTCACACTCAAAAGCTGGAGCCTCCAGTGAAAATGCAGCCCTGCCTCGCCTCTGTGGGCTTCAGCTAGAAAGGCGTGGTTGGAAGTGCCGCCTGCTCGAGGTCAGAGGGATCAGTAGCTACTTGATGTATTTCTGAAACAATAATGAACCAAATTTCACCTCTTCTAAAACAAGGTCATGGAGACCATACACTCAAAGGAAGTATAAATAAATTATTACGTGATTAATTTCATCGTATTCATGATGTACAGCATAAGAGTATGAAAAAGACATAGCCAGGGATTTAACCATGTTCCTTTAGAATCTGTGCAAAAAAACCTTATTCTAGTCAAAATTTATTTTAAATACAGTTAAAAATCAAGTTAAACTTCCTGCAACAAGGAGACCATGTTGTTCCTACAGATTAACCAGGAGGAAGTTTTATAATGATTCTGAAAAGGTTTGAGGAGAAATTTGCCAGGTTGCAAATTAAAGCATCCACCCTCCGTTGTGTTAGGGTGTGTAACCCTGTTGACCTTTGGGAACTGCATATAGAATAGAGTTCTGCCTGAAACAACTGAACATCTTCCTGTAAGAGCCTTGGTTTGACTTCTTTTTCTTTTTTCTGTTCCATAGTCATTTTTTCTTGCTTGTAGCCAAACCTGATCATTAATATTTCATCTGGCATGCAATGCAATTGTTTCTGGAATGTCTTTTTATCATGCTAAACTGAATATAATGGGGGGAAGTTATCTGCAGGCCTTGTTTGTAGGTGAAACGCATTTATGAGGATGAAACCTAAAAGAATATTAACAGGAGTTGAAGCTGACCACAAAAGCAAATGTTGATGACATAAGCAAACAAAACAGCGCTTTCTGAGGCCTGCTGGGAATACTGGCCTTCCGCACAAACATGCTCTTAGCCTGACTTCAGCCTTACCCAGTAATTCGTGTTGTTCCTGCTGGATGTCACCCTCCATTGGCAGAAATCAAGATTTTGCTTTTGTTCTCTATTTCAACGGCCGAAAGAATTGGACTTTCTGAAAATACCCACCCACTAATGAGCCAGGTGGAATCCCTCATGCAGAATGCTAGCTGGAAATAAAAGATGACTCATTTAGGAGGGTGAGGATGCACAGCATCTGGTACAAAAAGTGATGAATCACCAACATTTCAAAGCATTTTTCCTTTGGTTAGGGTTTGTTCTAACTAGGTCTCATGAGACTTTCAAAGCAAATTAGACCCTCTGTGAAACTTGGAAGGCAAAAGAGTTTACTCTGAAACTGTCAATGAGAGGGTTGTGGAGGATGAAATTGTGGAAGAATGAGATGTAATGAGGTAGTTGTACAGGTCAGAGGAAATGCCTAACATGCTCTTTCAGCCTGTGTACTCTTGGTGGACCTCTCTCTTGAGGAGAACACACTGGCAATGATGTACAAAGAGGAAAAACCCTAGCCAAGAGTCTGGTTTTAACAAAGTTTATCTTGACAGAGAAGTAGTTGCCCTTAATTGTCTGTGGAACGGCGGTAATTGTCCCTAAACTTGCAGTGCAGAACTTCTCTGAGATCTTTTCAGAGCTGAAAACCCTGAAAATGCATGAGGATTAATAATAAATGTGATGGCCATGCAGGGGAAAGTATGGTCGCAGTTGATGTTTGGAGGGATCTCTCTTTGCTGGGAAGAATCACAGATTCTTCCTTTAAAACCATTCAGCACTACAGAGGAGAAGAGCATTTTGTTGGACAGGAAGGGTGGCGGGCGCAATGTCCATCGGTGCTGCGTGATGGAAGCTGGGCTGCGTGGGGGGAAGAGCAACAGAACAAGCAGGCTGATAATCCAGAATCAAACTGGACATTTTTAAAGGGTGAAATTCTGAAACTGTTTTCTAGAAATAACCTGTTCTTTCTGAACAGAGTGCAGACATGCTGCCGGACAGAGAAGGGCCAGGGACGTTACTGCTTACTAGTGGTGACTGTGATTTTTTTGTAGGTTAATCCTGTTTGGTTACTTTTTATACATGACACGCAAACATTTTAATGAAAACTCTACAGGACTGACAGCTGCGGAAGCAGACAATTGCATATAATTTTTTTCACAAGTCATTCCCTCCAGTCCGATCTTTGTCTCACAAATTCAAAGAAACTTGGAGGATGACTCCCTCTGCCCCCCAACTGTCACAGTGCGTTTCCATCTCGGTTATGGACAGTTGTGTTTTGCTGTTGAATCCTATTTTAACATAAATTAATGTGTTTTCCTGAATGATTGTCTCAATCAGTTGATTGTCCTGCTACATCAAGAATGTCATCTTAGATCTATGCTGTCCATTACGTGGACACGCCGGCATATTTAACATCCTGTTTTTGGTTTGCTATAAATGTTATTGCCTGTGTGGGGCCAGTTTGAATTACTGAAGCTACTTGCTTGTAGCGCTTTATAATTTGTTACCCTTTCAACTATCTTACCTTGTAACATGGGTTAGAATATTTAAATTATTAAAATAATGGATATTAAAATATAAGGTGTAAAGTTTTCACTCTAGTACTGAGATGCCAGCACAATCAAAAGGATAGTTGAAAAATATTTCTGTTCTTTAGTGCATGTCTAGATCTCAGTGAAGCTCTAAGAAGTGATGATAGTTATGCAATTGCACTGGCAATAGCAATTAGAGATTTACAAGTGCTTGTAAATGCTGCTATTTATAGGATGGGTGCTTTATTTAATAAAACGCTAATCTTTCTCTGCAGTGGGAGAAAATGTCAGAGTGGAGTATTTCATCCTTGTGATGGGACTGGACTATAATATCCAAAAGAACAGTACTTTGTCCTTTTTTAAAAAAAAAACCCTAGAGGCTTCAAATAGGCTTGCACGTGGGGAATGGGGAAAGAATATTTTAAATTTTGCAGTGCTTTAGAATATTACTATTAAAGATCTATGGGGCTTTGCAGGTCACAAGATATCTGTCTTGTGAGATTTGGAATATGTATTTTTAGTTCTCAACCTATTAATTTTGATTATTGAGGAGCAGAACAAGTGCCTTGTTCTACTGAACTTCTCACTGTGAATCTGCGAAAAGATAATTTAAATGCATTTTATTGCTTGTTCTTACTTTGTGAATAAATTTGTCCAGGAATATTTTTAAAAATTAGAGCCAGTATGATAGTATTTTTGTTAATCTTTCTCTTTGAGAGTCCCTGTATGTCCTCTTAAATACAACTGATGGGTCCCATTTCAGTGAATGACGGTACTAATAACGTGAACCAGGCTTAAATCCAAGAATAGAAAAAGCCTTTTTTTACTGAATTAGTTGCATGATCTACTTAGTTACAAAAGTTTCAGAAGAGGGTGTTTTTTTTCCTCTTCGTGTTATTTTAACTGTGCTATAGTAAGTCTTATGTTCTTGACAGTATTCACACACATGGTTAAGTTTATTCTTTTTTTCATACATGCACAATGAGTGATTGGATTAAATAAGAATTAGCAGAGCAGATCCTATCAGCAGCTCTCCAAGTGTTGTAGGAAGCAGCAGAAGGATGATTGCTTCGGATAACTGACATGAATTGCTGTAGACTGATGCCAATATATGGTCAGTGAGGAGAGGAAGAAAAAAAAAAGAAAAAAAAATGTGTTTGTTTTTTTTTTAAAGACTGAAAGATTTAAGATGGTGGAGAAGCCTTTTGTAGAAGGAATGAAATAAATCTTGTATTGTTTTGTGTTTGTGTGGCGTGTATGGTTGCTGCATTTGTTTTCAGTAGCTCCTGTGGCTTGCTATACCAGTGAAAACCTGCAGGACAGATGAATATACAGTCATGGGCAAAGCTTTGTTTTCAGAAGCTGCTAATACAAGTAGTTATACAAATCTCCTCCTGTATTTACACACTAAGGGAGTAATTTTTTTATACTGGTAGCAGATTTGCTGGTAAAGTTGTGGCTAAAGAAGGAAAACCTTGTGTTTATTTGGGAGTATTGTTAGTATAAACAGTCACGGATATTCACTGTTGGAGCCATGCTTTCTGGTTGTTTTCAATTTTATAAACGGGATTTTTTTGGGGGGGGGTGGTGTTGTTTTTTTGTTTTTGTTTTGTGTGGTTTTTTTTATAGCAGGGAGATTTTCTCTGTGGAATTTTTATGCTTTCCATCCTTACAAAAGACAGATGGACTTGTTTATCTGCAGTGAGGTTCAGGGACAGATTATAGATTATTTTGCTTTGTGTCATTTAAAACATTCTTATTTATGAGCAAGGAAGTTGGCAATAATCACGTGATTCATGGTGGAAAAATTGTCTGCAGGCTGCTGTTCCTGTTGTCCTAATAGGCTTAAAGGAATTACCACTGATGTAAATAATAGTTCTGTGTGCTGCTGGTGGGCAAGGCAGGGTAGGCAAACGCTAAATATAAAGGGTGTGTTTCGGGTAAAGCCTTTTCCGTATCATTTTTGCAAAAATAACATTATGAAGTGAATAATCCATTTTGATTTCTAATGAGCAATATTAATAATCTTTGTAAAGATAGACTCTTTAATTAGAAATCCAAACAACACCTCAAGATGTTAAGAATTTAGGACTTGGTTTAGGCCTGGAGCAGTGTTTGCGTGTGCGTCTCTCCAACGCCCTGTAGTGGTTCAGCTTGGCCCAGGAAAAATCACAGTTGCAGTTGTTTTGAAGCTGAGGAAGAAGAGCAGCGGGGGAAGAGCCAGGCCTTCATGTGCCTTTCTTTTCATTAAAAGCAGGAAGAATTTCAAAAGGTGTTTCAGTGCCATTTATACTTTCATTTGTGCACGCAGAACGCAACCCAGAACAGCCGAGGGGAGCGTGACCGAAGCTTAGGGAGCACGAAGGAAAATAGTGCCCAGGAAAGGTGACAACATGGTTTGGGTGCTTCGCTGAACAGAGTGGGGACGTGTAGAGGACAGAGTGGCAGCGTGGGGCAGCGCAGCCGGCTCAGTGGCCACGGCAGCACGTGCAAATTGGCCGACTGTCCCTGAGCAGAGGCGGGTCAGGGGAAGGGAATAACATATTGTAGCTGACGATGAGGGATTTACAATTGTAATAGCACAATTACAGTAGTAACACTAAATATTAATAGCATCCAAAATTCTCATGCAATTTAGTTTACAGTTGATTTTTTTTAATTGCCCAAAATTTTGTACATTGCCAACTTGGCCAGATAGTATTTTGTTAGAGTTCATCAAAACCAAGGTGTGTATTTCAAAACCGAGACCCAATGTCTAGTGTATGTTACACGTGGCATTGATAACATGATTCCTCTTTATCAAATGTGCAGCATTTTGCTTTATAAATTTCCAAATTTATAACTATAATTTCCAAAATTGGGTGATATTTTTTTCCCCAAATATTTTGTTCTCCTTTTTTGAATACTTGTCTGTTTTGGGCCACATATCTGTTGTAGGGTATCTGAGTAATAAGAATTTAAAACCTGAAAACTGACTTCGCTAGATCACGTAGAAAAAATGGGATCCTGTAAAGCTGAAGTGTAGTGTAATAAAACTAAGGAACAAATATCATCAGAATGGGTAAATTGTGGTTTAGGAATGTTGGCTGGAGAAATGAGTTGTACGCTGTTAGCAAGGATTATGTCCCGCATTGTATACTCACCGCCTTGCGTTCCGTTGAGGATCAAGTTTTATTCCGTTTAAGAAGCTCTGCCCCCTTCTTCTTTTCCAAAGAAAAAGAACTACAGAATGATACGAGCAAACATGGTCTCAAGTACTCTAAGACAGATGCTGTTTTTATGGCTTAATTTTTTGCTTTGTGGTATTTCCTGTTAGCATCGCCCTTTTTTCAGCAAGTGTTACTATTCTACTTTTAGACTATAACTGCTCTTCACAAAACCTTTGCATCCTTGGAATGTGAGAGCATTTTAATCGGATTTTGATTGTGTTTCTTAGAATAAGGAGTGGGAGAGGGAGGAAGATTTCATTAAGATCTGTGAGATTGTGGAAGGGACAGATTGATTCTGATAAGCTGATTGGGTTAGTGACTATTTTGGAAAGGAAAGGTCGTGGACTGGAAGGGGACTAGCATAGCATGTAAGTAGTTGAGACAGAATTTCAAGTGGATTGGGAATGGGCAAGGTGAAGAGTTCATTAGCCTGCCTGAGAGAGGAAGGCATCAACGCAAGGGACAAACATAAATCTCTGCAATTTATGGTGCCAGTGTGGTGTTGGTCTATTCAAGGGAAGCTGAAACCATTTTTCCAGACTGCAGACTTGGGAAGGCAATATTCTGGTTTTTGTTTTTTTTTTTTTTTTAATATTCACATGCAGGGGGCTTCATGTTCCACAGAATCTACAAATAGGCATATTTGTAGGGTAAATACACACCAAAATAGATCAGGCGAGAGAAGTCCACAAAGACTGCCCCTTCAAAGGCTGCCCAAAAGTAGACAAGAGGGTGGCAACACAAAATTGAGTCCCTGAGTGAAAGACTATGAAATGCAGTATGAATTTCCTAAAAATTAAGAGTATGACAGCTTTTAAAGGAAAAAAAAAATGCATCTATCCTTACATCGCCACCTGCATCTGCTGCAAAGTTTAAATACACTTTTTATTACGCAAAAATTCAGGTTACTTCTTGTTGCTGAAATTCTAATTACTGCTGGTTTTCCCTCCTCTCTGCAGTAAGAATATAATTAAAGCAAAGCTAATCTCCTGCCTTTGTTGGTGAGATATTGGAAAAACTGCTTTGTCATGGTAAAAGTCATATTTTGATTGAAAACCAGCCGTTTGAAGGTCAGCTTCTCAGGTAGCACTTCACATACTGTTGTCACAGAAAGGAGATTTACAGTAGAAAGTAAATTACAGTAATTGAGATTACAGTAGTAGAGAGCTCGGTGTTTAACCAGTGATTGACAACACTTGAATTTGCAAACAGTACTCATTGAAATGTGGTTTTAACTGTTTCAAATTTGGTCTGTCTATTGTGCAGACCAAGTTATTTACCCTTCACCTTGCAGTTACACCTTTCAGGCTTTAGGTGATACTTTCTTGTTGATTCTTTAATAACTGTCTGAAAATAAACATTCTTTTGCTTTATACAGTTAAATCAGGTGGCTTTATACTTCAAAATAGGAGCCAGCTTTTTTTCCTTAAAATGCTCAGGATTTTTGTCTCATGTGGTGTTACCTGTGTAGATCTGGGGATGTGCCATACTTGAATCTGAACGCTCTTTGTTTGTTTGCAGGAGAGGTCTGATCGGTGTTGCTGAAGTGATCGCTTTCCCCTGTTCTTAATGTGATCTTGGCGACCGAGATCTTGTTTTCACTATGAGAAGTGAATCGGGTTGTATGGATTGGTTGCAGCAGAAAATGCAAATTATGGTAAGTGGTAGCAAGGCTTTTGGAGATTTGTAGAGTATGCATTTATTTCCATCGTTTAATTGTAGGCCTTAGCTAATAGACAACAAATAACACTTTTGGTCACACCAATCTTGATGTTTTTATTAGTTTGAAAGTACGTACTCAATGCATCTGGGCAGCTATTTATATTGTAAAAAGGAGTTGATGTTTGTATGTCAACACTGAGATGTCTGCTTCAAGAAATTAATTAGTTTATTTTTAAGTATCTCAACCCTTGAAACTTACTTGACTCATGGGAACTCAGTGCTGTGCAGATGCTCTTGTAGGTTTTGTGATGTATTTTTTGGTTGTTAGATCTAATCAATGAATAATGGTGTTTCTTGCTGTTTTTTTAGAGGAGGAGGAACAGTATGTCTTTCATTATGTGATACACTCTGTAGACAGCCTATCTGAAAGGCACCTTAATCTGAGTTTAGCTACCTTATGAATTTAAATTAGAATGATGTTATTTGATGTTCATGCTGATTCTACATCCATACTTGCATTTTCTTTCTTTTTCTGCAGATTCTTTTTCCTTGTTGGATTTTTTCAATCCTGTTGAATGTGTAACTACAACTATGGCAACAAGAGTAGAAATAAATTCTACTTTGGCGTCTTTGACGACAGTACCTGACTTAAATGAAAGCAGAAATGAGGATAAATCACAGCGTGTGTATGTGAGTGTGCTTTCAGATGCAAGTAACAAGACAAAGGAGGCTTCAGCATCACTAACTCTTGAAGAGAAGAACAAGTTTGGGAGTACTTTGAGATCTGCAACAATGCCGTCGCTAGGATCAAGGCCAAGACTTTTTCCAAAGCCTTTTTCTAAAGAGAAATCTTCAGATACTTTTGCAAATGTAAAACCACCTATTCCGGCTTTCAGATCGAGTAGTCTTATTAGAAAGGCCACTGAAGAAACATCATCTGTTAAGGTATTAAGTGGAAATGTTCCTCCGTTAGTAGATCAGACGGTAATTGAAAATGAAAATAAGGCTGGCAGTGAAGTAGTCACAAACATGACTTTCTACACTGGTCCCAGTGCGAATACTGTCATTCTTTTTGAGACGGCAGGCACAGAGCAATCGAAGGTAAACCTGGCCCAAGAAAAAAGGGCTGCTGATGACTGCAGAGTATTTAGTACTATGCAAACAAAAGAGCTTCAGTGCAATGCGAAGCTGGAGAAGCCATCTCAGCCATCTGAAACATCCAGGAATCCTGAAGGGTCTCTTCATAGGCAGATATCGTTTTCCTCCAGTCTTAGACCAGTCTCTTGGAATTCCCTCAAAACTGGTGAAAAAAAAGATGCTTATGAAGTTCATCCAGGGGAGAAAAACAGTGATGATGCAAATAATACCAACAGTGAAGTTGATTTCTCTATTGGTGTGCAGCAAAGGCCAAAACATAGACCAGTATCTGCTATTTTTCTGGAATCATTACGAGATCAAAAGCATCGCACTGTGGAAGCTTCTGAGGAAGAATCTCCTGCAGAGAAAACATGGGTTAGAAAACCAAGGCCTTTGTCCATGGACCTGACAGCCAAGTTTGAACAGAAAGATCTTTCTTCTTGCAAGAAGACTTGTTCATCTCATGAAAGCAAGGAGAATGTATCGATAATTTCTTTTACTGACGCGGGCTGTCATGATCAGTCTGAAGCGGGGCCAAAAACTGAAGAAACTGAATTTAATAAAGTCAGTTCTTCTAAAACAAATTTGAAGTGCAGTAGTCAGGACATCGGCATCCTAAATAATGGAAAATACATATGGGAAACGAAGCTTAAATCTAAAAGTGAACAAATTGAGGCAAAACCAGAAATAATGACTAAATTGCATGGTTCTGAAAGAAGCCATGAAACCACTAGTGAAAGCAGAACTAATACGGAGGGCAAAAGACCAGATCAAAAAGAAACATACATGTTTCTAGGCTGTGAAAGCCCTGCAGCTTCCTCAGAAAAAGAGAACAATATCATAAGAGGTAGTGTTAAAAAACACATTAGTTTGTTTACTTCAGAAAATCCCAGTACCTCAATGGATACAGAGCTTCTCCCATCAACTGCTGAGAAGGAAAACAGATGTGTGAACATCCAACAGAGAATCAAAGAACTGACAACAGAAAATACTGAAATTAAGCCAGGAAATCTACGCAGGTCACTTCAATCACGACCACTTTCTGCAGATTTAACAAAGATGTAGGTTGCAAAGAAGTTCTATTTAATCCTCTTAACTTCATCTCATTCAGTAAAACTTGCTCTTTCAGTACAGTAAAATAACTAAAAGTTTTGGTTCCACTAAACGTAATTATTTTTTATACTATTATTTTTAAGCCTTTTTCCCCACTTTTTTCTACCCCAAAAAAAGAAAATTTAATGAAATATACCGTGACAACAGCTGAAAAAAAAAGATGCTGTCAATATTGTGGCATTTGCATGTTATTGTAACTGTATATATATTACTAAAATTTCATGCATTTTGAAATCTTGAGGTGAGCATTGTAGACTGCAGGCTTATATATTTGTGAGAAAGCAAAAGAATGGTTACCATGTCTTCGACAGCGGTATGGAGTATTAGGTTTTCAGCCAGACAGGAATCTTATTTCGCTGTCATATTAAAGGCTAAATATCTATGATATCTATTCTGCCTATCTACTTAAGCTGTGGCAATGAGCAGTGTTGTTAGAGTAATATGACATCTGCTAATTTTTACATACCAAAACCACACACACACAAAAAAAATATCTTCCAGTAAAGAGAGATTTGGTCCAAGGTAAAATGTATTCTCTCAGTACAAAGTTGGGTAATTGATTATTCAAAATCATAAGAATTTGTTCGTGACATGACTGAGAGCGAGCTTTGTGCACCTGGCAATACTATCTGAGGCCATACTGCAGGGCCTGGTACTAGCCTGGATAGTTCATGTTCTGTATGTGATGACAAAGGGATAAGGAAAGAAGGATAATGTTTTTTGGTAGTGTAAAGGAAGTGTGCTTCACATAATGAACGCAGCAGATGTTTGGCTAACAGGACCTGCTTTATGAACAGTGGAATAATAGAATTTTTCAGCAAACCTTGGTCTTTAACATCAAAATAAAGAAAAGAAATTTAACTGAGGCATGAGAGTATTAGTATCTCTTTCACTATGCCTCATTATGTATCTCTAAATCTTATACTATACAATAAGCACATAACTAATCATTTTTTGGGAAACAACAATCTTTTGGTCTAGATACAATTAAGACACCAAATACAGTTACTATGATACAGTGATGTTTCTCCTTTACGAAATATAATTTATTGGATAATTTCTACCAGTCTGCTTTGGTAGGAAGTGTACCTGTTAACTAACAAACTGGACTAAAAGAAGTAACAGAAGTCTTTTGTCTTAGGTTTTCAAGTCCGACATCAAGCAGTGAAGCAAAGCCTGAGAAACCTTCTGAAACTAGAAACGACTCTATCAATGAAATGCAAGGAAATAAAAAAGTAAGAAAATGGCATCAGCTGGTGTGGTTTCCAGCTAAGTTTGCATTTAGAAGGCAGAGAGCACTGTCCTGCGTCCCGTGCGTCTTTATCAATCCATTACTTTTGAATGGGTATTGAGAGTATTAAGAATGACATAATCCTAATAGGTTTACTTGTGTAAGTCTATTTTTAGGACATGCTGGTAAAGTATTGGAGTATCATGTCTGTTGAGTTTTTAAAAGTTAAATATGCATGCTGTTAAATGCATGCAGTGGCGTAGAGTGAAAAGTATTTTATATACTCTTTTAAAGGGACTTTTAGTGCGTGAAAACCCATAGTGAATCGACTGTGGCTGTTGTGGTTTTGTGCAGTGATTATCCTCTATTTTCTCTAAGCATGGCATTAGTATAGTGCATTTCTACATCTAAGTCACAACTCCTTATTAAATACGTGCTGTATGTTTCATGTCAGTCTCCTAAATAACATTTAACTTAGAAGTTTTGACGGTAAAGTATTATACAGAAAGTTCTGATTTGCTGTAAAAGCTGTTAGGCTGTCTTTGTTTCTAAGCAACACTTTGGTGTTGCAAAACACAACTTCTCTGCTGATGCTTCTTAGTATTGGAGATTTAATGTAGTTTTAAGGGTATTTCTTGTGAGTTCTCATGGCTGTGCTTTTTTCCTGTCTAGGTTTAAGATAGGAATATATGGTAAGGAAACTAGCAGCTAGATACAAGGTTTCTGTAGTTTAATATAATTTTAAAGAAGATCAGTTTGTTTTAAAAATAAAATCTTTCATTAATGGAAGTACTGTTTTCAGCATCTGACAATAAAGTAGGATTAAAAAAATTCCTTTGAATTCCTAGAAGAATGAAGATCAGTTTTAAAAATGTTTATTTATAAGTGTCTTTAGTGTTAATTTCCTGACATTCTTCAGCTTTTTTTTAAAGAGAATCTTAAGTCGATTCCAAGTTTTAAATTTTAAAACTTGAAAAAAAGATTGAACTCTTGTAGGACCGGGGACTATTCTTTGGTTCTGTTTATTATTTGCATGCTGTGCTTTTTCAATGAATGTTATTAAAAATAACAGCTTTCAGGATGCTAGTTATATTTCCTGCAAGTAGAGAATAGTAAAGAATTGGCAATAAATATTAATTCCTGCTTTCTCTTTTTACGTCAGCTCAGCCTTAACATTCTTCTTAGCTGAGCAGTTCCAGCTGTGATATTTACTCATGTTCCTTGCAGTTACTGACCATGTAACTATTTAGTTAGCGAACAGCTGTATTTGAAAAGGCAGTTTTGACAAAATACAGTATATTTGGTGTCTCCCAGGAGTTTAGACTTCCTCTGAAGCTGCCTACATCTCTGTGGTGCTGTTCTATGCTTTGCTTCTGAACTTGAATTTCTGTAGGGTTTGCAACATAAATGTTCGTAGGTGTTTCTGTGGTAGCTGGGGTTATGAACCTTCTGAAGTTTTGTACTATTTTTGCATGTGTTGCCTTCTCTGGAGTATGATGTGGGTATAAATTAACTGCAGATTAAAATCTCTTGTGAAATCTGAGCTCAGGAACTCACAAAGTCATGCATATCTCATGTATCTCAACACTTCATAAATTTCTCCTTTTTGGTATTCAAAGTAAAAATCAAGCTATGAGATAATTCTGTTATAATCAAGATTCAGGAGCTGGAGGTACACGTTTGCTTAGATTACCTTGGTCTCAGTGGATTTTGTGTTCAAACATGGATGTGTTAAACTTGTGCTTAACTTGTGCAGGCTGTGTTGCACAGAGTAGGTGCAAGTAAGTTTTTTAAAATAAACTTTATTACACATCTTCTAAATAAACTATCTTAACTGTTGGATTTTCTTGTTCCAGAGTAAGGAGATCACGCTTGCACATGGCACCGATTTCACTGAAGCACATGCTACTGGGAACCCTTGGAAATCCCGGCAGATTTTAAAAATAACAAATAAACCTGATCAGATAGAGAGGAAAGGAAGCTTCCTTGGAGATGGTCAGCATTTTTCTCAGCAAAGTGAAAATTCTGTCTCGTTCACAAGCAACTTGGAAAAAAAATTAAAGCCAACCACACTGATGGAAAAGACCTACATTAAAACTGTCCGAGCCACCATGTTTGACCATAATGTTCAGAGGCATAATGTTGCTGCTGATCATTCTGGAATTGATTCAGCACTGAAAATGAATAATGAGCTTGAGGCAAAGCATGATGGGGTGACTTCGGGGCACAACAGACAATCATGGATGGGAGAAGTGGAGGAAACCACTAGTATAAAGAAGGAGTATCACAAGCAATCTGATTCATCAAAACATATAGCAGATGTAGAAAAAAGTGGAAAACCAGCTTGTTCAAGTGAAGGCAAGAAAATGGCTCCGGGAATTCTCTTAGAAAAATCTTTGGTTGAGAAAAGTGAAAAACCCATTGCTAAAAATGCAGAAGATTCTCTAATTTATCAAAGAATAGAGCCGAGATACGAAATCTTTCAGACGTGTGGTGAAAGAGCTCTTAGCGAAGCCATTACAATGGCTCCTGAAAAAAAGGCCATGACGCTCAGAACTAGAAAAACATCTGTGAAAGAGAATAAAAACGATGAGGATGTTTTACACACTGGTCAGTTGGCTAGGGCAAATAGTAAAACTCTGTCCTTGAAAGAAGATAACACTATTTCAGAAGCTAAAGACACAAAATGTTTTACGAGCAAGTCCGTGTTGAGAGAACCTACTGATTTTTTCTCCAGTGAATGCACTTTACCTGAACAGAAAAAAGACTCTGATAAAACTGAAACTGATCCAATATTAATAGCTGAGAAAATACCTTATTCTACAAACAAAAGTAAATATTTGGGAATGAATGAAAAAGTAAACAAACTACATGCTGAAATTAAAAATGACAAGAGTGAAGTCTCTTTCATGGATAAAACAGAGGGGTCTAATATGATGAAATGCTCTTCTGAGAAAAGGAGTTTTAGACCAGGCGGGACAGACAGCTATGAATTCAGAACCAACTTTGATCATGAAGTTATTTCAACAAGTGTAAATAAACATGGGGCCCAGTCTTCTTCAGTGCTTTCAAGTGGACAATTTTGTAAATCTTCCAGTAGCCACCATCCTGATACAAAAGTACTAACCATTAATAAAGAGGAATCTAGGGCCTTTGGTTTAAGGAAAAGTCTAGACTTAAATTGCAAAGAACAAGACTTTAGGTTAGGTAGTACAGCTCATGAAAACAGTGAAAAAATCAGAGTAATAGATCCAGAAGAAAAAGTCAGGAGAACCAGAAGTAGCGTTTCTGACTTGAAGATTTCTGAAAGGTGGAGAAGGAGGACCTTGCCTCAGGATTCTGTCAAGACAGAAGAAGTCGTCTGGCTCACTCCTGAAAATATCAAAAGGCTGAGTCGGACAGATTCATTGCAATTGGATGAAGGCTCAGTTAAAAAGAGAAGCAAAAAAAGCAAAGAAGAGGTGGAAGGGAATGAGGCAAACCAAACTCTTCTTGGCAGTCCTGATGATTACTTGAAAAATCAGAGTTCTGCCTTTGAGCCAAAGGCAACTTATTTTGCGGTGACTTATCAGATTCCTGGTAACAAAAAAGAGAAAAGCTTTGTTGGTACTCCTAGTGCAAGTGAATCTAATACAATTTCTAGCTCAAGTGAGGGAGCAACAATTAATCTGAACCCTGTTTTTCCTGGAAGGTCCAAACCTTTATTACAGCAACCAAATAAAAATTTGACGAGTACAAATTGTAGAGAAGACTCACGGGAGGTGCATATTAACAAGGATTGGGTCAAAGTAGAAGACAAAGATGATGTTTTTTCCAAAAACATTGCATTTGGTAATTTTCAAGTATCTAGGAAAGATAACCAACAGTATCATGAAAGAGGTCTGGATCATTCTAAAGAGAAAATTATAGATGTTGATGCTTTCCTGTTAAAACAGGATCTGGAAAATACCGCTCAAACTGATCTCAAAAGCAGCAGAAGAAAAGTCTCCTCTTACCATGAACCCAGATCCCCTCTGTGTTTTGCACAATTACATAAAGACAGTGAACTTGTCCCCCAGAAAAGGAGTGAAAATAATTATGATTTATCTGGAAGGAAGGCTGAGGATGGTTACAGATCCCAAATTCTCGATATTGATGCGCTTATGGCAGAATATAAAGAAGAATCAGTGAAGGCCAGTAACGTTCGTGACAAGCTCTCTGAAGATCACAGTTCATTTAGTAGGGAGAAATCAAAGAGCAAAAGAAATGTGTCAGATAGGACGTCTTCCTATAGCTGGAAAGAGTGGAAGGGATCAGATCGCTATTCTGTTAATAACAAACAAGGTGACCGTGCAGAAGAGTACCACAGGCCAGAGAAGTTAATTCTAAATGAAAAGAGCAAAGAGAAACTGGAATCATGTAGCCCTGATTTTGATAAACAAAAGTCCAAAGACAGAAAGTTCAGTCCTCCTTTCTGGGGAAATCCTAGCAGCTTTTTTTCAGATAAGTTTGTAAATTCACCTGTGGAGTTTGCTAGGAAGAAAACTTTCATTGTTGATGAGGATGAAGAAGTGAACTTAACTTCCAGGAATCAAAGTTCAAAATTTGTGATTGGTAAGGTACAGCCTATAAATGCAGTTGGTCCAGACCAAAGGTTGGAAGTTAATTTTGCTTCAAAGCTGTCCACAAAGGCAGACGATGGCCTCTTACAGAAGAAGTTGGTCACAAAAGAACAGTTCTTGGAGGTGTCTTCAGAAGGTGATTGGAGCAAAAATGTAGCAAGGAGCTCTATAACGAGGAACAAAGACAATGGAAATAAGACGATGTGTGAGAACGACTCTTCCAATGTGAAAAGTAAAACTGATTGGAAGAACTATATATCTGGTTTAGGAAGTGCACCCCCAGATTTAAGACGATCCTATTCAGAAAAGAGCCACCAAGGAAAAGACAATCTACCGCTTATGCAAGAAGTAAGGGGAAGAAAGGATCTATACCGATCCAGGCAAAGCTTCCCATTGGAAAGTGCGGATAATGGGTGGAAACACAAGATGTCATCTCAGTCAGAATCATTTTTCCATGAGGATAAAAAGGTATTACCAAATGGTATCTAAGTGTTTCCTGTAACTACAGTTGAAAGCGAGGAGAAGCTTTTATGATGTCTCTGTACTGCTTTTCAGCATTAGCTGTGCCTTTGCAGCAAGTGAGCAGATACGTGCTGCTTTTCAATAGAGTTCATTTGGTTTGGGTTGTATTTTCTTGAGGAACTTGTGTTGTACAAGATGAGTAGATTTTTGTTTCAAGTGTATAAATATTTATTGATGTTTCCATGGAGAGCTTGAAAAAGCTTTAAAGTGTGTGCATATTATTTTATTAATGCTACAAACTAGGATGTTAAATTGTTAACACTGCAATTTTTTAATTATTTGAAAAGAAGTAGTTTGGGTTTATTTTCTAAGTTGTCAACAGTCATGTTTTTGGAGTTCTTTTTGTTTTGGTTTGGTTTTTTTCTGAAGGAAGCAATTTTTTTTTTTTTTTTTTACTGGGTGAATGGCCCTCATTTGTATGTGAAACTTCACTGCTGATACTGACTTTGGTGAAATGCAAGTGATTCTCTTAAGACAGTGACACGTTAATGCATTAATGCACAGCCAGTTGGACGTTGATGGCTACAATGGTTTTCCATTTTGTGCTTTCAGCTTTGAACTTCCTCTGTTTTTTTTTTTTTTCCAGAAGGACACTTTATATACATATGTATGTGTAGGCATGTATATGTAACAACATACATAACTTTATTTTAACAGGCTTCTAGGAAAGAGTGGACCAAGCAGAGTTCAGACGGAACAGACATTTCATTGGTTTCTACTCAGAGAAGCCGCCACAGTTTTTATAAGGACAGAAGGGCAGATAATGGGACGGTATGTTATTTTGGAGGAGGTTCTTGGGCAGGGGCTAGGAGAAAGATAAGGGAGATGCAGCCTGGCTTACTCCATTCAGCACTGTTTTCCTTTTTGCAAATAGCTGTGAAAGAAAGTATGTGTCTTCCTAGCAGAAGGAGCAGATGCACTGTCTGTGGAGTTTAACTGGCAGAGAACGCTTCTCCCTGGGATTCCACCACGCTGGTCTATGCCAAATCTTCAAACACAAAGCATTAACCATGCAGCTTGTTCTTTTTTCTAAGCGAAGAATTTTCATCCTGAACTCTTAAGATGGGTCTAGATCATTATGCTTTTTGTTTGTTTCTCAGCTTAGATAATGAAAATTGGTTAGATTCCAGAAAATCTTTTCTGGAAAATTGTGCAGACAAGTAGAATCATGTCATAGCCTGAAAAATGATGGGTTTAATTTTCTTTCTGTAGGCAACACACAGAGAACTATTTATGTGAAGAATCACAGCTGACGTTTCTGGTAGTCTGATTTGTCTCTAATATGCATGCTTTTGGGGTAAATTCCCACTTAAAGTTGTTGGGTGATATTCTCCCGAGTTGCAGAAGGATGTCCTGACTTTAGCCCACAGATTAATTTTATGTTGGGAAATAACCTCCTATGTCCAGATGTTGTTCTGAAATAAAAAGCAAAGATCTGGATCTTCCAAAAGTTATATAATAAATGAAATATCAAAATTTTCTGTGGAAAATAAAGGATTTGAAAACCACATCAACAGCACAGAACTCTACAATTTTAGGAGAGACATTGCTGCTGCCACTGAAAGCCTTCCTTACTGGAAGAACTTGTTTTGAACCACTGCAAGTGCTGTGTGGTTTTGGGTTTGTTTTGTGGGTTTTTTGTTTGGTGGTTTGTTTTTTTTAACCTTGTGCACGGAAACAGATTTGATACGCTGGAATAATACTGTAGTCACTTCAAAGTGCACTCTTTTATAACTCTACCCATACATATTTGCAGTTTTCGAAAATCTGGATGTCCCACATCCTTTTAAAACTCTCCCACTTGTATGGAAAAGGGGTGACTGAAAGATTTTACCATACTGACTGTCCCAAGGTCAAATCTCATCTGTCCTCTTAGTCTGCTAGCACACTCGTGTGGCGACTGAATGTATTGCCCTCTGCAGAGATCCTGTTTTTGTAATTACTCATGCTGTTATTTACAGCCCTTTAATAGAGAATAGACAAAAAGATAAAAAAGGAAAGGAACAGAGTTCTTTTTTTCTCTTCTAGTGAAGAAAAAGAAAACGTCCAAACCTATAAGGATTTTGTAAACAAGTTTCCTAATAGGATTTTTGGAAACAGGCTCATGTTGCTCCAATTCTAGTCTTAAAACTTCATGGAAGGTATCCAAGGGCTGATATCCCCTTGTCTTTCCCATTCTTAGCACGGACTTCAGGTTGAATGTTCATCGTAGGAGGAGTTTGGGTTATTTACACATTTGGCAATTATCGCTCAGTCCCTAAAAGTTGTTATATGCCATCAGTTTACAGTGCAAATATGTAAAGATGTTGTTGACAAGGTAGAATATGTGGGAGAAAAGCGCTGTCAGAAATAGAGCTGGGATAATTGAACTATTCAGGTAGTGTACTTGGATAAATATGACACTTATTCTCCAACTTGTTCATTAAGTGTGAGGTTACTCAGAATAAACCTTTGACTTCATCAAGTGTAGCCTGAGACAGGGAAGGAAGGCTGTCAGCCCCACTAAGAGAGAAAACTCACATGTCCAGCATCCACCAGAATTCAGTAGGATCCAAGTGCTTTACTCCTTTGTGTTGCTTTGAAAAGCCTAATTGTGGTGTATTTGTTGTTCTGCAGTGCCATGGTAGCAAAAAGGGCAGTCTGGCCTTCGTGCATATAAATTGTGAGCGAGCAGGTGCAGAGAAGCAGCGTTCAGGAGGTGGAAATCTCGCCATACTTTCATATTCTCCAAAACCCCACATAGATATCACAGAAGATTATGTAAATCTGAACAATTTCTTTTGGCACCAAGGTTAATACCTTTGTTTTCCTTTGGAGAAAATACAAAGATTTTTGCTGTGCAGTCGCCGTTCTCATTGGTACGTTTCAATACTTCCCTCTGGTGGAGAGATGCCTTGTAGTTGTGTTTGAGTTTGAGGGATGTGAGAGGTCAAGATAGATCCACAGGAGAATCACAGTTAAGTGACATACTTCCTCTGAATTTGAATGCAATCTGTTTCACTTAGTACACCTTTGAAAGAGGATTAGAAGGAAACAAAACTGCCGCTGTTTTGTTTGAACAGTTTCTAGTCGTATCTGTTTAGTTGTGAAGTTACTTGCTTTTTGTGCATAGTGGAAAAAAAAATATGCTACAGTACGTATCACTGGTCACTCGAGATACCGTTCTCTTTCTAATGAGACTGTAGTGCTTAAAGTGACAAGTTGCTATTTTTATTGTAGGATAAAAGATTCACTTTCATTCACATTCACTACTACAGTAGTGTAATGAACTGTCCTGTATTCTTTGATATTTGACAAACTGACTTAAATTAATATGCTTTTGTGGCATTATTTCCCATCTGCCTATGATAATAAACAACTATTGGAATGAAATTTTCCAGGATAGCTAATGAACTAGATTCTTATGGATGAACGCAATTCTAAATGGAAGCAAGGTGCAATAGTATAATTTTACTTCTGGAGAAGTCATTTCTTTGTGATTATATTCTAGGTAATCTACTTCCAATGAGGTTATTTTTCAAAACATTATGTAGGACTTCTTTGAAATCAAACCATTACAATATACAATTGATGATATGAGATTGGTGATTAAAATTGCGAAGGATGGTACTCTTGAGATTTAACGCTTACCTAGGTTGCATTTTTTAGCTATTTTGAGTTTGTATTGCTTAAAAACAGAGTAAGGCTTTTATGAAGATTCCAGCATCATTGCTAGACTATCATCATCTGTGTTTTTGACTACGGGTAGTACTTTTCTCTGTATGTCTTTTGCAAAGAAAATCTTCAGTGCTGTAAGTATTACAAGGCTGGTAAAGCATCACAGCATTCAAAGAGGTGATGTTCCTGGTGGAAAGGAAAGGTGTTCTGTACTCAGAGCAGTAGCTTCCAGACTTCACCACCTTCAAAGATAGTGGTGAATTAATGACTGTGAACGTATCATACTACCAGTGGTTTATATGCTGGAGTTTGAGGAAGAATTGCGCTACAACGTCTCTATGTATTTAAAAAAAAAAAAAAAAAATTCACGTGTTCTACAACCTGAAAAGATGGTTTCTCTCCCCATGAATAATAGAAATATCACGGTTTGGAACTGCCACCTTATATATTTGGGCTGTTCCAGAATAGAGGATAACGAAGTCTGCATTTTAATGTGACGGTCTTTGAGACTGTGGAGGTGTCATGGTTTAAAACCTTCAAACTGAGAAGATCTTTGAAGACTGACAGATTTCTTAGAGTATAATTTTCTCTGAGGCCAGTAGCATTCCATGTCTTGTGTACTGGAGGACATGTTATCATCTGCAAAACTATTCCTGCTACTGTGTAGTTGGATGTTTTAGTGTTCTCTTGGCTGCCTTTTGTTGAGATGTTCAGAAAGTGACTTCCGCAGCCGGAGTCAGCCGGATAGCCGTGTCCTGGGGTTAGGACCAGAGATGGACTTCTGCTTTCTGGGGTGCGTGAGTGACAAAGATACAGGTGAACAGCAAGGCAAATTCTTCTAATTTATGATTTCTGTGTGAATATTTTGGCCTTTCTTTCTGTTTCTTAGAGGTTAGAATAAGTTTATGATTGTAAGCTTTGTTGTTAGTAATTTTTTAACAAGTGACTGTGTTATAAATATTACTGCTAATTGTAGTTTAGTGCTTAAACGTTCTATTCCAACATAAGATTTTTTTCCTTTCCCTTTTCACTCTTTGATATAGCCTGATTCTAGTAAAGAAGGAAATCATTTCAGATTTAAAGGCATTCACCTAATAGAGAATTAAGGAAAAGAATAGAATTCATGTGAATAAATAATTTCCTCTTTGCTTCTCTAGAGCTAACAGTATCAAGAAGACAAAACTTTTCCCTGCCCATTTAAAAATATTTACTCCTTCATGAAGTCAAATACTCTGTATGTTGTGCTTTAGCCCTGCCTGCATCACAGTATAGGTATAAAAATAAAGTTGTTCTTATGTTCGCTCTGGACAACTGGGATTTTAGCTCACAGAATTAGCTGCAAATCTCTCAGACTCTCTAGCAGGCAGAGAGCTCATCTGCATGGCTTAGTGCCTTAGACTATTGTAGGGGTCTTTTCCTTTAGACCTTGAATGCAATTTGAGGGACTGCGAGCCTCTTTTGTAACTATCTGTAAAATAAAAATGCTCTCTGGTTTTGTAGTCTGTTGTAAGACTTAGGGTTATTATGCACTCTCTGCTCCCTTAGAAGGCCCTGTAACTGCAATGTGCTATGGTAAACCACTTGAATTTCAGAAGATGTTTTCAAGTATTGTTTTTCATAAATCATAATGGTTCCATCCCAGCTGACACAGGTCTTTAATTCTCTGACGTTTGGTCACAAACCTCAATCCCTGATGTTGTCATCACGACTGATAGGAGTCTTATGAATTAAAAACTGAGGAATGTGCGATGCGCTCATCCCCCAAATACGAGTAACTGAGCTTGCTCCATCGGGCTGAAAGGATTGTGCCTTCATCAGGAAACAGAGCAGCTTTAATGCAACGATGGTTTATAACCAAAATTGCTGCTTCGTATAGTTAAAACGGAGCACTCTGGTACTAGAACTGGTGTAGGCATGAATTATTTTGAAGCCTCTGGTTATATATTTTATTTATTTATTTTATATTAAACTTTGGGTTTTTGTCCTTTGGTGAGGAAAATCTGGTATCCATAATGGTATCCGTATAAAGATGCACTTATTTGAGACTGTGATGTGTGGGTGGAGAAGGATTTGTTTAAGAAAATCATGAGCTGACTCTTAAAAATATTTTGGAAATGAACTGCAAGGGAGAGAAGATAAATATTTTATAAACATGTGCAGATGAATTTATAGTTTGGCTTGTCACAGTTCACCAGTTGTTTCCAGTTCTGCCCATGACAGGTCTCTCTCCTGCCCATTGAAAAGCAAGCCTTCTCATCTTCTGATTGTATAAAGCCTCTAATATTGCAGCTTCACTCCTTCCCAGATGGAAACAGATGTACTAAAAAAACATCATGTGTGAATTGTTCTGTTAGCCTAAAAACTGAATCAGCCTGGAAGAAAATCAAAAGAATGTCAGCTGTACAAGATCTTATAGGTGGCCATTAGAAAAGTGTGGGGAGGTATTTTTCTTAAACATCCAGAACCCAAATTGCAAGCAAAGGAGATTGTGGAGTCCCGGGAGCTGTTTTGTGTCACCTCTGTGTTGTCCCTCCCCGGGAAAGGTGGGAGCCTGAGGAGTGCGGGGTTGAGGGGGAAGGCAGTCGGGGTCCTCCCTGGACTGGCTCCTGTCACTTGTCTTTCCTTTTCCCATCAAAAAAAGGACATAGGTCAAAAAAGTAGGAACAGATAGAAATGTTGATTCCCATTTTTGCTCTTCACAAAATACCTACCATCACTGGGTCATTTAGTTTTGCTTCCTACTTCCAAAAACAGCACAGTGGAGGATGACCCAGTGTTGGTTAATAACTAGGTTTGCCCAGGCTTTCTTCCTTTTTTGGTAGTATTTATTTGCTGGGAACATTCCAGTGGTATATAAAAAGATACTTTGTTGTGTCTGTTTCTTCTCGTTCACAAAAGACACTTTTATATTAAAAGCAGGAGCTTTTCTTTCGTATGTGGTTTTTTCTTCTTCTTGTACGTTACCAAAAATAAGGTCAGCTAGCAACCCCGACAACCGCGGTGGCATTAATAGTGTTTCATAACCCCGCCTGCAAAACAGAGTGCGTTTAGAAGCTTCTCTTTCTTTCCAGATGAAGGGCTTTTTAGTTCGAAACCCAAAGTACTATTATTAATTCTAGACTAACACATTATGGGTTACTGGGATGGGAGGAGTCTGAGCAGTTAGATGCTAAATAACAAGTGGTTAAGTCACATGGTGCCGGTAGCTCAGCTACTGCTTATAAGTAGCCACAGCATCTGTTAAAGGCACAGAGCTCAGCGTGGTGACGTGGGGCTGGATAAACAGACACCGTACATTATTCATGTTGCTTTTAATTCCTCCGGTCTGCTTTTAACTTCTGCTGGAGGCAGGGAAGAGTGGGGAGGCTGAATCTAACGAGGATGGTTTTGCATTAACTTTATGCTTTGGAAGATGGAGTATTATTACTGTCCACGTTTGCTGAAGTTGCTGCAATATTTGTGGGTAAGTGTACTCTTTAATGTAACTGCGCTTACCAAGTTGGATGTTTTTAAGTGTTTTCAAAAATTCTGAGGCTGTCCATATGTAGCGATGGCTTTGCTTTGCAGTTTCTTTCTGATCTTTCTGAATAGTGACACTAAACTTGGGATTTATTTTGGGTGAGAAAGGCTATTTTATCTTTAATACTCGCTTAAAATGAGAAGACTGCAGACTACTTAAATGTGCCTTGGAAAACCTTCTTAGTAATTGGAATTTCTTCCTTGTTTATGTCTAACCGTAGGAGTTGTAGTTTTGCATACTGCGTATTAGAAATATTCTTCCCCATTTGTTTGAAAGCTATCCTTGGACTCTGGAGACTGCTGCTTTCAGAAGCACTCCTTCCCCTGCTGCTAGCTAGAGCTGCTGCCTCCTATTTAAGTAAAATGGCCAGTACTGATGGCTTTGGAAGTGTGTATTTTTACAATTCCTTACTTATTTTTAATTTGACTGTGTTAATAGGTTTCACCCTTCTCAGTGAGCACTTCCTCTTCAAACAATCCTTAGGGCCCTCTTCAATGAAAGTTCTTTTTAACATGTTGCTTTTACTGTGCTAGTCTGCCAGCTTTGCGGGGTTATTTTTGCACAGTGATTGCTATTTGTCTGATATTTTCCAATTTATAAAAGATGAATTTGATTTTTAAAGCCTTTATGAATAGATACTCTATTACTTTGAACCTAACTACTTAATGTTTTAATTTCTTCTGTACTAATCAAATATCAGTTTTCATTTGTTTATGGTATTGTCTGCATTAATCTAGCAATTTTTTCAGCTGTAAATTCAGCATGTAATCAGCACCGACACTTTAAACCTTTTAATGTTAGCTGTTTGCTAGCGCATTTTGAAACTGTAGCAAAGAGTTGGCTTCCCTCATTTAGAGTTCAATTTTACAATCCTTGCCTTGTATGTGCTTTGATCAGTAGTGAGATGAGATTGCCCCCTGTAATTTTTTTTGCAGCTGGGAGGGAAAACAGTATTTAAAGAACTGGGCATTTTCTTAAACATCTTTTCCTGTTAGGACTGTAGTATTGTAAAACATGGAAGTCTTTGGACATTTCTTAAGGTTTTTTTTTAATTGATTAGCTAGACTTTTAAAAGGCAAGCTTTCTTTAAATTGCACATTTAAAAAATTAGCGTGATATATCTGACTTTAGTGTGATTAGGGGGTGGATGTTCTTCGTGGTTTGCTAGTGTGAGAAGCCTGAAAGAGATCTCTGAATGCTTTTGCTTTCACATATATCTGGTGATTTTTTCATGGAGCCAGGAAAAAAACCCAACCCAAACCAAAACAAACTTTCTGATCAGTCCAGAAGATCACTGGGATGATACAAAATATTGTGCGGTTTTAGTCTGTAACAGAACAGGTATGTTATATTCTCTGTGTGTATATGCTCTTTTAGAGGCCTTGAAGTATTTCTTAGGCACTTTCATTAGTGTACACTCTCCTGATAACGTTGCAAGAAAATACTGGAAGGACAATTGTCATAGTCATGATATTAAATATATATTAAAAAAAAGAAATTTTAAGGGAAAAGCACAGCTGTGCCTTTTGTCACTTTCTGTGTTGATGTTACAGCTGAAGGCTACTAAGGAGCTATTTATCAGTTCTCTCTGTTTATAATCAGGAGTAACCAGAGATGTCGGGGTTAGTTGTCAAGCTTTGTGTTGAGTTATTTAATCTATCTTGGGGAGTTATTTAATCTATCTTGGGGAGCTAAGGTACTTTATTCATTAGGTAGACATACCTGAAGAAGCTGTAATTCTTAATTAAAAAATATTATAATGAAAATCCATTTTTAAAGCTACTGTTCTGAGCTATTGATAGGTTGCATCTCTTCTGCTGTGTATTTGTTTTACTCCTACGCAGTGGTGGAGTTGTTGGACATCAGCGTACCCACTCAGTGCCAGCGATCTGCTAAGTACTTGCTGAATCCTCTTCTGATCTTTGAATAGGATATGTGTTACTGTGATGTGTAGGAAAGCTGTCAAAAGAAATCCTCACAGAATTTTTTGAGCACAGCATAGTTTGTGGTCTGCCTGAGTATGTGTGAAATGATGACTGACCACCAAGAAGTCTGTGTCCTGTTGGCAGGGGTGTTGAGTGACAGCTCTAAGTTTCTGAAAAGTAGTCTTTGTGTCCGGCAAAATGTTTTGTTCAGTAGGTTGTATTAGATGCAGGCAGAGTTCTGTCCAGTAATTCAACCTTGCGCTCCCTTTTCCATTCAAGATGCAATAATGAGGAGGAGAGGAAGCTTATCAAACCTGGATCATTTGCACTCTTAATGAGACATGCCACAGGACTCTGAAATACTGCAGCTCGCTCTTGGTTGGTGTTTTCTTTAGTGTGATGCGTAACACTGAAACAGGAATTACTGAGAAGCAGGTTCCTAGGGAAGACTGAGCATTGGTTTTTTTGATGACAGGAGATGGACTAATGAGAGCTACTGAGAACTATTGCTGCAACTGTACCAACTCGCTAAAAAAAAGAACAATAAAAGAGGAAAGCTAAAAGTGCTGATGGAGCCTTGCAGATTGCTGCATAAAGCTTTTATGAGTCTTTAGGATGGCTGTTCAAGAATCCAGAAGTTCCTGGCTGGTGTGATAACACAGTGTGGTGTCAGTCAAATTAGTTGATGTTTCTTTGAGAAGGGGAAGAGCAGGACTCTTAAACACCACTCTGTGTTTGGTTCGCTCTCAATAAATTGTCTCTTCATACTACAAACGTGCTTATTGTTGGGAGAGATTTCTCAGAAGCTTGTGGTTTTGTGACTCCAGCAATATATCTATCCTTCTTTGATTTTGGCCATTCGGATTACAGATGGTGTGAGATATTACCTGTATGGCATACAACCGGGCTTTTGCTGGTGATAGGGGGAAAAAGGGTCCCCTAGGGACCCTAGGGCTGCCTCCTAGGTCTGTCTGCAGCCCATGGTAGGACTGCCTGTGGCTGGTCCTGCTTTAGCCTGTGTTTTCCCGTAGGCTGCTGGTGGTGCTCTTCTTCCTGGCATTTTCAGGGCTGGCTGTTAACCATCCAGCTGGTGTCAGCACTGATCCCTTTTGCTGCCTTTTCCATCAACCTGGAATCCAGACTGCGTTGCTTTCAGTCATACATTCAGTTACAGACTGTATTTGTTATTTGGACCCCTTCAGTCAAACGCTCAGATAAGCATAAAGTAGAGCACTGCACACTCATCACCAAATGCATTGTGGGGGTCTATAGTTCAGCAGCTGACATTCAGAGACTGGATCATAGCTCTCTGTATTCCCCGTCATCACTTCCTTCTCTGCTCTGCCATGCACCTTCCTCCTAGCTGTGATCTTTTCATAATCTTTAATTGGTTGATTATTGTAATTATGTATTCAAATGTCGGTCTTTCAGTGACCATGTGCTATATTTATTATATTTGAGTATTTTCCAGGGTACATCATCCCTTTTCCAGCTGGTGAAGAGCTTTGCTGCAGCTGATACAAGACATTTTTAGGTCTGACTTGCATAAGCAGTCCTTTAAGTGCAGCTCAATAGTCTGCTGTCCAGCTGCTTGCATCAGTCACACTGTCGAGCTGGTCAGCACGCCAGGTATGCAGCCACAGTAACGAGGTTTCCTGTTCCTTCGTAATGACCTTTGTCCAATAACCAGCTTTTTTGGCTTGCTTATGGACACAGCCACTAGTGGAGTGCTCTCAGTTGGTTCTGTTCCTGTCCTTAGCCATCTCAAAGTTGTGAGCAATTCTTGCTCAGCCCCAGGGCATTTTGTGGGGTGTTCCAATTTTGATGATGTCGTCATCTCTTTTTTGGTGTATCTGAGGCTACTGTAGGAGCATGCTGATAAACAATGATCAGTGTTACAAGTAGGATTAGGTAACATAAGCCAGCTCAGTGAGTGGAGGCCAGACTTCTTGCAGTGGGGGCAGAGCTGGCAAGAGATAGGAGAACTGGATCTGTTCCAGAATAGGTGCTGAAGGAAAAGAATAGGAGCCCTGGCTGATTTTGAACAGGCGCTGTAGTACTCACGGGGAGAGGAGGGTTGGTGTCAGGACATGAGCTGTCCTAGATGCGGTTTTTAGTACCTTGGTCAGGAACCAGCTGCGACTTTGGTCACAGCCGCCTTCAGAATGGTCCTGTCTGGTTTGATGGTTAGTGAGGGACCTGGCTCAGAGTGCTGGCTGGGCCTCCAGCTGTGCTGCTGTGGTATCGGAGACAATCAACAATCAAAAACCTTGGGGCTTGATGGAGAGCTGTGTGATTGCCGTTTGATCCAGACAGGACAGATAATGTCAGCAGATGAGAGAAGACAGCTGGAAGAGCTGAGCAGCTACCAGTGCACCCCCTTATATGACAGCGCACTGTGATCTCTAGTGAATATGTGGTCTTTTTCTTGACAGCTAGATGTTGGCCTGGTCTGGATCCCCCCACAGTGCATGTGGTAGATGCATAAATCCTGACGCCTCATAAAATGAATAGTTTCATTAGTTTCAATGAGTGTGACAGGAAAAGCATCTGGGGCAGATGAGTGGCCGAAGATGCCTTGAAAACATTATAGATATGGTCCAAGAGTGGCCTTGGCTCCACTTTAACAAAATGAAGTTCCGAAAAGCCTGCGGGAGACCAGTGTCCTATTAGCAGCAGAGAATCTCTCATAAAGCTTGTAGCTCTGTGTTATCCATACATCATACTGTGATACACAGTGGAGATGAAAGTGGGCTCCAGATTCATTGCTCAGTTTAGGCCTTCTGGTACGGATGATGGTGGTGAGTTTCCTGAACAAGGAACTCATCCTTGATGAGTTGTTTCTTCTCAGCCTGGCACTTGTCTTTGTTCAAATAGCAAACAAATGCTGCATCCTGAAAGCATTCAAAAGAAAATGGCATGTTTTAAATAAAATGTTACCCTGCAGCACTGTGATGGTTTAAAAAGACCTTCTTATTCTTTATTGACAGTCATTAAACAATAATTACAAAATCAAAAGAAAATTGGGGTATTTAAGTAAGAAGTAAGATCTAAATTTTGTTTTGACAAGGTTTTAGTTGCTACCTTTTAAGTGTGGTTTTGATACCTCTTCATCAGGTGATTCCAAAGGAAGTGGCAGCTCGATAATAGCCATGCTGCCGCGGCATGTCACTGCGGCAGCATTTTGATGGGTGATGGAAGGAAACCTTAATCATCGGTCTCCATGCCACGTGTAATGGGTATCCCTGCTCTAAGGGAGGGAAGGCGTTCTGTGTCGGTGTTGCGTGGCTTCCCTTTGTGTGCACTGCCTGGGGATTTCCTGTGGGCGGTGTTTGCTGCTGTTCTGTTATGGGGTTCCCTTTTGATGTTGGGGCAATCGCATTTCAGGCATGCATTTTTTCTAAAGACTTAAAAAACCCTCACACCCAAGTAGTGTCTATCTGCTGTGCTGATGTCAGCAGCTAAATCTTCCTTTCAGATAATCTGAGTAAACGAAGTCCTGTTGCAGGGAAAAAATCTGTCCGGAAAAGCATTTTCCTAATTCCTGAATGCTGCTGTAGAAGAAGAGTTCTAACTTTTGTGTCATTGCTAAGAGCAAGTAGACAAAACAAACCCGGCTGAGGAAGCCCGTTCCCTGCGGGAACGCGAGAGAGTGCTGTTCAGCCGCGGGAGGCCGGCGTGCTGGCCTGAGGCCACTCGTCCTCGCGCAGCTTCGGAGCTCGCACAAGGGAAACAGCGCGGAATCCAAGACAGTTTGGTGTGTTATTAATTAGGTGTGTTATTAAGTTTAATTTACCATAAAATGCTTTTATGAAATAGTGCATTCTAGGTTAACTTGATGCAATAAGGTTTGCATTCAGTAAGATGTAACCATTTATAGACCTGGTAATTTTTTTTTGTAATGACTGTGTCATTCCGGGCTCAGAGCAGCTGGAACTGGGGGACTGTCTGCCCCTGCTGCCCTCCCCTTTAATTTGAGTCTGAAGTAGTGAGTACGCTTCTGATATGAGGCTAACGTGGATTGTTAAACCTCATTTATACATATAAAACAGAGGTAACTTCACTGCCTCCCTACTAATATTTTGATCTAAAGTTGTTTTGACTCAGTTCCTGCTTTCCCATGCTGTTGTCCATGCTGCTAATGCTGGGAGACAGCCAAGTTCCCACTATTGTTCCTGTTCTTTCAGCAGTTGTGAGTTGTTCATACAGCCAGTGCGTGTTTACTGTACTGAAAGGAAACGGCATTTTAGAGAGCAACTTGAGCATGGTGAAAGTAGTTCTTTGTAGTGGACTTTCCTCAAGATATGACAGGACTTTGTGCTGCAGTGCACAGCTTCTCTTAAAAAGTGACTTAAGGTAAATCTTAAGCCTGAATGAAGCTCGTAAAAAATGTCGCACTTGGTACCTCAGTGATTCATGGTTGATGCTAATAAATACCTGCCACATTAAGGAAGGCGGTATAGATTATTTGCTAACCACAGTACATATTTGGCAAGTTTTGATTGCTAGGGCTGGAGATTGCAGATGGCGGATGCGACTGGATTTACTTCTGGATTTGTTGAATAATTCAGCAGTATTTCACAGTTCAGGGCAGGAAATACAGCAAATCTAGTTGAGAACGCAGAAGGAATTTCAGCAAATCAACCTTTTAGCTCCACAAAGTTCCAGACCTAGCAGGAAATAATGCACTTAATCTAAAAAATGTAAACAAAGGCCACACCTGTAACAATGACCCTGATAAGCAATTCAAGATGTAGCCTTCTGCAGCGTCGCGGGGGTATTCTTGTACCGTGCCACTGCTCTGGGCTCCAGAAAAGCATGTTGGCTGTGTGTAGCTCGGTGTAAGCGTGGGGTCGGCTGGCTTGTGGTCGCCAGCCACTGCACTGACTGCGTCCTGGGGTACGTGGGAGCATCGGGCCGTTGTGCGGCTGGGCTGTGCAGCCACCCTCCTGTCAGGTGATGTGGGGCTGACGTGCTGTGCGTGGGAGGAGGAGGCAGTAAGAGCAAAGAGTCCAAGTAATAATGGAACCGTGTATGCATGCAGTGTTACACAGCAATGGCAAATAAACGCTTTTGCTTTTTTTCATAAAAATGGCATGTTGCAAGATAAAATGATGAAGGATGTATTGTATAAACTTATACCTGATATTTGTTCTACTTACTGCGATCAAGAAGTGGCTGATGTAAATGAAAGACTCATGGAATAGTGTTTTGTAGGGAGAAGGTGGACAGAACAATCAGGTGCTCAGTGTGCAGTGGGAAGGTGGTCCACACAGTTGTTAGGCAGTGTGTGATTATGCTGAGAACAGCTGAAATGACTGAAGATCAAGTTTTACCTTCCAGCTTCTTGTTACTACTCTTTGAAGAAGGAAATCCCTTGCACAAAAAAGCATGCTCTTCCTTCAGAGTGTTCTCTGAATTCTGAAAGTCAGATTTGAACCTTCAGTAGTTGATTACCCGAGCACCCTCTGTGAGAAAGAGAAATGCTACCAAATGTCTCCAGGCAGACGGTAATAAAAAGTTCCGTATTTTGTCTCTTTGAAAAGGGTGACAGAAATGCACTATTTAAGAAATAGTAAACCTGGCGTTTACTGACTGATTTAAGAGAGCAGCGTGCTTTGGACCAAATCTAACTCTTCAGAGAACATAGCGTTCCCCAGTATAGCATGCAGTCTGTCTGACTGTCACTTCTTGAAATTGGCCCACATGTGTTTGCTGTGTTTTGAATTGCCCATGCTGCCTGACGCTCGGGAGCACACCGAAATGGACCCTGACTTTAGGTATAGTGTTACCAGGCAACACTAAAACTTGTGGGATTTGAGGAGACGTTTTCTGACTGCTAGAACCTGCTTAATAAACGTAATGCGTGTGGGCCAAATCCTGCTTCCCCAAAAGCTCAGCTGTGCACAAGAAAAGAGCTCTTCTCGCATAAGGAGATTTCTGCTGTTGGAGGGTGGGGATGACAAACCCCATCCAGCCTACGTACCGGGGCTGACTGCCTCTGATGAAAAGTGAGATGCTGGCTGAGCTGTAATGCTACAAAACTGCTGAGACTGCATTTAGCGAGGTGAATCAGAATTCCATGGTGAAATTTTAAGGAGATGGAATGAAATTGGTGAATCTGGCATTATCCCTGAAGTAGGATTTTGATGCCTTTGCAGAAGGGTGTTGGTGAGGAGGAGTTTGGATGACTGCTCGTATGCAGGTCTGAATTGACAGTAAAACTTTATATCCATCAAAGAGAAGGAAATACTGTGAATGTATCGGATTGTCCTTCCTCGTTTGCATGTAATTTGACTCACTCCTATGGGAACAAGAGATTTCCCAACCCCTCTTCTTCCCGTTATTGTTTTGAGCAGAAGTAGCATGTTTCCATGCTTGTTTTCTTTCACTTCACTTACCTTCCTTGCCCTGTGAGAAAAGTTTAGCAGTTGGAGGTATTTTAGGCCACATTCTGTCCTCAGGAAGTCTCTGTTAAAGATGTTTTGCAGTTACCTGTGCTCACATCCAACGTGAGAGTCCATTGGATCAAGTGATGGAGAAGTAACTGTTCCCATGTTGGACTTAATATAAGAGCCCTGGCTATGGTACTGCTTTGTTTTGCCTCCCTGGTGCAAGGAGATCCTTTGCAGGCTGAAGCTTTTGCCCTGTGGCTGCCTGGCATGCTGGGGAGATTCCCTAACTGAAGATTGGGACCTCGGGGGAAATTGAATCAGTCGCATGTGGAGATAGCGTATTTGATCAAAACAACAGAACTGCTCCTGAGAACGCTTGGGCACGTTTGCAGGGAGCATGTGGTGTTCAGCTTGCTTTGTATTTGTTTACGTGCTCATATTTTCATTTCACTGTGCAAATAGCTTCCTTTTCTTAGGGATAAGTTTCACATTATGTTTCTTGTTAACATTAGATATCTCCCCTACTGTAAGATAGCTCCTGGTTTTCCATAGTGTCTGTCTTTAAATGATACAAAAACTAATGCTTAGCTTATTGCGAAGCTTGTAGCTAATTTGTTTGTAGCTTTCAGCCCACATTGGAGGGAATGTCTAGTATTTGTATGGTAATGTTTATCAACAAAAAACTTTCTTCATTGTGGATTTTTATTTGTATAAATGGAAAAAACTGTAACTATCCATCTTTTGCTTGGCTTGATCCTTTTGATGTAAACAAATGTAAAGAAAATGTTTTTAGTACTTTCCAGAATATTTGTGCTGTAGGAATTTCCTGTTTCTGTTTTGTTTTTCATTTTTTCCTCCTCCATTGAGGTGGAAGGGAAGTGCTGAATGATTATGTACATGGGCTTTCAAACAACATAGTATATTTTTAGCTTGTTCCCTCGGCTTTAACGTTGATAGCTTTGTTTTATACTGAAACAATTCAAGGTACAAAAACTATGCATGTTCAGGATGTTTAACTGGGCCTTTCTTAAGTTCAAGAGAAACATAGTTTGGGGGACAAAAGAATTAACATTTTCCAAAAAACTGTTTTGGCACTCTAGTTGCAATTATTACTGGTAATTGTATTTAAACTTAAATTGTTCAAAAACTTAGATTAACAGTTATATTTCACAATTACCTTTGTTTACAGATTTTTATTAATCTTGGAATAATTACATACTACTGTAAAAGGGCACAGAATTTTGTACAGAGAAAAGGATGGCTGACTTGATTACAAATGAAATGGGAAACTGCAGTTTTTCACTGATCCCATCAAGGATGACCATGGTAGTAGAATGGTAAAATTATTTTGGCAGGTATAAGCAAGTATGTGGAGTGTTCAGTCATGAAAATTATTAATGTGTTTTCTTTTATCACAAGTGTAGTTCTGTAAGGAAAACAAGGAATGCAAATTTAATTTTTTTTTTTTCTCTTACCTGGTTTCTCTAATACTGGTTAATTCGGAGGAAAGTGCAGCTTTCAAGTGCATTTGGAACTTAGTAAGACTCAGTCTGTGCCTCTGCTTTCCCCTGTTCTTGCCCTTTCTGTTACCATTTTTTGATTTAAATCCATAAGAAGTGTAAGTATCGTACTTAAATGTGACTTTTCTTAAATGAGAATGTAAGGTACAGAATTTTATCTTACTGAGGTGATAGTGCTGTGATTTTTTTGTTTTGTTTTGTGGTTCTTACAATGTACATGAGCGTTAAATATCTTTTACAGAAACAGTAAGACAAATCTACCCTCAAAGATACATAATCTAAAGAATGGATGTAAGCTACGTGATATCATGAAACATGTTGGGAAGCGTGGTGGTAGCAGAGAGGGGGGGATGTGGATGAGAGCTTACAAAAGTGGGCAGAGAGTGCACAACAACTGGGGACCAAGTGTTCCTGGTGAGAAGAGTCAGGCTATGGGGTGGACTTCCAGGCAGATTAGATGCATTTGGTATCTGACCTTCTTTAGCAAACATTGCAAAACGTTTATCTGTGATAAAAAGCTTCATTTCATATGTGCTAACGTGCTTCTTGCGTGAGAGGGGAAAAGATGATGTCCCAGCAAAATTTCTAATCATCATCTTGTCTCGTTTGGAGTGTGTGGATATCTAACTGTGTGTTTCAAATTTATTGATCACAGTGGGTCATTCTTTTTCATTTTTTTTTTTAATTTTTTATTTTTTTAAAGGTTGAAGAAGAAAAGATGTTAAAAGTGGTAGCTCTTTGTATATAAAAATGGTTTGGAACCTTGCACACGGAAGTTTAATCCGCTGCACACATAACACTTCAACAGCTTTTTGCTGTTTTCACAACGTTAAGTTGCACAATTCTCATTGTGTGCCGCGGAGAATGTTCTATTTGTCAGAAGATGCGGGTGAGATGGGAATCCATGTTCAGGCATAAGCTTCAGCTTTAATAAATTACCACTAGGTAGTTATGAGACATTTGGCCCTTTAATGTTCCTGCCACCTTGTTGGGGCTACAGAGTGTCAAGGACCTCCCTCATACTTGCTTCCGAATCCTCTAATTCTCTTTAGAGCTGGCCATTTTAACCTTTACTTCCTGAGCACCAGATGCATTTTTCTGCTTGTTTTCATGCTTCTAACTCTAAGTCATTCTTTCTGCAGTTGAATGTATACAGAGTGAGAAGGTTGGAATGCCCGCAGTCAAGACAAATGATACAAAATAGGATGAAAAAAGTTTTCTTCCTCCTCCCCAGACAGGCAATATGCTGCTTGCAGAAACCTTTGGAAACAAAACTCACATCCTGCAATGGGGGACAGGGGACAGAGGAGTTGGACTGCAGGCAAGGAAGGAGGCCCTGTCTAATGTAAGCTCCGTTTTTTTATCAGTGCTGAGCATTGGCTCCACTTGGCAGCAGCACTCAGCCAGCACCAAGCCCAAGGAACAGTGTGTCAGCTATCCCTTTGCACGCTGATCTGGGAACGGCTCATACCTGTTCCTTCGCCTGGCCAGGGATGTTCTAGTGATGCTGTAAGACGACAGTTGTACCTGGGGAGCGTGGGGTTTTTGTTTCTTCCACACTTTTTTTTTTTTTTAATTTCACTGCCATTTTGTCCTCCCTGTAGTTGACCAAGTCTCTTTTTGTACGAGACGTGGAGAGAGGATATATTTCTCTTGTTTTGTCTTTCCTTGTTCCTTTTTATTGTCCTCTCTTAGCTGGTATTCAAGAAGATACGTGCAGTGACCATGAGCTGTTTGGTTGGTTGTGAAACCTTGGCAGAGCCTATTCATTTATATTCGGGAAGTGACAAAACCTGTGCCGTAGGTCTGCAGGGAAGTTGCTAGTTTCTTCCTTGAAGTCACTTTCTGTGGCAGGAAATGTTCTTCTTGCTTTTTTGCCCCTGCACGAGGGGACTTTGTTGTGCTTGCCATAAAACGTGATTATTTTTACAATGCTTTTTGTGCTTTGAGAGGTTTGTCAGCTTAGCACACAGAAAGGCAGAGAATAAAGCCTTCCCCTACCCTTCCGTGCCTGGGAGTTGGGCTGTTCTGGATCATTGTTTTCTCTTTACCCTGGACGTTTCAACTGGAGTAGGCAGGATAGCACGATGGCAGCCAAGTGAGTTCAGCTCTATTATTTATCAAATAAAAGTAGTAATACCACAGGTGAACTTTAAGAATGAGGTAGTTGTGGAATAAGGATGTGCAGCGTGCAGGTGGTATCATTTCTGTTTTCAGTGGCCAGCTGTCAAAGTGATTCAGTCTTCTAGAGCTTGCACTGCCACCGTTGCGTTACATTGCGGGGTAGGAGGGTACAACCATGATGAGTATTTGTCCTGATGTGACGTGGTCTGTGCGGACGCTTGTGTACTGGGGAATGTGATGTCTTCAAAGGGACACAAATTAGTTTTCTTAGCAAAGATTGTCCTGAAGCAAATTTGACTGCATGATAAATAAAGAATTCTTGTGTCTTGTTCCAGATCAGATGAGACTCAGATTTCAGAGGCAAATTGCAAAGACAGTTCTATTACATAGGCCTTTTTGCAGTTATGGTGCATAAGTATCAAGAAATTTCATTTTGCTCTTCAATCTGGAGGAATAAATCAAAAGTATTTGTCTGCAAAGCCACTGGCACTGAATTTTATAGAATCATAGAATAGTTTGAGTTGTAATTGTTTCCCACGACTGAAACGTTTCTTCTTCATTTCTTCTTCAAGAAATGAGTATTACTCTGAGGCTATTATTACCTCTGTTTTAAAACAAAGATTTTAAAAATAACTATGGATTACATTGAGATACTTTATGCTTTAGCACCTTTCTTTAAAAGTCTCTTGTATTAATGTGTGCTTGTGTAAACTTTACAAGCATTGATCCAGAACCTGATCTACTACTGCAGTCCCTCCTTGCTCACTAGTTTGTGAGGCCTCTGTGGGCTTTTAAAATAACCTAATATAAGAAAAAAGTCTGGAAATGGAATTTTGGTCTCTTTCGTAGTTGGCTGTGTGTACAAGGGGAACGCCTTTAATGTCAAGTTCTATGCAAGTTGTCTGAAATTCTGAATAATCATAAATTAAAACTGTATACGTGAGCTTAATTTCAGTAGGAAACGAAAGTAGGAAGAGAAAACAAATACTTAGTGTAAATATTGATACCCAGTGTTTCAGGTTACAAAAGAGATTTCACTGTATATAGACACTGTACAAAGTCCTTGTGCTAAAACACTCCATCCATTCAACTCTTTTTTTCTTTTTTTTTCTCCTTCTTTTGACCTTAGACTGCTTATGGTTATTGTGGCAGGTGAAACGGTCTAGGCATCTGAACGAATTGTATTTATCGTACCACCGTGAAAAAGAAAAAAACCAAACCAGATAAAATCACTAAGCCCTTTCATCTTTAGCTGTGTGAAGTTTCATGGGGAATCTTGGATTTGAGGGATGGGAAAGCTAGGTATAGCAGATGGGAAAAAGGATGGAGTAAGAAGCAAACTTACTCAATGATGGGCTTAGAGTCCCATGTCATGTCAATTATTTTGTGATGGTATATGAGATACTGTGTAAAAATCAGGGAGGAGGCAAGGGTTTTGTTGTCTTCAGAGTACCTGTGCAGCAGTTTTGATTTTGTTGGGGCCATATCATAAATTTGTTCCAGCATGGGCATACTAGGTACCTGCGTTACGGCTGATGATGCCCAGTGTGTTGGAAGCGTACGGGGAAGGTGTGAGTCTGAAGGATGCTGAGTTGTAGGCAAGGTGCCTAGCCTGCTGCAGATCATTGTCCGGACTGCTGGCTTTGAGATAGAGATGGATGCTGTGGTGTGAATTGTATCATCTCTTTTTCCTCTCTCAGAACAGACCTTGATTGGACCAAGGGATTTATTTCTATTTCCCCTAGACGATGCATGTCACAGCAATCTTCTGCACCGATGCACCAAGCAGCTTGTTATGGTTTTGAAATTATGCTAGGTTTTGAACTCTGTCAAGTATAAACAGGTGCAGGAGCCTGAACAATTCCAGTCTTCTGTTCATGGACCTAGATTGTGTTAACTTTTTTTTTTAGCTTAAATGAAAAAGATTGCTATGTGCTATGAACAAAGATCAAAATTAAAGACTTTGTGCAGTAAGACTGTTCTGTGAACAGTTGTGACAGCTCACTGACAGTAACAGAGAAGTGCCTTTAATTCTGTAAGTCTGACTTCTTGCCAGTGAAGTGAGATTTAACCTGGCAGACAAATGTAGACAGTTTTTACCCATAAATCTCATAACCTGATGGAAACTTGCGCATTTTTCAGATTTCCCCAAATCCAGATATCCTACAAAATGTACCCAGGGGATCTGTCTTTTTTGTTTGTGTAGTAGCAAGTCATTTTGAAGAGAAAGGGGGGTGTGAGAACTGGCAGGTAGGAGCATTTTAAAGAAACCAACTTGATGCACAGTTTTGTTCTTTGTATGTGGAAAGCAAAACATACTATATCTGCCCAGGCTCTTACCTAATTATGTGTTGTCCCAAGTTAAGACTGTTTTAAAACAGTTCAGTTGGTCTTGGTTTGGAATGAAAGGGAAAAACCAAAAGCCTTTGCTCCAGCTGTTAGGCTTTTGTGTCTCTGCCAGATGTGCGGCTGGGGCCCTGCCAACCGGCCGGGGCAGTGGGGCGGTTGGGGAACGGTTTGTAGGGGGAGCAGGACTGTTGCAAACTGACAGATCATTGGGAAGCCTTGAGAATATTACTTGGCATTTCAGATGACTGAGTACTAAAGCATTTCTTTTTTACTTTAAATGAGAATTTGAAAGTGACATGGTGAAAACTTTTATTACGGGATGTTACATGTAAGAAATTCGGTGTGTAGTTAGGAATGCTTGCTAGTCCTTCTTTGAACATGACAATTCAGATGGCAAAATAGAGAATACAGAGGCAAAAATAAAGAGGATATAAAAAACGTAAGTTGTTTTGTAGTGCCTGAGGAACCCAAGCAGTAACTGAGTCTGGAGCCATGTGGCTAGGCTCAGCACAGTGCTGCATCTTTAAATAGCCCATAATGTCAAACGTAACAGGTTAAATTAAGTTCTCTTACTAATGAAACAGAAAGAGAGTTGATGTGGAATGCAAAACCAGAACAGCCTTACAAGGGCAGGCTTTGCTCCTCAGTGGTTGCTGAAGACTGAGTGTAATTGAGATGGACAAACTAAGAGGCCCGAGGTGGAATTGAAGCTGTCATGATCTTTGCAAGTACTTGATCATGATATTTGTTTGTATGTGGGATGATGACTCGCAGAAAACAGTTAAGAAGTGCATGAATTATTAATAATTGCTACCTTAAGTGGAGCGATGGGGTATAAGGCAGGTAAGCATCAGGAGAATGGATTTCTGACTGAGGGTCCCACAAGGCAAAAGCAGAGACTTTGTTTTCACAGTTAGTTTAAACTAATGTTGCTCATCCTTCTCTGTCACATCTGCTTTGCTGACAAAGGATCATTCAGGGATCCAGTCTAGGTGAAAACTAATCCCCAATACCCTTTTGATAGGACTTCAGCTGGATTGCCTTCCCAGTTCATGCACGCTAGTGCTGCCAGAAGGGAGGTGGTGATGGGGGGACCCAGCCATTGCTAAAGACCTTGTGGACTTGAACGGCTCACACTCATCATGAGGCTGTGCTGCAAGTTCCACCTGCCTCTCATGGTGTGTGTATTATGTGCTGTGCTACATGCAGGCCTGTTTTTCATTTGACCTTCCAATCCTATATAGTCATTAGCATAATTATATGTATTTGAGAACATGTAAAGCTTAAAATGAGCTGAAAGAAGCTTTTGGAAAACATAACGTAACCATAGAATTTTTGTTTTCTACTGAATGAGGGGAAAAACGGAGATTGTTACTTCTTTGTGCAGGATTGTATTTTTGAACTGTAGGTGGAATAGATGTTAATAATAAAAGTATCCAGCAATGTTTTGAATAATGAGGTCCCATTTGCTACTGTGGTAATTAGTCATGCAGTAATGGTTAGCAATGTGTGCTCTCTGTTTTCTGAAACCGCAGACCCTTGACAGAGCCAGGGTGGCTGTGGCATGAGATAATCAGTAGCATTTTTCAAGGGCAGAAGATCGTTTTGTGCTGTTCTTGTTCAGAAACAAACCCATGCTCAGCTAGAAAGACTGCTGGACTGAAGTGGCTGGGAGACAATTATAGAACATCTGTATGGTTTGAGCTATGTTCTGTAGGCTGATAGTTGTAAAAAGATACGTGGATTTACCAGAGAAGAGGTAAATAGAGCCCATGTGTAGCCCACATGCTGTTATTTAATTAAAATACAGTTGTGAGCTGTTGCCAGCTGGGAAGTTTGTGTGGAGTCCTACAGAGCATCATATTCTGGGGAGCCTTGGAAAAGAAATACAGAGAACAAGTTGGTGTGCTCCCTGGGGAGCCCAGGCTTTCTTGGTCCGTTGTGTGCATGCCCACAGGCAGGAGATCTTGTCCGTGGCAGCGTGCTCTCTGAAATTGGTACTCTTCTATGGCTAATATAGTCCCTAATTTATTGTGAAGTTGATTTATGTCTTTTAAAATTATTTTTAGTGGTGGCTTGTGTTTTTCATACAGGTAAAATCTCACTTGAATCAGAAAAGCCCCAAAACGTGACTTGCTACTCAGTTTCTTACAGCTTTTGAAAACTCCATCCTTTAGACTTTTCAAGTGTTCTCCAGCTTTGGTTGGCTGATGTAGCAGGGTCCTCTGAGGTTTTGGTGGATTATTTCACTTACCAGAATAGAGGATAGAAGCAGTCCATTTTAATAAAGTAGAATAATTGTCCTCACACACACACAGTCTGTACAGATCAAGGCAGAGGTCAGCATATATGCTTTTGCTGGGGAGGGGTGAAAATAAAAAAATATTGTGAAATAATCTATCCAGTCCTTGCAGTGTCCAGTGAGAGGTATTTTTGAGGAGGTTTCTTCTATGTAATTGCTGTGCAGATGTATTTTAATAAAGCAGTATTCCTACAAATTTTCTTAACACTTAATCCATTTTTTTTAGACCTCAGTTATTTTTAGATGGATTTTCAAAGGAAACTAAGTTTGACCATGTAGTCTGTCAGTCTCCTGGCAGCTGCTGAACTCGGCTGCTTTTGGTATGGAGCTCAAGCAGGAGAAGATGCAGTCACTTACTGCATTTCAGCTGAAGGGGTGGAAAAATCTTCAACCATTTGAATTTGATGGTGAAAGCGCATCTGATTATCTTCTAAAACGTTTTGCCATGATGTTAATTGAAGTGTAAATCTAAGCAATAATTTAGATGCTGAGTATACTTAAATAACTAGCAGTATGTTCACATGGTAGCCAGAAGATACTAAAATTAGTACTGCAGATAGACTCAAATCAGCAGCTTTACAATCTTCTAAGGATGAAAATGGTAAATTGGGCATAACATCTCACTTTTCAGGGGAGGTCTAATAAAAAAGTGGATTATATTCTCTAGTGAATTTTCAGATCCTTCAAGTCACATACATGTGTGAGAAGTTCTTGCAGCAAGTTGTAAGAAAGCCGCCTTCTGTGGATGTTGGGTTGAATCTGGTCATGCATGTCATCCCATTTTGTGACCGGCAATATGCCAGAAGGTTGGTTAAATTTCAGTTCTGCTCTGCCTGCCCTGTTCAGGTGAAGGGACTGCTGACTAACTTGCATGGCAACTACAGTCCACAGCACTCTGATTGCTATTTCAGGGGGCTACCGAATCAGACAGAGCCTGAAACCATCTAAAATAGTGAAGTGCTTCATGAAGAATCCCTGTACTGCAGCAAGCACAGAACTGCGCTTGCAAATGTGCAGATGTTTGAGAGAGAGAGCTTAGATTAAACAGCATAAAAAAGTGTAGTAAGTCTTAAATTTCAACCTTGGACGCCGGATCTCCATCGTTCGTGAAGCATTATCCATAACTGTGTCAGAATAAATTTAAATTTTTTTTTTTTCTTTAAAAATATAAGAAACACCCAGCTTTTGGGGGCATCTGATCAAAAGTATCTCTTTCCATTTCCATACAAAAACAACTCTAGCTCTTTAAAAGAAGAGCTATATGGGGAAAAAAGGTTTTTCTCTATTGATTGGATTCCCTTTTAACACTGAGGGTTTTTGTTAGACTGCTAATTTAAGAATGTTCAAAACAAATATAATGTATTCAGAAATGAAGAGTAAGATATGGAATGCTGCATTTTGTCACTGAAGTTTTTTCTTTGAGGTAAGTTACAGGTTGGTGGTGTTCAACTCTTAAAAACAATGCTTAAAAGGCAAGACACCCTGTTTCCTCAGAGCATCTTATGCTTGTGTGCATGTTTGTAGGTTGAATTTCTGATGCAGTAAAACTTTACATGAGAGCCATTTCATAAAGTATTATCTAGACATTTTTCATTCCATTAAATTTCTTCCTGAAAGGTTTAGGGGAGGAGAGGATGATGCAAGACTGTGGTACTTTGTATGGCAAATTAAGCAACAGCAACAAAAAAACCCTTGAATAAACAAGAAAGCGAGCAGCTTTCAACATGCCTTTTTTACCTTCATACCTGTATCTCTCTTTCCCCTCAGTTCTAAACTAGTCACGTCTTGACTTTGGACACCTACTTGTTTGTTGATTTAAAACCTTAGCTTTTATATTCGTTGTCCTCCCAAACGGGCTGTTTCCACAAAGTCCATGGTCAGTGACATCTGACTGCTCAGTGTTACCTGCTTTTATCTGTGGGGTCCTCTCGTTCCCCCACCCGTTTCAGGCTTTGCAGCAGCAGTACCGACCCCATGGTCTCCCAGCTGCCAGGGAGGGTGCAGAGTTGGGGAATGACAGCGAAAGTTGTTAACAGCGTGTGAAAGTGGAAAAAACGGCTTTAAATTGTCAGATCTGTTCAGCTTTGTTTTGAGCTTCTGGCTTAATCATTATCTTGCACTGATATCATAGTCACTAATTTGAAAGTACCTTGTTTGAGTTTGTAAATCACATAATTAAACAGTTCTGTGATGCGATGGCGCTGCCTGAGTACCCCATCAAACAATGGGAACGGGGTGTAGGTTTTGTCCCAACCTGCCCCATCCGAATAGGAAGCCTTTTTGGTGTCGGTGTAAAACATTCCCTGGCAGAGATGTTGCTGCTGTTTTCCCAAGGAAGGGTTAAAATCAGTAAATACACGTGACATATGCAAACTATGATTCATTCCAATAGATCTGTGCAACTCCTGCCTGCTTAGGCAGCAAGCAGATGCTGTTCCCTTGGTTGCCATGGTAACCCTGCCTGTACTATAATAAAGCCCAGCCCAGATCCCTTCCTTAGGCAGACCTCTGCGGCTGTTTCACCTAGCTCATTGTTTCCTCTCCGGAGAAGAGGCAAGGCAGGGACAGAGAGGAGGGAATAGGATACCAGAGGCAGCGGCAGCTTTCGCCTGCGTGTAACCTCTCGCGCCTTGTTCAGGGAGTGTTCAGAGCACGGCAAACCCGCTGTGTGAGACTTGAGACGGGCTTGCAAACAGCTGTGATATCCAGCAGCTTCTTCAGAGTGCGTCTCCAGATTGTATGAGAGGAGCTGGTGCGTGCAGCGGCTTTAATAGGCGTGGGGAAAGTCTCTGTGCTGGCTACTGGTACAGCATTTTACCATTCCCAGCTACATTCCTCTGTTATGAAGCCCCCCCTTGAAGCAGAGGAGCTGATGTCATTCAGAAGATCTTTTGGCAGGCTCTGAGCAGCCAGCGAGTCCAGTCTTGAAGGCAGCAGGCTTGACACGGTTCCCCTTCAGCTTCACTGTGCCTCACGAGCTTGTGATCTGCATTTCTGGAAGTGAAAATCTTGTGGAATGGTTCTGAAGATGGGAAGGTTGGTGAGGAGGGGATTCTGCTGATGCTGATACCTTCCTGCAGAGTTTTCTGGGAAGAAAATAATTTGGATTTATTGTTCAGAAGATCTAATTATTTTGCTGCTAAATGGATTGTATAGAAGCATCAGAACTTTGTTTAATGTACTGTTACTTGAAAAGCTGCCGAGCCAGAAGAGTATGATTTTTTTTTTTTTTATCCTTCTGATATTTACAGCAAAACAAAAACTTGGCTTAAAAGGGAGTTGCTTTTCCGGCTCTGAAATGAGACAGAGATTAATTCTGTGCTTGTAAATGGACTAATTTCAAGTGACTGTGTCAGGATTTAAACCTCGATTTCTCTCTTTAACATGGCTGAATTAAACAAATTTTGATGGAACTCTGGAAATCTGATTGTAAGTAGGAAGAGTCTTCTATTTTTTCCTACTTGACAAATACCAATCTCCAACCTCACATATCTTTTGTTATTTAAATATAGAAATATGCTGGTGGTTATAGTGTAGTGCTATTTACATTAGCCGAAAATATTTTATAAGTGGAATTGTTTTTTGTCAAATAAAATCAGGGTTGTTAAGGAGAATATATTTTACAGTAATTGCTACTGAATATTGATTTCTCATCTCTGCTGGAAAAATGGATTACCTTGGAGACAAACTGACAGTGGCACAAACTCACATGACCCAGTGGATGGGTACAGTGCGGAGATCCTTACAGGAAGCACTAAATTTAGTCACTACTGCGGTTGCTCATGAACGGACTAGCGGGGAAGGTGGAAGCAGGACTCCCTTCAAGCGAACCTCCTCCTTCAGGCACTTTGCATCCCGGAGCAGAGAGTCCTTCCGAAGGTTTTCAGTGCGAAGTCAGCAGAGGTTTTCCTCTTTGAGGAAGAGGCAGACCAGTTCAGAGCCACCTGAGCTTGTAAGCTATACACCTTTTTGAGACTCTCGAGGTAGATAATACAGTGCAAAAAACTTGGTTTTGTTGCAGCACTTTATCTAATAACAAAACCTATATCGTGTCTGCTTTTCAGTTTAAAAATAGCCCCCAAAACACTTCCAGGTAGTGGTGTCTGTCTGTCTGCTCCCAGCTGGTTTCTTTCTGCAGCGCAGGTAGATACTTTCATTTGCCAGGGAACATAATTAATCAAGGTTTTGGGAATGGGGAAAAATGTTGTTGATCATTTTTTAAGCAACACAGTAAGGTAGGACAAATATTTGTCTAAAATTAGAAAGTTAGTCTGAAACTGCACTTCAAACACCACAGGTCAGCGTGACTTTTAATGTACATCAATACTTGTAATTTTTCAGTAAAGAATGCCTGAAGCTAAATTTGTAAAAAGAGTTTAAGCGCTGTCACTCTGCAGTCAATGGTAAATGATCATTATTCTCTTCTTTTATTGAAAAAGAGGTGTTTTTTCTCAGTATAATTGCTACTTTGTCAGTGAATAGAAGTTATATGACTAGCATGACTTGTGAGGGCTGTAGTGGGACGGAGGCAGGGTGTAATTTCATGGGAGCAAAGGAAAGGTGAAGAGCCCTCGGTTCAGCACGACTGGGTGCCATGCAGAGCCTCCCCACCCCTCCCTTTTCCAGTAAATACCTTTCCTAGTCTCTGGGTTATTTTCAGGAAGGACGGTCTGTATTAAATGGCATGGCAAAGCAGTGGAGGAAACACCGGTTGTGTAGAAAGAAGCCCCTTCCCGGGTGGAGGGGGTGCGGGCTCTCGCAGCTGGGCTGGGGTCTGCCATGCTCCTTGCAGGCATCATTCGACACCCCCTGTTTCTAGTTCCAGCAAATACTGCAAAGCAGCAATGTTTTTAGGTTACAGTGTGTTAAAAGGTAAATTAATCCCGTTTCTTCTGTTTTATTTCATGGAGAGGAGCCTAAACTGGTGATTTGAGTTGTGTTTGAACCATGGGAAGTGGGTGTACTGTGGTTGACTTCAGTGGAACTGGGACCAAAGCCTTGGTACCAGTATGTGGGTAAATCCTGAACAGCTTGTGCTCTGAAGTGGCTCAAATGTTCTGTTTTGTTTTGTTTCTAAACCAAGTAGTTGTTCATTGTAAGTGTAAATACATGAAGTTCTGATGTGGCCTCACAGAGGTTTGTTCACTGAATGATTGAAGGTAAAGTTGCATTCCTTGGGCAGGTGTGGCATTTGTGTATGGGCTATTTCCAGTACTTTTTATCAGTTATGGTCTATGGCATTTTTGTCCTAGCTTGCTATTCATCTCCTGTTTGGCTGTACTGGAAAAGAAAATGTTGTCAAGTGAGCACAAAAGAATGAAGAGGAAAATATTTGGTAACCACTGTTACAGTGTTAGCATGGTGAAGTTCTGTTGGTTTCTTTTTTAAGCTGGTATTTTCTGTTTATTAGAATCATCTGAATAAAAAACTTGTTTAAAAGAAGTGAAGACTGAAAAATGGAAATGTGGAACCTGCAGAGAGCAACTGTACTACTTTCCTTACACTTCACTGCTTTCAGAGCAGAGCATGAACTTGTGAAAGTTTGTAGTTTGTGCCGTTGCGTCTTCCACAGAACAACTTGTGAACATGGACCTTGAGCTATTATTTTTTTTATCTGTCTGGAACAGGGTCCTGGTTTTACTTAGTCCTTGGAGCTACTGACATTTTTCTACAAAAAGCTATGGAATTTATTCAAAGCATGTAATTCTTCATAAACTGACTTCTTTATTGTTTTAGGGATGTCCTGTATAGTAGTCACTCGGTGCTGATACTTCAGCGATGCAGTTTTTAAACAAGGAGCGGCCGGGCTTGCTGGCTTGTGAGCCCGACACAACGAGGGCTGGGTGGCTTTCAGCTCCTGTCTCCACTGTTGCTGGTGGCTGCTGGCTGAGAACTTAGCGTTGTACAAGACCAAGAAACCTGTCAAAACTAAATTCAAACAGCACAATTTAAGATAGTGTGAGTAAACTTGCTGCTGAGGTTGAGGATAGTGGAGATGTGAGAGTACATTCCACTGCATCGATGTAGCTGTCCGTTTGTCCCCTCTCATGACTTTGGAGGACTTTCAGATTAAATAACCAAGGGAAATAATAGGTTACAGTTTGTATGGATCTCCTGTCACTGCTTCAGATATCTTCTAGAGGAATTAAGAGTATTGTATTTAAAGTATTCATCCATTTATTTGGATATCTGTGACTTATAAAAAACGCTTAGGCTCAAAAATTGTCTTGTTTTCTGTTTAGTTCTGTACTTAAGTTGCAATCCTATGTTTGTGGCAGCTTTTATGGCAAAGGGCTGATGCTGTGTGTGCTGTTCACTGGATCCCACATTGGGAAAACTCGGGGCTGTTCCACAGGTCTGACATAGGTGCAGTTCCCAATCTTTTTAAGTGTGGGGAAACTGACAGGTAGGCACCTTATTAATAACGTACTACAAGATATTTTAGCTGGTAATTACTGCAAGCTATGTAGCTGGGAAAGGGCTTGTGGATATTGCATTTTTTTCTGAGCTGTAAGAGACACTTATCCACTACAGAGGAGCTTTAGGATTGGAGTGAAAGGGATTTGATGTAATTGGTTATTTCCTTGCTGGAGGTCATAAAAGTAGGAATCAGGCTGCAAGAGAGAAGAAATAATTTTCTTTTCAAACACTTCTCTCTAACAGCTCAGGGATTATGTATTTGCTTTGGTTTTCTGTTCATACCTTGGCACATTTTTCTATTGGATGTCTGGCAGGGCTGACTTCCTGACCAAACTCTGTCTCTGATGCTCAGTGTTTCTCTGTAGCGCCGCGGAGAGGAGGTTCTGCAGCAGATTCCTTGGGAAGGGAGGCTGGGTGGATGTACCTTATTTAAAATGTAATCCTCTAGTTTTCATATGGGAACCAGTCTTTATACACAGGACATTGTGAATTTCATTTGTGCCTTATAAAATCTCTTCTAACCTCCACTTTTTCCTTTTTTTTTTTTTTAAATTTAAATCCATACACCTTAAATCACACCTAGATAAATCAGTGTCTAACACAGGGCAATCTGATTCTGAATCTAGAGAAAGTACAGCCATGTTTTTAAGAATTGCTTAAAAGCTAGTACAATCAAGGGATAAAATGAGCCTCAGAGCTAAAACTAATTTATCTTGTGGTTCTCAAACCAACAGTTGATCAGTCAGAATTTAATATATGCAAATCTGCAAATCATAAAGAGGAGTGCAGGAATAATTTTTGTTTTAAATAGCTTCTCTGGTATATTCAACAGCAGACTGTTTGGAAAAAGATTCTTTTTATTATTATTATTTTTCCCTGTAGTACTCCTATTAATGTTTTCATTGAAATGGAATACTCTGCCATTTGTCCTGCCTTTATTCATAGCATAAACCCCTGAGCACACTGTTTTTCTCATCAATTGCTGTTTCCCAGCAAGCTTTTCCTTCCTCTCTTTTGCCTTGTGGTAGTCTGTTCATGTAGCCATATCTTCAAAGCTAGTCATCTGTCCTTTTTGGTTCCACTGAAACTGAATTTAATTGGTCTCAGAATATTTTCTACAAATAGATGTAATATAGTGTTCTCATTTAATTTAAGGAAAAAAGGTGTCACCATGGACTGAAGAAACTTACTGGCTGCTGCACCCAAGAATGCCTGGGCCCTGCTGTTGCAGGTCACATGTACTGAAAACTGTCCGCACGTAATGACACAGGACCAATTTTAACTGCATCGTTATTCTGGCATATTAATATCAGACCTGGGAATCTGTAGCTGAGCTTGCAGAATTTTTTACTTTACAGTGAAACCTTTTAAATGGAAGTTGATTTTTCTCCCTGACATTTTTATTGAGGCTTTTTTCCATTTTTTCGTCTCATGTCATCAGCTCAGAGTCTTTGTTATAATAGGAGCAGAGATACTTTCATTAAACATTGCCTCTGTTTTAATCATGGTAATATCAGTCATGTTTCTATTGGAGGTACGATACCTGGTTTCACAGCCAACACTGTTAGTTCTAGATCTCTGAGTTTGTTGCCATACAATAAAAACAGGGTGGTTGTTTGATACCCTCAGTTCCTTAGCTGTCCCCTTACACTGCTAAAAAAGTGTGGGAGTTTGTTTCTCTGTAAGAAGTTTAACTACTTTCAGACTGCTAGCATGAACAATAAAGCTGTGGAAAACCTCAGAGGTGTTTCAGGTTCTTTGGGAGAAGGTTTTGAAGTAGAACAGAAACAATTAATTCTGTGGCTGCTTGGGCTGTAAGTAGTCGATGTGTTTTATGTGAGTTATTCTGATATACACCAAAAATCACACTGAAGTGCATTTAACTGTGTTTTGATTTCTGCTGTACTGGTCAGTTGATGAAAATGGTCTTTTCATTCAAGCTTGATCTGACAACATCAGTTCTTTTGTTTGCATTCAGTTTTAATACAGTTCCGAAATAAAGATAGGAATTGTTTTGTTTGCCTGCACGAGTCCCAGATTTGCTGGGAAGGCGCTGAGTCCTTCAGAGGGTTTTTGTTGCTTGCTACAGCCCTTTCGCTATCATCCTCTCTACTAGATGTTGAAATTCTCATCTTGGTTTTTTTAACCTTCACAGATGTTTCTTTCTAAGCTGGTTTAGCCAATATAATCTTGTGCAATCAGCTTGTTTCTTGGAAAAGTTGGTGGGCTATCACTTTTTCCATCTAAGTAGGATCCCTCTCTGGCGCTGAAGAGCAGGTGAGGGACCAGGAGATGTGCTGTTAAAACCTGGTTTGAACTATACACATACCGTTCACCTGCACATCGCCTGGGATTGCATCTCTGCTTTTAAAAGAGCATTGATCTGTACTATCTCTTTTGATTTTACCCAAGGTCTGTCTGCAAATATTTGTCCTTTATGGTGAACATCCTTCAACAAACTGTTTGTAAAAAGAAGTTAATACAGGTTGGCATTTTTATTCTGAGCTTGGCTATTTTGATACAGACCCTACAACAAATAGTTGCTGAACTACTTTCCCCTAATATTCACTGACAGCACAATGAATTGCTCTCAAAAATGTTTTTTTTTTTTGTACTGTCAGTGAACGGAATTTTATCTTTAAATTTCTAGAGAACTGTTATGGTAATGTGAAGCATGTTTGCAGAAAGCGTGCTTTTAAAAATGAGTTGTTTGTCTTGTTTCAGGGTGAGGGGGAGGAGTAAAGCTGTTCAGTTTAATTAATGAAGATACAAGGGCCAATACTGAAACAGTCATGCTTTTTCATTCTTAATAACTTTTCTTTGGTTTAACAGGCCATGAACATAGCTGGCAGCATAAATCTGGGCCATAAAACTGTAGTGATGGGTATTTAGTAGACTGCCTTTGTTCCCTCGTTATTTTGACAGGAATAATCACTTAGATGACTTCACTCTGTGATTTTACTTAGGCTGGCTGCAAGGAGTTGATTTTTTACCATGTTCTTGGAGCATAAGAAAAGAACATAAATATATTTAGAGCTGGTAATTTTGTGCTCATTCACCTTGCTTTTTTAATTTTTTTTCTTTTTAAAAGTGCTAAGTGATAGCAGTTAGCTTTCAGAGGGAAATAAATTGCATTTAAACAAAAACATCACTGAACACAACTCTTAACACTGGCAATCCATTTTTATTGAAATTTTGTAACATTGTGATAGTTCAGGAAATACTAGTGGTGTTTCATTGGTCTGTGTGTGTGTATTTTGACTGCTCTCTTCTAAAACATCTTCTGAGTTGTCTGAGATTTTTGTTTAAACGAGCAGTGCACAGTTTCCAAAGTCTGCGTGTTTGTTATTCACTTGTTGTCAAGAAATCCTACCACTTTCTGTACATCTTTAAATCTAGACTTTAAACTAAAGAGCCCTTTCTCCCAGGAATGTTTGTTTGAAGTTTAACTTGTGTCTCATGTGGAAAAAACGTTAACTGTGCAGAAGAGCTGTGAAATAAAGTATTTCAAGTAGGAGGTGTTGATTTCAAGCATGTAGCTTTTCAAAAAAAGCAAATATATTCACTTCCTAGCATAACAGTATAAAATTGTCTTGTTCTGGCTTGTGTCTCTTGCAATGTTGAGGATGAGGGATCCTGTTCAACTCCTAGTGCCAACTTTTATTAATGCTGATGAGAGTTGCATATGCCCTCTGGGAGAGAGTGAGTTCCTCAGTCTCTGAGGTAGGACAGCACTATTCTGCTCAAAATCTTCCTGATGGACAGGCTGGCATGCCTCTGGCTCTGATCCTGCTGGGTTTGGTTTCTTGGGGTTTAATTTCTTTTTAGCTTGACTGCCTAAGGCTGAAAAGAAAATTTAGTATGTTGATACAGGAGGGATTTTAAAGATGTTCCCAACTATTTCCTCTGCTCTGCTTTGGAGAGGTTTTCTACTTTTCCCACTTCTCAGAGGAAATAGTGTCATGGCTCGCTCAGCCCTAGCAAGGTATATATTTAGAATTTCGTTCTTGTCTGCTTTTTGCGCATCAAGTCAACCGCTGCTCTATCTTCAGCCTTGCACTGAAACCACATGATATGTGCGTGGTGAGTGCTCAAAGCAGGTCATAGCAGCTCTATTTTCAGGGTATAAAAAAAAATGACAAACTCTAAAATGTCTTTGAAATCCTGAATGGAGCGAGGAGGTTAACTTCTACTGAGAGTCACTGCAAAAGCAGTGAGTAGATTTCACTGCATGATGGTAACCAGATTCCTGGCAAAACTAACTTAATCTGAATTAATTTGGCCGCATTCTCTGTTGTGGCCAGAGTCAGCTCCAGGTAGACTTTGGGTCTCTCTTTGGTGCTGCTGCCTTTCAAATCATGAGTCTCTCGGCTGGATCTGGCTCCCGGGAGGCACGGCATAGCTGGGGGTTATGAGTGAAAGATCCATTAATGTAGAAGAAGTGATTAGCTAAAGACCAGCACGCAGGGGAAGTAATTTTGTATGTCAAAAGGTGTGGAAAATGCCAGGGTTTGGGGAGCTGTGATAGTATTCAGGTTCAAGTTTAGGCTGGAAAGGTGTTGCTGGGAACATGCTGTTTGAACTTGAGTAAATCATTGAACTTGCTGGCAGTGATTTCCTCTGGCTCCTTTGTTGCTGTTTGCAGCGAACATTTTGTGCTGGTGTGGCAAGGAGGATCCCTGTCAGCTCTGCACTAACCTGCTTGTCAAATCATTTGTAGTGTTTAGGTCTGTTGCACAGTTTGGGTATTTTGATTAAGGTGAAAATATTTTTACGGTAGCATAAGGCATGTGTATGTTTCAAAGGGATATATGTTAAATACAACGGATTTAGTTTTGTTTCGATTCAATTCAAATACAGTATTAAAGCAAAGAGTTTAGCTTCTAAGATTAAGGCTGGCTTTCCTATCAGCAGGGCCGTAGGACTAGTAATAAGGCCTGTTGTGGGTGAAGTATAAAGCTTTTTAAAGGAGAGCAGCTGAGCTAACAGTGTACATGAGATATCGCAGCTTGGGATGTTCTCTGCCCTCTCCACCCAGTTACTCTTGGGTACCAGCTGTTCACAACTTACTCCTGGCATTTGCTCCCTCAGGTTAGGGGCTGGAAGGGACACTTGCCCTCTCCCTTATTTCTGCAGACGTAGGTCTGCTTTTCTGCATTTTTTGCCAGGCCTTTCCAGGGGGAAGGGGTTGGGATTCAGGCCCGTGCATCAAGCCGGGAAGCGATGAAAAGGTGGAGAATTAAACCAGTCATCCTCTAAAAACAACCCATGTTTCGTAAGGTAAACGCTGTCAGCTTTTAACATTAGGGATATAATTGGTTGTCGCTTATTGTATCCTGGTGGAAGAGGTAGAGAAAACACATATGGCTGAGACAGCCCTGGGTTGCATAGCAACAGTGAGGATGTAGTGGCTGATATAATTTATGAGAATGTTTTATACCGTGGGACTTGGTATGTACTCCACTGCACATGGAAAAACTAAACATTTTATGACTGAGAAGGTTTTTGAGTAGAGCAGCATGGATCTTTAGGATATAACAGTGCTAAACATGTTGTGAGAGCGCTTTCGGACACAGGCTGGGGCAGTTGGGGCATGCTTGTGTTTCCCCGTGCGTGAGCTCATGCACCCCTGCAGTGGCAGCTGCTGCAATTTGCCACGTTAAACCAGCTTGTCCTCTCCAGCCCCATCCCAGGAGGGCACTGGGGCCGGCGGGATGTTCCTCTTGGGCAGATACCGAGGCTGCTCACTGCAGTCTCCTTACCTGCTGGCAGCAGTGGAGATGGCCTATATAATAATGTAAAGACCTTGAGGTTATGAGATTAATTCAATTACTTTTGTCACTGCTGTTAGGCTTGGTCTCCAGCGTTTGTAAAGTCCTTCCTTGGTTTGAAGATACTGTGCTGAACAGGGTATTTGAGAGGGCTGAGGAAGTCGTTCTCCCATATAGATGCCCATGGGTGGAGCCTGCACTGAAGGGCTCTTAACTTTCCTCATCAGTGAGGTCAGAAAGAAAATGTCCAATTCCTGGAACTGTTTATCTGTCACTGCAGTTTGAAGGGTGGGGTGGAAGGCAGAAGGTAGCACTGGGACATTACACTGAGGCAGTTACTCCTTTCAACAATTTATTTAAACACTGAGTTGGTAAATCTTCTTGCCTGATTGCTAGGAACTAACTGGAGCGTTGGTCTTCAACCATGACTTACTCCTTGTGGGCAGCACTAATTCGCCGGATAGTAAGTATATACGGAAATCCTAGGATGCTGATTCCACAAAGTTAGACTTTCCACTTGCTGTATTGGCATTTAGATACAAAGAAAAAATAATGAGTTGTGAAATGTTGTATAGTTTCTAAGGCCCTCTTTTTTGTGGTGGTTTTTGTTGGTTGGTTGGTTGGTTTTGATAATGGTGTTATGTTCTTGATAATTCTGTTAGTGGTCCAAAATATATAGTTTACCTCCTAGTAGTAATCCTTAGAATCATTAGAATAATTGTAGGATAATTCAGGTTAGAAAGGACCTCTGGAGGTCATCTAGCCCAGCATCCTGTTCAAAGCAGAGTCAACTATGAAATAGTAGAATAAAATTTTAATAGAATAAGGTGTATTGCTGTCTTCCTGGCATATTGCAGGGGAACAATTGGGATGGTTTTCTGGAGTTGTAAGGACTTGTAAACTCTCCTTTAAGTGCAGTGTCACACTTAAGGGGTAGGGGGGGTTCTGAATGTGGGCAATTTGACCAAACTTCTGACCTCTTTTAATTAAAAATAGGAGAGAAAGGGGGGCGGGGGGGGAAGCTTTTCAAGAAATTAGCGAAAATTTTTCTCTGAGTTTTGTATTAACAAGGCAGATGATCAAAACTTCATTCCATTGTGCAATTACCTATTCATATTCAATTTATGCCAGTAGATTTTAACTTTTAATTTTTGCACTTCAAGCTGTGGGGTATCATTTTGGCTGTCTCTTTTGCAAACAAAGATATTTTTGAAACTGTCTGTGCAGATTCTGACTCATGAGGTCTATTTCAACTGGTATTCCTCATATGCCAGCTCTTTATTTCACATCAGTGCAAAAGTTTTTCACATAACTAAGAATGAATGCATACATTTACGGTTAATTTTTGCGCTAGTAGAACCAATATTGTGTGTGCATCATTTTCAGGAACTGGAAATTGCAGGAGTAATCAGCCCTGGACTATTGCCAAACCCAGCTTAATTCCAAGGGAGTAGCAAAAGAGGCATAATCATCATGTCTCATTTTAGAAGAAGAGCTAGAGACAAATCAGTATACAACTCGGCTGTTTTGTTTCATATGAAAATTAAGTTGATTTTTTCCTGGCTACTGGTGTAAGAATTATGAAGTTAAAGATCAAAGCATGGAGAATTACAGCATTTGAATACTGGATTGAGAGTAGTATTTATTTGATTGGGGAGATTTTTCTGTGGTTATAAATAAACCCAAATTAGGAATTTTCTTATCTTGTGTGCTAAGAAGATACCAGACCCCTCTTTTTATTGTCTTTTCCTTTGAAATGACTGTTTTTACTGTATCATGAATATTCTGTTAATTGAGGAATGGCTGTATCTGGCCTAGCTTCACGTTGTACACATCTTCTTTCAACTTTGTTTTCTTCTTCCAAGGGATGGATAAAGAAAGAGAATGGATCACAGATATTAGCACAAATTTGTTGAGTTAATAATGGGTAGTTATCTCTTACAGAAAAAAAAAGCTTCTGTTCAGAGCAGATCTGCTCTTAAGAGCAACAGAAGTCAAAGCCAGATGTGCCAGTTCTTTATCTTGCAAGATCTCTTGTTCTGTGGAGCTTATGCATTAAAAAAAAAAAAAAAGAAAATATTGTTTGCATCCATCTGAAGAAGCTTTAAATTAGGATTTAGGCTAGGGAACAAAGTATGAAGCCGAAACTGATCATGTTTGGGAGCAGTACATGTCAGAAAATATTTCCTTCTTTTTTCCTCCCAGTACTTGGGTAAAAACTGGCTTTAGTGCACCTTATTGGGCCGCTGGATGCGTTGCAGGCTCTACTAGGCAACAGGTAGGGTGCTTCAATCTGTCTTCTATGGTTTTATGTAAATTAACGTGATATAGGGCACTGTGGGATGTGTGATATAATGGGCTTGTGGCAGACCTAAAAATAGTCACTCTAGTACATTCAGTAAGTCTTACATTATTTTCCCAGTCTGTCATATGTTTTAAAGCTTTTGATTTGTAATCCTGGTTTGTTCTTCATTCATGCTCTTTGTCTGTAACATCAAGTTGTTCCAAGTAAAATGTTAGTGCCAGAAAATGCAAACGTATCTGTATGATCTAATTTGAGTTGCTTGTGTCTAAAAGCATCTCAGCCATAAAACACAATGGTACATATGTACAGTTCTCAGAGAATTTGTGTAATTTTGACTGGTATTTAAAAACCCAAAAGTTTAATAGCAACTATTAAGTGCTATCCAGAGAGTATGAAGGCTGAAAGAGGATGGAGGTAGAGAAAATTATCCCTCTTTTTTTTTTTTTTAAACTAGTCTCTGCTGTTTCTTAAAAATAAGCTTATAGTTACTGAGACTAAACATTTTGAAAACAAAGGGAATGGATTTTTCCCAGGCACCTCCAAGGTCCCGATGCCCAGTGCTTCTGTATTACCAGATTGCCTTGAGTCTTTCTGGAGTGCAGTAAAGATGATACAAAAGAGATCTTCAAAAGAAAAGCTAAAACTCATCACTCTTGTGCTTGCTAATAATCACGTACTGGAAAGAATAATCTTTCTGGTTTGTTGTCGCTTCCTTCTTCAACACACGCCATCTCTTCCAAGCTGCACAGGCTATAAATTGCTTTTCTGCGTCACCCTCGGTCTCCCCAGCTGACACCTCCTCCACAAGCTGGGGAGAGAATTGGCTTCTCTTACTTCTCCCTATTTTGGTTGTAGTTGGTACCTTTTTTCTCTCAGATAGCTGACCAGGTTATCGTACCTCATTAAATTCTCTGCAGTTCTTCTCAGCTGGTAGAAGCCAGAGTCTTTAAATAGTTTAAGCCTAAGGAGTGATTCGCAGACCTGAAAGAATGTTTATTTTTTCCAAGTAATCATTTGGCCTATTAAAAAGTATGGGTTGAAAGGGATCACCAGGGAAAGACGCACAGTCATCCTCTGAAATAAGTAGCTTCCATCAGAAGCAAAATGCGGTAACATTACTCGATATAGCAAAGTAATCTCTTAGAATTTGGAGTGTCTCATTCCTTACATTTAGACTTTGCAGTTTGTTTTATTGAATTTAAGTTCACAGTGTCTACAGAAGTAGTAGTGTTGGGGTTTTTTTTTTCAGACTTCTTTTGGTTTTAGCATAGAGTATCGCTATCTGAGTGTTAATTGTGTCATTTTGGTTATAAAACCGCATCTCAAGGTTCAACTATATATAACATCAAGTAAAATGTTGCCCAAAACTGAGGAGTATGTGCCGATCAGTTTCTCTGCAATGTAAAATTTTATTAAGAATTACTGAGCCTTCAGATGAGCAATATATTTACATCTACATTTCTTTCCTGTTGCTGCTGAAATGGTATTATCTGGGTTGTGCATACTTTCTCCTTACAACCATCACTTTCATGATAACACAACACACTTTTTATAAACAGTGTCTCCTAAATGCAATACACAAAGTTGCTTTTCTGCTGCTCCCATTCCTGTTTCTGAGCTTTTTGGACTATATTGTCTGGTTAGAAACAATGTGAGTAATTGCAAGTAATAGTCTATACCATGCATAGAGATAATGTGCTGTAGTTGTAGCAAGTGGAAAATACTGGCTTCCAACAAAAAGGGTAGCATGCTTGTGTCTGTTGGGTCATCTTCTGTTTGTGGCAGCAAGTGTTACCCAGGGGTATCGGGCAAGAGCTGTGGAGGTGAGTGTGCTGCCACCAAGACTGCCAGATGCCGCAGTTACAGCTCTTCATGTAGATGCAACTTCTTCTGTGCAGACGGTGGCAAAAGCTGATAAATATTCTGTTCATATTGTTTACAAGAATGCAGTAGCTTGTAATGTGAGATTGAGATTGAAAAAAATTCGTAACAAGCATCAAGTTGAAAAAAAACCACCCTGAACTAGCATGGACAGTAGGGAGGAAAGTGAGAATAACGATTTGCATTTGTTAGTGCCTTTCCTAGAAGTGAATCAACTTGCCAAAGGTTATGTGGCCACCAGGTGACAGCAGAAGGCTGAGCCCAGGAGTGTTAGCTTAGTCCCCTGGTGCAAAGCATGAAATCATGAAGCTACAGAGGGATTTTGTGGAAAGCAAAACATATGCCCGAGCCAAGTAGGAGGAAATGCCCTGTGGTTTCTAAGAAATACAAGACTCTTTCCCCTGCCACTCACCTAGCTGTTAGAAGAAGTGTATGCCTTGCTCACGGTTGAAAGCTTGTACCTGGAATGGACAGAAAAATGTAAGAACTCAGCTGACCTCTGGGCATACATGTATGTGTCTATATATAAAGTGTAAGAATTGCCACCAGTGCATTACTAGGCTGTGGGAACACCTGGAAGATGAAAAGCAGGAAACGTCTCTTCCTTGTAACTCACAAACTGAGTCCCTGTTTTACTTGAGTATTGGAAACGGAGAATTTTACTTTGTCTAGTAGTGGTGCATTGTAAATAGTTGGAATAAATGGTGGAGCCTTTTGTTGCTTACTTCACTCAGCATTAAAATAGACCACTTTGTCAGCAGCAGAGGGTATGAAAGAACTAGAGAATGGCAATGGCTGATAGTATGGTTGGGGAAATAAGCAACTTGTTACAAAAGATGCAAGCATTGTAGGACTTCTTCAGTAGCCAAGTATCAGTGTTGGTGAATTTTCCTTAATGTCAATATTTTTATAATCTTAAGGCAGCATTCTTTAGGTTTACAAAGTTAAGGACACAAGAAAACACGCAATCTCTTTTTTTCCAATAATATTAAGGAATCCCATTTCATTGAATATGGATATTACTTTGTGTGTGCTGCCTGAAGTGAAATAGATGTGTTGGTAGTTTCCACCAGCGTGTTCTGCTAGGGGGTTTTGAGGGTGTGTGTGTGGTGTTTATTATTTTTTTCCTTTTTTTTTTTTTTTAAAGAGAGAAAAAGTTTAAGACAGGTGGAAAACAATGTAATCTGCTGTCAGATGAGATCTTCATAAGCAAAGTTGATACGGCACTGAAAGCCATACTTGTATTTGTTCAGCATAATGAATGTGAAAGGGGCCAACATTTAATGATCTACACACAATGTATTATTTCAGTAACTATCTAACTTCAGCGTCTATCTCAATACAACTGCAAAACAAAAGGTGTGACAGTGCTATATTCTGGAGCATATTAACATTGGTCTGCTGCAAATCTAGGGTGCCAGCAGCAGCAGCTGACCCACTTCTCTCCCCTGAAAGGAAAGGGTCCTTAAATGCACTGTTTCCCTCTTACGAAAGTAGCAGATCTATGAAATAAAAATACTTAGGAAATGAGAGGTCAGAGTAGAACGCAGAAAAAACACCGCGGTCTGTCCTTCTACGTTGTACGTTGTGTTTGAACTTTGCATTAGCACACATCAATTTGTCAAAGGCTTTCTAGTGTCTGGCACTATGCTTATTTATTTATTTATCTATGCTTTTTATTCGGAATGTCTTCCAAAGAAAGAGGTAAAAAAAAAAAAAAAAGTCCTTTTATTAAACCCAGGAAAAGAGCAATAGAGTTGATGTTTCCCTTGCATGCTTGGGGAGATTAAATGTAGTCCCCGGCAGAATTCTTTGTGTTTGCATAGGTGCTTCTAAAGATTTTGTGCAACCTGAGATAAGAATAATGTTAAAGCAATGTGGAGTTACTAAAACCAGGGAGTCAGTTCCAGCCTCTAGAACTGGTTATTTGCCCAGGAAAACAGTGCTTATTTTGTAGAGCATCGTTGTTCTGAGTTCATAGCTATTTTCCACGTTTAAGTTTATTCCCAGTTTTATGTTGACCAAGTTTAATTAGTAGATTCAAAAACACTACCGTAAATAAAATCTGCTAATCATTTAGCCAAGGGCTAAACGAATGCTGAAATGTTGCAATTGTTCTGTTGCAGGATCAGCTGAAGCAGTGCTTCTCCAGACAGCCCCCAGGAGCAAAGGACACAGACACACTCGTGCAGGAGCCCAACGGCCAGTACGGTACTTGGAATGAGCAGCAGCACAGTGGGGACAGGTAAGGGTGAGCAAGGTCCCCTCTGCCATGCGTGCAAGCTTTTCCTTAGCTGAGTAATGAGAAGAAACTGTTGTTTTGGGTGTGTATGTGTGCGCATGTGTGTATATGTATGGGTTTTTTAAAGTTGCATGCTCGGTTTCAGTGACTATACAGTTTCTTTAGTCTATAGGTGAAGAAGTATTTCTTTAATATCTGCAAATTGCAGTAAGGTTTGAAATTTAAACTCCATCCTCCAGTGAAAACATAGTATCACCACTTTTATAAGCAATGACAAAACCAGCTTGGACTGGAATAGATTTAACAAGTCTGCTAGGGAGTGAAACACAAGTTAGATGTTATTTTTTAGTGCTAAAATGGTAGAAAGAAGATATGGGAAAAACAGTTTTTCTCAATCAGTACACCAAATGGCTTTGACTAGATTAACATAGGTAGTAAAACCTTTTTTATGTTTTGTATTTGTGTTTGTAATGTACATTTTCACATTTAGAAAGTGATTAGCTGCTTGTGTGATATGTGCCTCATGGGTAGAACTATGGTTCTGGGAAGATATTGCTAAAATTGTCTGATTTCCTCTCTCTCAGGTAGGTAAGGAAGTGTCTGATTATGGTTAGACAGGGTACACTAACAGTTTTGGGGTTTGTTTTTATTTTTTTTCTAAATTTGGGTTTCTCCCATACCAATTAGCATTGCCTTAAAAGCTGTGCTACCAGATAGGCTGAACGGCAAAATCCATTTGAAACGGGTGCTCTGCACGCCAGGCACCCGCTCCGACAGCAGGATGATGTAGGGTGAGCCTCTTAATGTGTCCTGATAAACCTTGGGGTGCGATGTCCACATCTCACTAACTCTGAAGCATTTTAGTGTGGTGAAGTGGAGGATGGATGAAATGGAATATCAGTTGAATGAAAGATAGTATTACTGAAGTTTTCCTGTTATTAAAATGGTTTAGTGAAATAAACCTAGAGCATTAAATTGTGAGGTTTTTTTATAATTTACACCTGTTGTGTAAATTATAGCTTGAGCTACACTGTTTGAGCCAATATCCTATCTGCTCAGTGTAGTATGAAAATAGCATTTTACCTGTTTTTTTTTTTTTAACGCTGTACTTGTTGAGACCTTATAGCAGACATTAATGTCGATTATGTTTGGTGTGTTCTGCACTTGAGAACTGTGTGTTATAAATATTTTATTGCTTATAAAATCAGGGTAGCTTTCAGCTTGAAGTGAGCTAAGTGACATGCCAACAGTGACATCCAAGTCTTCTATAAATTAACTTTGATTTCAGTATGTTATAGACATCTTCTGAAATCAGTTTCTTAACAAAGGTGCTTGTCTCGGCTCCAAAACAGTCAGCATTTGAATGTTATTTCAAACCTAGAGGATTCTTCCTGGTTAGAAAAGCTCCACCTAAAAATTCTGGTTTATTGAAGTATTCAACTCAATCCCCATGTCCTGGAATTTAGTTTCCACTGTAAGAAATGTTTATTTTTTTCTTTTTTTCAAGTGTAATGATGACAGTATAGTGACTTTTCAGCATTTTGCCACCCTCCTTGCTCTGCTTTAGCTTGACTTATGGTTCATTGCAGGGGAATTACTGGTGTATTAATTCAAGCACTTGGAGAGGAATGAGAGTAACGTGCTTTTAAATATTAAATTAATAATGGAAATCTTCCTGGAATACACTGAAACTGCATTTTGTTTGCAGTTTATTTTTTATGAAATAGAAGGCTTTCGCTGGGACAAGAGCAGACGTTCTCCTCCTCTTGCCATGGGTAATTCGAGCACATCTCTGCGTTCAGCCGCTGCCGAGGCAGTCGTCTCATCCTCTGCTCGGCCCAGAGGCAGGAACTTACAGGAGACTTTGATAATTCAGCTTTCCTGTTTTGCCTGGCTCACTTCCCTTAGACTTCATATCTTGCCAGCCGTATGGCCTGTGGTGTTGCATTCCTCACGCACCCCGATACGCCCTCCTGGCCCACGTTTGGCCATAAGCTGAACCCACAGCTGGGAGCGCACAGGGGGAACAGGCACCGTGACTCGCTTACCTGCATCCTGGGAGGGCACCTGGGGAGCAAACGGGGAACACCGTGACGGGGGGACAAAACAATGTCACCAGCCTACTGCTGCTGTGTTGGAGGAACTTCCAGTTTCTGGCATTTTCCAGTATTTGAGTCGAGAAGCAATTATTTTAGCCCCTCTAGGAGTGTTTCATTAATGCATCTATGAATGAACTAATTTTCTCTGAGAGAGGAAGAGAATTTTAAAATAAAAAGCCATGATTACATGGCAACTGGATAAATGTGGTCCTTTTGCTAGATAAGCTTCTAGGAAGGTGGAGGAAAGATTGATTTCAACTAGAACTTAGTCACCACTAGAATAAGCGTAAGGGGCTGCTCTTGGCTGGTTGCAATGGGCTTTGGCAAATAACTTCTTATAATGGAAGGAGATGGTTTAAGTTGGAGGTGTTAATTGGATATTTCTTAGCTTGTTTAAAAGCTATTATTTTTATTTTTTCTCAAGTGCTTTAGTAAGCTTTTCCAAGTTGACATCATAGAAAATTCTTACTTTTAAATCAGAACAGTCTTCATAAGGAAAAACAGTTCTTTTACAGAAAAGGGTCTGTGTTTTTAGATGATGGATCTATACAGCTCTGACTTCATAAGGTTTTAGCTATTTGTTTCTTCAAATCCTTGAAGCTAGACTACAACAAAGATTTGGAAAAGAAAACCCACTATAGGGTATTGACTGCCTGCCATAGATGGGAATCTGCAGTTACAGAATATAAAAGGGCATTTTTAAATAGACATTATTTCTTGTGTGTTGCCATAAGCAAGTAGCGAGAGCTGCCTTTTGATTCTGACTCCTCAGCAGTGTTACTGTAAAAAGTAGGATTCCTTTACTTTTTGACTCCTAATTTCACATGGTGAAGCAATACATTCTTTATGGCCTTTTAGCACTGTCTTGCTAAAACTAACTCACTTTTAATTGCAATTAAATTTAAGATTGATCTTGGTTTATTGCATATTTGTGATAACCATTCTGCTGATACTCGTGTGCACTACACGAAGCATAATTTTTCAGAGAAGCAAGTATCTGTATGTGTATGATACCTGTTGAACATTGTTGATAGCTTACAGATATGCTCATAAAACTTGAAATCTTAATGAAATAATAGAAAAAGATGCATAATACATCTCAGTAATGAGAACTGAAAACATGTTTTAAATTTCAATATTTGACCATTATTCTGAAGGGAATTTTCCCCCTGATTTGCTGTTCAGATGGAAAGAATCCACTGTGCATAACGGAGTGTTTGTACTTGAGTCATCCTTGCAGCACGTGGTGATTAGCTGTGCCACAGTCTTCAGTGTGTAACGATGCTGTAATTGTGCAAGAGCTCCGAAGGAGAATCCATTAGAAAGGTTTTTGTATTAGAAACCACCAATCGGTGTAGATTCATCTGTATTTCTGTCATTGCTTACTCTCAAATATTTCAGTTTGAAAAACTGCACTGAGTTGTATTAGCTGAAGCCCCAGGACGTAGAAGGGAAGAGGCTTTCTGGAGATACACAAATCAGACAGGATCCTTCTAGTATACATTTTAATTTCCATGAACGGTGATAAGTCTGCAGATTGTCTTTTGTCTCTACATTCTTCCATATTCTAGTGGATCTAAAGCCTAGCGCTGCAGATACCAAATATCATTTGAAGCAAAAAATACTAGATGAAAACTTCCCCCTGGAGCTCATTAGTACCATTTCTTAATTGTCCTGGGGCCCACTGCTGAAGGAGGGAAGAGGCATTGACTCTACTCATGCGCTGGAAACCCTCTGTGCAGTGTTTGCTCTGCCAGACTGGAAATTATATCATGTACTGCTGCTTGATAGAAAGTTGTTATTCAACGGTAGACTTCTGAGTGTTTTCCTCCCAAGATTGCTATCACTGTGGACTGTACCAAATAATGAGGTCTATTGTTTAAAAAAATGTACATATATTCATGCATACACATTCAGATTGTTTTGGTTTTAGAACAGTTTTCCTAGATACTTGCTCAAAAAAAGGTGTTTGGTAACAAAAGACTCTTGTTAAGCAGAGGAAAAAAAAAAAGCCTGAACTCCTTAAATACTTTGTTTTGTTTTTTAAACTAGAAACTCCTAAAATTAGAAGCAAGACAGCCCTATTTTTACTGACAGTAGAGTCTTACTGTGTTTCCTACAATCTCCTGCTGCTTAAAGGAATACACCGACCTATGTGACAAAGGGAGACACATAACTGTATACAGCTTTCAGTCCCGACACTACAACTCATTTCTGTTAGTCTAGGCAAAGGGAAGATTTCTAGGAATACACTGGGAGCATCACACCACTGGGGTGCAGGTCCTGCCACCCTCAGTGCTCTCCCTGAGGCACTCCGGAAAGCCTCCGCTCGTAGAGCCCTGCCTTAGGGTGCCACCTGCTGCCCACCTCTCCCTTCATCGCTCTCTAACATCCATGAAAGATAAAAACCTCTGGCTGGCTGGGCAGCTCTCTCTGAAATAAATCCTGAAATAAAAGAGAAGCTCTTTAGGAATTTAGGAAAATGGTTGGTTCAGAGAACCAGTTCCACAGTTGCGTGGGCATCTCTCAGGTTAGTTTCCACGCTACGAATGAGCATGGTGGAGCAGCACAGGGCATTTGTCCCTACTGCCGTCCCCAGTCCAGAGGCACTGGCTCAGCCTCTCCCCTGCAGAGCTTTCTGCAGTGATTTCCAGCCCTCTTCTTGCCCCTTTCCAGTCCCCTTCCCTGCCAGTTCACTCTTTGCATGCTTTAAAGTCACCCACTGTGAAGCCAGCAGACCTCCTGCCTGTCAAGAGTGAATCGATGAGCCTGTAGCGCTTCTATGTGATCACGTTGTTGCTTAAAAGCTGCTAAACTTTCCAATAGGATCTGATCCACCTAAACTAGCAATGTCTTCTCTCCTCATTCGCATCTTGGCAATTATGGTTCACTGGGTTACTGTTACTTGTGTTCCTTGTGTCTTATGGACCAAAACTAGAGGCAGTAAGAGAAACAAAATCTAATACAGCTCAAGTGGAGGAGCTGTTGATCTCGGGATAGCACCAACAGAGACGCTTCTTTCTGTCAGGACACAAGGGATGCCATTTTTTTAAATCTGATGTCTATTAGCATCTACAAATTACATCCCAAAATGTTTAAATCCTCTGCGCTGCTGAGGATGCTTCAGTTTCCTTGGAGTCATGTGAAATGGAAGTTACTCACACCTGCCGCTTGGTATGCGTGGAGCACAAACTGTTGCAGGAGCTGCCATGGTGGCTAGGGCCATTCCCAGAACACTCACATTTTCTTCAGGTCCAGACGTGTATACACAGCCTTGTTGTGATTTCAGAAAGTGCGCATACAAGTCTTGTATCTACCATATATATAAAAATATAAATATGTAACGTATAATAATATATTAATAATAGATGAATATGAATTAAAATAAACATAATATAAATATACTTTTGATATGTATATATTAAAAAGCACCCTCCTAGAGAAAAGATGGGAACATGAACAACAGAGGTGTCTGTAAGGTGTGTTCTTGAAAGGGCTGCAAGTAGCTTGTAGTGTCCTGCAGGAATTCACTTACAGTAAAAGAGTATTTATTGTTTTGTATTTATAAGCATTTATATGTATTTAAGATAGTTTTGCATGAGCAAGGAGAAGAATCTTTTAACAGTTACTCTTTGCCGGAGGCCTGCAAGCAGGCTATTACCCTTCACAATGTTTTCAAATGTATACGGTGCCAAAGTGTAAGGTCTGCTGCTGTTATATATCAAACGGGCAAATTGGTTAGGGCTTTTAAGCAGCTTGCTATTTCCCTCGTCTTGTTTGCATGTATATGTTTGAAGGGGCCTTTGTGTTGGGGGAAAGAAACCCCAAGCAATAAAAGCATGTTACAGTCAAATTATTACAGTTTATCTGCATACTTGCATTATTCAATACACTGTGAATCCATGTGGGTAAAAAGCTGTGATCGTGAAAGTGATCCACACCTTTGCTGCTGATACCTGCTGCCTCCAAAGATGCCTTTGGTACTTGTAGGTGTAGTTTCAGTTCTACCTTTATTTATCATCTGCTGAGTATATGTGATCCAAACTATCCTTGCATGTGTTTGTTTACCCTGAAGTCTCATAGATTTCATTTTCTTAATTTGCAGCTTTGTGCCTGAATCTCCTTCCTTGGAAAACGATGTCATTTCAACAAGAAAGCAACCTCCAAATAGCCACCCATCTTCACTGTCCTCTCAAACGGAACCTGCCTCCCTGGTTGATCACCATGACTTCTCAAGAGACCAAAGGAGCACAAGTTTGGACCGTTCCAGCACTGACATGGACTCTACTGATGGGACCGATTTACCTCCTCCAGGAGACACCTACCCTGATGAAAAGACCACTGATTTCTCTTTCATTGATGTAAGTTACCATAATGAGAAACAGAAGTTCTCCTCCTGTGTTAACTGTATTGTTACCTGTGTTAATCACTGCAAAGCAGTATCTTCTGGAAACTTTGCACTCAATCTTCCTCTGCCTTCTCTTTATCACATTGAATTTTCCCAGCTGACTTCCTGCTTGAAAAGTTTAAGATCAAAGCTACAAAGCTCTTCTAGTTTCTGTAATGCCTAGGTTCTGAGAGATTCCAAAAAGCTATTGGCCTCGGATAATGTCTGCCAGTGGCTTAATAAAATTGCTGTTTCTCTTTCTGCTCCTCAGTGAGCTGTAACAGAAGAGTTAAATGGCTCTGTGAACATTGGAAACATAATTAAATAACACAAATAGCTAGTGACTGCTGTGCTATGAGCCATGCGGTTTTAAGGCTATAAAGACATTTACTAATATTTTTCTTATTTACAATTGGTCTCTTTCTGTAGTAGCTTACAATTACATTTTAAAGGATTTTTTTCATACTTAAGAATCTTGCAGCTAGTATAACAACAGTAATTTCTGGCCATACACAGATGAGGTTTAGTGTTCTTTGGAAGCACTAACACAACTGTAGTTTTTCAGTATGGCATCTAGGAAGTACTGCTTTTTCTTTAGTAAGAGTTGGTGCACCTTTTTTTTTTGTTATATAATGTCTGATGACAGATGTATTGGTAAGTGCAAGATTCCCAACTTACATGGATCGTGCAGCTGCTAGGAAGGTCCCAGATATACTGCCTTGCCTGTCAAAGTGCCATAACACCTTCTGAATTGAGGAATAGACTGCTCTGTAAAATGTATGAAGGATGCAAGCAGGTTTGTGCTGGAGGCAGTTTGGCCTGGTGCAGCAGAATTGACTTAAAATCACAGCTGCTTCCTGCGTAGGCTGTTCGAAAGTGCCTCCAGCCAGCTCTGTTCTCCACTGGTGTTGCCATCTACGGGGAACTCCAGAAACCTGTGTTTTGCCGAAGTAGGTGCTGCTCTCATCTTCCAGCCCACTCCGGCTCTGAAGCAGAGGCCACGTTTGGTGGTTCATTGCTTTGAGATCCCTAACTGCATATGCCTTGGCCTTGGTATCAGTTAATAATCCTTTGGCAGGACATCCCAAGTGCACTTTTTGCTCTGTAAAGGAAGCGTTAGTAGCCCAGAACAGTGCGGATGGCATTTTGTCTCTGTCTGTCAGTGGTTCTGCAGGTAGTGGAGATGGTCCTGTATCCTGCTGTTCCCTGGACAGCTAAAGGTGTCTCTTTAAAATATTAATAGCTTCAAGTACAGCTGGCAATATGCTGTTTTTTTTAATGAGTAGTTTATTCCTGACCTGAAATCTCTTGAAAAGAAATAAACACACATCTTCCAAAGAGGAGGAGGCTCATTGATGTTTGCTGATTACAGGCAAGTCTCTAACAACAAATTGCTTTAATAAATAAAAGGATTACAGCTCCTTCTTTTGCTCTGTAAATGTTATTGCCTCACTGTCATGCACAGGGATGGATGTGTTTGAAATGACTGATCACAGAAATTTTCTGAATGCCATTACACTTAACTTGCAGTCTCCTTGTTGCTGGTGAGTGACTTGAAATTTCTGTGGATGGCAACCTGTCATAACAATGAAATTACAGCATTCTGTTACAAGAGAATTTTGTGTAGTTGCTCTTTTTAGATCCCAGTCTTCTTATTGGCCTACAGCTGTTGCTAGCTAGCAAAGCCTGTATTCTTAAAACACTCTAGGAACCAAAATCCTATTTATTGCAGTTATTTTTTTTTATTAATTTAGTGAAAATAATTCATGCAGATCAGACATCCACAGCCAAGAGAGATCAAAGAACCAGCATTGCACCCAGTTAGCCACAGTGTAGTATACACTCATCGTAAATGCTCTTTAATATAGTTTTAAGTAACTACAAGAATAATAATCAGGCAAATATATATAGTTTAATTAAACTGAATGGGTTAATGCATTAAAGTAGGTTGGGAAATCATTATGGAGGAGGTGACTTATTTTCAGGCTGGTTGAAAGTAAGGCTTTGTTTCTTTCTATAGCAAACCACTATTCTGGACTCCAGTGCACTGAAAACCCGTGTACAGCTCAGCAAAAAGAGACGCCGTCGGGCTCCTATTTCCCACTCTCTTAGAAGAAGCAGAGGGCTGGAGTTTGAAAACAGATTTTCTTTGACGGAAGAACCAGATAATACCTGGATGTTTAAGGATTCCACAGGTATCCCTCAACTATCTGAAATAATTAGCTGTAATCAACTTGCTTGTAAGGGCAGGAATTTCTAAATGGTATAACATACCTGAAGTTGCATCAAGGTTTAACAACAGCTTCCTTTTCCCACCTCTGGGTCATCCTCTAAATCAAGTCTTCCCCTCTGTTCCTTGGAGGCTTTGGAGTGAGGGAAGCCGCAGTCACCAGACCTATAGAAGACCAGGGCGAAGGAGAGCTTTGATGCAATTTCCTTTAGTTTCTGGCTGCTGACTTAAGAGAATTTTCTTCACTAAGAAAATACTGAGTTTAGAAACTGCTACGGTTGGATGCATTCTCTAGCACTTTCTTTATACCTGTCTGTGTGTTACTGATAAGAGCAACTGTAATTGTTCATACTCTATAGGTGCTCATAAATAGTCTTTCTTTCTAGCATCTATAAGTACTACAAGACTAAAGAGGCCTAGTTAAGGGTAAATCAACTCCTTCAAATCCCTTCTATTAAAAATGTCCCCCTCCTGGCCTGTACTGTTCCTTAGGATGCAATAAGGAAATGCATCGGGTGCTGAAAATCCTTGCTCATGGAAGTGAATGAATGGCTTAATGCATGCACTCATTACAGATCCACGATTTAGTACCCGCAGCACTTTGGTGCTATGGTGATATATGCTGCAGATATCCTTTTGATACGCCCTGAGCGGAGGAATTACTGGTGTTGCAGCCTGTTCTTTAGAGAGGCTGGTGATTTTTTTGTAACTTGGGGAACCTATTAAAAAAGTCAGTTTTGTGACCTGCCATTTCTGCTTTCCCTTAAAGCCTATGAATACAGGGAAGAATGTGTGATCAAACAGATCTCTTCCGTAGCCTCCTAATCAATGGAAAGACTGTTATCTGTGTGGTGGTTGCTTTGGTGCAGGTCTAACAGACCTGAAATATTTTGAAGACTTACCTTGATAAGAAATGCTGTACTGGAAGCTGGAGTGTAATTATCAACTAAAGACCCAGTGCATGTGAAGCCAACCATACCATTGCATCTTTCCCTGTAGTATGCAGACTTCTGCTACTCAGCCTCTTTGTATCAAAGCCCTGCTTTGAGCAGGGGGTGGACCAGATAATTTTCAGATGTCTCTTCCAATCTAAATTAATCTCAGTTGATCACAGAGCGTGAGATATTTAGAAGCAGCAACATTCATTAAATTAGGAGTACCTTCTGCTCCCTCATCTCTGTCAGCAAGAAATCGTTGTTGCTGAGTACTTTGTTTGTTGCTTTGATCGCTATTGAAGCATTGAACCCAGTCCTGTGGTGTGTTAATATTACTGTTAATACATTTTTGAATGGAATGAGAGATCGAGAACGAGGTACAGGTGACTAGTGGTTTTTTTCCCCTCTGCTTTAATTAGAAGAGAAGAAAACTATGCAACAGGAAGATTCTGATGAGGAAGAAAAGATACAGCATATTGCGAGATCATCTTCTGTACAAGCTCAGAGACTTCCCGTATTTCCAGGAATGGACCACTCTGTTCTCAAGGTAAACATGGGCAGAACACATCAGATGAGAGTTAGACCAGTTCAGTAGCTGCAGATTCTCTCTAGGAGTAGAGCTCGGAAATTTTGCTGAAGATGACAATGTTGTTTGTAGGGGGGGGGGTGTGATGTGTAGAAAAACCTTGCAGTTATCTTTCTCACTTTTAACTGTTGGTTAGAAATACTGTGATTTGGAAAAAAATTAGCTTCACAATAGCAATCATGCTTTCAAAACTGCATAGGTTTATAAGGAATCTCTTCACTGATTTCAGGCGTGGATTTTTTTGTTTTTATAAATCTGAGTTATTTGTTTTGCATTCCAAAAAAAGTCTGAATGCTGCCTTACAAAGGAGCTCGTTTCTTTATTTTTATTTTTTAGGCCCAACTGCGGAAAAGACAAGAGTCTGAGAGTCCTGGTGAAACAGGTTCTGCTCAGCTGTTCAAATCCCCTAAACCACAACTGCAGCTTGGAACTCCTGGTAGCAGACTGCTGCCCTCCAGTGTAGAGAAGGAGGACAGGTGAGAGACTTCCACCAGTGTCAGAAAGATGCCAATACTCGTTTTGGTGGAAAAAGAAAAATAACGCAAGTAGGCTTCCCAAGGCTGTAGGGGAAATTGTATATTTCGGGTTTTTTTGTTTCTGTAATGAGTTTTCACAATTAAAGAACAAAGAGTATTTTCTTACATCTTAGGTCAGAAGAAAAGTCTCCTCAGTGGCTGAAGGAGCTGAAATCAAAGAAGAGACAGAGCCATTATGAGAATCAGGTTTGAAAAGGTATCTTCCGACCGAAAGAGGGGCTTTGCTAAATGAAAGTGTGCAGTGATAAAAACACACGTGGAAAATGTTTCCTTAATGTGTCAGTATAACAACTCTGTAAGCATAAACATTAAAATGGGCTTACTATGAAATGTGCACCCAGGAATGTAAAGTAATTCTGTGTTGAGGCAGAGCAGGTTTCGCAGAAGCGAAGTTTTCATTCACAGGTGATACAGTTTCACTGATTCTCTGCAGATAATTTTATTGCAACAACACTCAATCTGTTCGTGCTGCGATTTCATAGTGCTGCCATCAAGCAAGAACAACGAATAACGGGCTTGCGCACATTTTGTAAACCTTGGCATGTCTCGTTTCAGCAGTATTCTGGGCAGCTCTTGAGCATTTAGCACATTAAATAGGATGACACCAAGACGACACTACAACAGTAATATGTTACAGACACTGAGAGAGGTCTGACTGCTTTCTTGACCGTTTCATACCATTACTTCCACTGCTGCTGTTTTTTCTTTCCAGATAGTGATTCTAACTAGAAGAAGATAAAGAAGTTTAACAGAAGCCTTAACTCATCTGAACCTAAAATTCACATGTCATGTTGCTGCTGTTTGCTTCCTGCCTCAACTGCTATGTGCATGGTGCCTTCCTGTTTTGTGGAGAAAGCTGCTTGATATTCATAGTCAAATACAAAGCTGTATCTTTTCAGATATGGGAGGATAGTCACTTCAGACCTGCCTGGAAGAAGAACCGGTGGTTCATAGTTAGCACTTCAGAAAGTCTTGAAAGATTGTAATATTTGATCTAGGAGTGCTGTGCACCAGAAAAGTCCCCTCACTGTTGAACAAAGACTGCGTTTCCGCGTAGGTGTTCAGCAACTCAAAAGTATGACTTTTGGTAGACGTGCCAGGTGTAAGGCTGGGCTTTGTGTTTGTTTATGAAAATAACAATTCTAATCAAATTTATCTCTTTTTGTGAAAAAAATAGTAAGCTCCTATTTAGACTGAAGTTTGTGGAAGGTGAGAGTGAAAGAACAAATTATGTTTACTGCCATATTGAAAAAGGAAACTTGATTATTTTTTGTAAAATGTATTTTTGATTGGCTTATATTTACATGTGATCTGCTGACCTAGCAGATGAATATAATTTTTAGATGAACAAAATGTTAACTTTTGTCACTCTTGAAATGGTATATTCTGTGTTTTGTCAGCATGTGGAATAATTGCTTCATTGGAATGTCTTTCCTAAAAAGGATCAAGCAATAATGTCAACCAGTTCTCTTTAAAAAAAAAATAAAATAAAATATGTAAATACTGTTTTTTATAACAAAAAAGGAAGGGAAGAGGGAGGATGTTACACTCATATCAGGGTTCCAGTTAATTGTTGAATGTCACTTTAATAGCAGTTTGGATAGTCCCACTTCATATTTTTATTTGTTGATCTGTAAATACCAGGTTTAAGTTTTTATTTTTATGCTGATTTTGTGGGATAACCTAAATGTGATCTTCAGTTTCTCAGATTATTTACTTCTCTTCTTTTGGTAAGACCGATGTTATAATAGCGGTATAGATATCTCATGCATAACACGGGTGTGATGAATATCACTAATATCTCAAATATGTTAATGTCTTTGAAAACAGATTCTGAAATATCAACCAAGATGTCCATTTAAGACATACTTTATTCTTTCCCCAAGTAAGTGCTCTTTTCAGTAAACCTTTAAAGATGTAGCCCAACGAGGGAGGTTATTCTGTCGCGTCAGTATTCTTCTCGACTCGACTAAGAAAGCAGCAACGTGGAAGAACGAAGCGAGACTGGAGCTCTCTCCTCCCCTGGTGCCCTCCTGTAGCGCAGGGCTGGGCAGAGCCTCCCGCAGCGCCGGCAGCCCTAAAGCCACGTGGGACAGCGTGGCAGTGGTGTGGGGCTGGAGTGGGAGCAGATGCTGCTCCTTGCATTGCACTTCCCGTGTCCTGCTGATGGGCTTCTCTAGATATTAAAGATAAAGCACCAGCACTTGAACTCATTTTCTTTTTTTTTTTTTTTTTTTTTTTTTTTTTTTTTTTACTTATGATCAGCGTTTCGGAAAGCTTGGTTTACGTGGGGTTACCACAATGGTGCATCTGCTAGCCAGAGTGGCATGCCTGGTCTGCTGTCTATCAAGCTTGTAGCTGCCAAAGCCATGTGCCAATTCTTCTCATGGAGGAGTCACAGATGAGGTGATTTTTAGTCCCAGTCTGCTCGTAGGAAATAACAGCAGTATGTCAGGAGACAAGTCCCATATGCGCATATCTCTCTCCCAGATTCAGTTCCGATAGCAGCTCCCTGTACTTAATGGAGATGAAATGGATAAGTTTCTCTTATGTAAAAAATCTTTACTTGCTGCTTTGCCCTACTTCACATCAGAGCTGTTGCCGCTGTTACAGTTTTACAGCCCCTTCTGCGACCAATTAAGAAACGATCACCCCAGATTTCTGCCAAGCGTTTCATTCTGTGTGGCTTTTAACCCTGGGCAATGGGAGATGGACTTCCATTTGAATGCAGTCAACCAGACTGTTAAAGAGCTCCTCTTAGCTAATTTTAAAATGTTGCACATATTTTCTTCATCCCTTTTCTTCAGATGGTGGTGGAAAAGGCGACTCTTCAAGAGATAAGCTTGTGTATGCGTCTCTTTGGGATTTTTTTTTTTTTTCTGGCAGCACTGAAGGGTACCATCAGTGGTATACCACGTGTGACACACACACTTCGGTCAGCCCTGAAGGCAGCGTTTGCAGGTGTGAGAGAAGAATGGTGATTGCTTTTCTTACTCCAGTGAAGTGGGGCTTGCTTTAAACAGTATCTAGAAATCAGGTAAATTCCCCCTGCTTACAAGAATATTTACAGAGGCTTGATTTTCGAATTCAGCGGGTTGACAGTGTTGCATTACCAATAGTTGGAGGATTTACTGGTTCTTGGTCTAATAAGTGAAGGCCAGAAATTCTGTAACTGCAGTGTTTGCTCTGCGTTTGAGGAAACTGAGAGGATTAATACTAGGTTTCCACAAAGCCCTTTGAATGTGTATGCATTTCCACATCTGCTTGGACAATGCACTGAAACTTACTGTATTTAGTAGTTTAACCTACTACTGAGAAATGTTTAATGCTTAAATGTCTAATTAAAAAGCATCTTTAGAATGTTATTGAATGGAAAAGTGTTTTTTCTGCTCTATCATTTCATTATGTTGTACATGGATTAAATATCTATTTCCTTCTCTTCAGATTATCACTGTGTAATAAAAGATCTATAAATATGTTATTACTTCTTAAATGATAGAACATACTGTAATACACTTTATACAATTCTATTTTAATTCCAAATAATGCTTGTTGAATTTTCTATGCTTTTACTTTTGTTGCCACATACTTTTTTTTGCTGTTAATACGAGATGGGAGCGAGCTCTCAGCTTCAGCTCTTTCTTCGGGTATGCTTTCTCATTAATTACTGGAACCTACCTCAAAGCAGGTTTCAGCTCTTGTCCTAACAGTGTCTGAGTAATAACAAAGGTGATGGAGGTCCTGGCACTCCCCGTGGAGTGCAGTGCCCTCGTCCCTTCCTTCACGGCTGCTCAGCTTTTTTTGCTTGCTTAAAAAGCTGCATCAGTAGAGTGATTTTTTTTTTTAAAGTGAAAGTACATGGTTTGTGGAATTTAGAAATACTTCTTTTCTGATTTCACTTTTCTCTTGTTATTACCAGAAATCCTCCTTCCGTTTTAGTTTGCCATTTGGGCATTTACACAGCCGTTCTGTTTCTTTTTATTGGAATCCCCAGTTGCGGATTTCTTCCTTTTTATTTTTCTGTTTGCAAATTCACCTTTTTAAGGTCTGTGTAGCTTTAATTTGAGTCCTTTAATTTGAGCAGCTGTTCCAGAGTCTTGCTGCTTTGGTTTTACTTCCTGCAGAGAAAAATGCAACATTTCTGTTCTTCAGCCTTTGAAGTCTGAAACCTTCTTATAAAGTGGCCCTATAGGAATTAACCCCCCCACCTTTTGGCTTGCAAGTTTGCTTCACCCTGTTATTTGTTTGCAGACAATTACTGGCAGACTGTTAAATGCACTGTGTGTCAGATTTATAAATGCAAACTGTTACTTGTCCATTTCATCTGGAGCAGCAGCATCAGTTAGCTTATAACCTTTAGCACTTGTGCAAACACACTGAAATATGCCTCCTGTCCTAGGTTTTAAACTGAGGATGTGGTTTGATGTCAAGGTGTTAAATGGAGAGCTGATATACCAAAATAGCTTAGTGGGGATCAGGGCAGTTCTAAGACAAATATCATATAAATAGTTTAAATACAATGCTTTAACAGTCTGTGCCCTAGTAAAAGGCACTTCTGTCTCTATGCCTTTTTCCCCTTACTATGAAAAAAATCTGTTGCCGATACTACAGTATTACTGCCCTTAGTGTTACTGCATGTAGGAAGCGAGAGCGCCTTTGGCAGACTTAACTTGATCCTCTGGAGCCAGCGGAACTGCGTATCCAGAACGCCGGTGGTCCCAGCCCAAATATGCTCTGTGTGTGTGGTACCCCGAATGCGGTCAGAGTGAATCCACGGGAGGAGAGCAGGATTGCCAGCATGGACTAGGCTGTGTCTGGTTTGAGAAAAATCGTAAAGTCAGTCGAACATGGTACTTTGGGAGATGGCTGTGTGTTCCACACGCGGTGCGGTGGAAGGGGTTTGATGATCACTTACTGCGGATACCTAACTTTGAACAGTAAAACCACACTTTCTCCTGGGGTAGCTTGTTTTGCTGGGAGATGGGGAGTTTCAGCACGCTGCCACGCAGTGTGGCTCTTCCGCGGAAGGTGCATCCAGGTGCAGAAGCTCCTGGAGCCGTGTGTTCAGCGCTGTTACTGCTGTTGCCAAGCTAGCCCCCGTGAATGAAACAAACTATTCCAGTAAAAGCGTGGTGTTGTCGCCATAACTGTGCTCGCATAAAGAAGATGCTGTTGTCGGAGATCGCTGTCCTCACCTTCCTGAAGGACACTTGTGCAAGCCCGTGGTGTAGACGCAGCAAAGCAGCCTGCAGCCCACCCTGGATCCCAGGGTGTGAAGGATGCGTTGGATAAGCCACCCCAGCCACTGCCTTTGGGGTGAGTGCCAGAGGTGGAGGTCTCACTGTCCTATAATAGAAATGTTGTGAAGGAAAAGCAAATGTTTGTTTTCTCATTGACTTGAGCCCTGCACTCATGAGAGCTATCAGGTGTTTCTCCTAGATCTTCATGTGAATTAAAGGAACAAAGGTGGGCTTTTTGGGAGGACGGGGCTTTTGGGGCAGAAATCAGCCTCCGTGGAACTTCAGCGTGGATTTGGTGATACAGTGTTCTGAGACCTCTCAGTTGGGACCGCAGAGTCCAGGAACCTCTGGTCCAGCCTAGTTCTGCCTGCACTGGTACGAGTGGAGAGGGTGAATGGTGGGCATCCTTTCTGAGGTGGGGTTAGAAAGAGCTGGTCATGGTGAGCACTGTTCCTGAGCACGCCCAGCCGCCCGTGTCCCCCTCTCCCCCTCCCGCGGCCATCCTCTTAGCTCAAAGTGCATTTGCAAAAATACCATCTGAAATAAATTTTGATTCTTCTGGTGGGATTGGAGGAGGAGAAGGAGGGACAAGGTCTAATGGCTTACGGATTTTTCTCTTTCCATATTAAACATGATGGTATCAAGCCTGTTTTTAAAGGAGCTATTGTATAGATTAAAATTTTATATCGTTCCACATAGCCTTATAGAATATGTAAATATGGGTCACGATAAATATATTGTGCTATAGAAAATACTTTGTACTACATAGTTTCCTAAGTAATAAAGATATTCTGGCTGTTGTGTACTGTACTGTACAACTATACTTCAAGTTTAGCTTTACCAGATACTAAGAAAAAAACCTATTTTCTAACACTATAAGTGTTTTTCAAAGGGATTTAAGAGGCTGACAGCAAAAGGAAATTGAGTTCTGTTAGGAAGACAAATCAATGAGACCCAGTGCCCCTTCTGTCATGTTTTTGCAATTGCCTTATCATTGCGCGAGCTCCGTGAGTTTGGGAAAGGAAGATTCATGGGCACTGCAGCCCCTACAGAGCTAAGTGTAATGGGGACGCTGGCAAGGAGTGGACCGGTAAGAAAAATGCTTTCTAAGAATTTGTAATCTGTTGAACACAGATACCATTGTGTTTGGTAAAAGCGACAGATTAATCCATTCCACGCTCTCCTTTGAGTCCTCCTTCTGTACAGAAGTGATTTTCTATTTTACAGCCAAGCAGTTTTGTATTCAAACAAAAGATGAAAATGTGAAAAGGCACTGCAATAAAAATGGACTGTATCGAACCGCTGTCCGTGCTGGGGTCTTTGTAGGTACAAAATGTCCTTTGACTAGTGACAACAAATGCTATTGAGCTGCACTGCGCTGCCAGTTGCACTTCATGTTTAG